>NW_005841927.1:117227-148281 GCF_000455745.1 Alligator sinensis
CCCCATGTCACACACATCCTAGTGTCACACACCCCCGTGTCTCTTCCCCACCCCCCTCAAGAAAAAAGCACATTCAAACTCTGGATCAAGAGGGTTTTATTTTTAAGTGACTTCCAGGGGTCCGGTCGGCTCCGAAAGTGCCAAACCGCCTCGTTCTCACGTGAGGCGTCGATCTCCATCATGTCCCTCTCCGGGTGCAGTTTAGGAACCGAGCTCGGGCTTAACAGGAGGGATCACATTTCTCGCCCCCGCCGCCGCCGCCCCGGGGCGGGGGGGGGGGGGGGGGGGGGGGGGGGTGAGGTTGCTACAGCCAACAGAAGACCCTTGCATGGTAAACCAGATAGAGCCACGATTGGCCGCAGGCTCCCATTCCCGTTGTGACATCTGTTGTGAAGTCACTGCTGCACGTGCAACGGCCGCCGATGGCATCGATCGAGGGAGGCAGCCGAGAAGAAGGGCGTCTAGCCCAGGTCCTGGGGACGGGGCTACCGGCAGCCCTGCAGAGGAGACGCCTCATGCGCTGGACAGCTCGCCGGCCCTCGTGAGGGAAACCAGACCTTCCTTAGGGACTGATGAAGTTCCTCGCCTGTAGCCGCCGACGAGACTCCCTCTTGCCACCATGCAGAAGCGGTCACCCCCGCCGGCGCTGAAACGACCCGCAATTGGCATCGATTTGGGTACCACGAAATCCTGCGTGGCGCTCTTTCGGGACGGCACGGTAGAAATAATCCGCGACGACCGGGGCGCCCGCGCCGTGCCCAGCTGCGTGGCTTTCACCGAGACCGGGAGGACGATGGGAGAGGAGGCTAAGAACCGTGCGGCCCTCAACGCGCCGAACACCGTATTCAGCGCCAAGCGCTTGATTGGCCGCAGCTCCGAGGATCCAGCTGTGCGGGCAGAGGTGGCCTTCTGGCCTTTCCAGGTCGTGAGAGCGAAGGAGAAGCCCCGGGTGCAAGTGTCTTACCAGGGCAAGAAGAAGGCTTTTTCCCCCGAGGAGATCTCTGCCATGGTGCTGGGCCACCTAAAGGAGATGGCGGAGGCTTACGTGGGACATCCCGTCACCCACGCCGTTATCACGGTGCCGGCTCACTTCAACGACTCCCAGCGCCAGGCCACCAAAGACGCCGCAACCATTGCTGGCCTCAACGCAGTGAGGATCCTCAACGAGACGACAGCAGCTGCCCTGGCCTACGGCTTAGACAACCCTAGCAGCAAGGCACGCAACGGGCTCATCTTCGACTTGGGTGGAGGATCCTTCAGCGTCTCTGTTTTCACCATGGATGGGGGCATCATTGAGGTGAGGGCCACGGCGGGTGACACCTGCCTCGGCGGAGATGATTTCGATAACCGCCTGGTGAGCTTCTTCGTAGATGACTTCTTTCAAAAGCATCGGGAGAACATCGGCCAGGACAGGAGAGCTGTATGGAGGCTCAGGACGGCCTGCGAGGCAGCCAAGCGCCTGCTGTCTTCCAACGGGAAAGCCAGCGTCCGCCTGGACGGCCTGTACGAAGGGATCGACTTCCATGCAGACATCACCCGGGCCCAGTTTGAGGAGCTGTGTGCCGGCCTCTTCCAGAGGACTCTGGAGCTTGTAGACAGGGCGCTGCAGGATGCAGGTCTAAGCCAAGCCCAGATCCACGATGTGATCCTGGTCGGCGCCTCCACCCGCATCCCCAAGATCCAGCAGCTGCTCCAGGATTTCTTTGCAGGCCGGCAGCTGAACAGAAGCCTTAATCCTGAGGAAGCCGTGGTCTCTGGGGCAGCTGTCCAGGCTGCCATCCTCATGCAGGACAAGTCACAGGTCACCCGGAGCTTGCTTGCCTTGGATATAGCATCCCTGTCCCTGGGGATCGAGGCAGGCATAGGGAAGATGCACACCCTGATCAAACGCCGCTCGGCCGTTCCCGTTGTGGTCACCCGGACCTTCACCACATTTGACGACCACCAGCCTGACCTCATCATCCGAGCCTATGAAGGGGAGGGGGCGACCACCGAGGAAAACCACCTCCTTGGCTCTTTCCTCTTGAAGGGCCTTTGCCCTGTCCCTCGCGGCATGCTGTTGGTGGAGGTGACCTTCTACATCAACGCGGATGGCATCCTGACAGTGTTCGCCCGGGACAAGGCTTCTAGCAACGCTAGCGCGATCGCTGTTGATGCCCGTAAGGGGCGGCTGAGCAGGGACGAGCTGCAGAAGCTAGCGGCGGACCATGAGAAATACCAAGCAGAAGACAGGGCGCAGAAGTGGAAGCTGGTCACCAAGAATTACCTCCAGTCCTGCGTTTTCAGCGTGAAGCGAACCTCGGAAGACATCCTGTGCTACCTCACCTTGCAAGCCAAGAAGAAGATGGTGGAGAAGTGCCAGCAGGCTTTCTCCTGGCTGAGTCCAGCCAGATGGCTGAAAAAGAGGAGGTCAGGGCCAATGAAGATGGTCTCGGGACCATCAGTGTCGGGACCGAAGTCCCTCGGTAGTAGCGCAGCAAGGATCAACAGGAAAAGGCCGAATAAGTTTGTGGTCACCACTTGCAGCTGGACCGTCCAGTTTACCCAAACCACCACTGTGATCTACCCTTAGGAAGTCCTAGCTGGGCTTGCTGGATGCTGTTTGGGCCCTGGATTTACCACCCAAGATAGCTAATTAATAAAGGGCCCCTTCCACGAATTAACAACCATCAGCCTCAATAAATTCTGCCTCTCACACTTGTCCGTACGGGTGTAATTATTGATTAATGGGCAAATAGTAAGCCGCAGGGCACAAGGGCTGGGATTTTCAAAGGAACCTAGGAGAAGGTTGAGCAGGATCCTGTTGACTTTCAGCCAAAGGTGGACTTTTGAATCCTGGTCTTGGTTCATGTTTCTGAGCTTATTGTCTACTGCAGGGACCAGGTGGTGAGCTCTTGATGTCAAACCTATGGAGCAGGAGTGGCCAGACTTCCTAGCTCTTTTAGCTGCAGGCCAAAATCTTGACCCAACCAAGAGCCACAGGACACAAACATTTTGAGAGATGCATGCCCCAGAGCCTGTGATCTGTGCACGGCATCAGACTGCTGCTCTTTCTCCAGGGCCCACATTTAAACTCTCAGGGAGCAAAATGCTGCTCATGAACCATGGTTCGCCCACCACTGCAGTAAGAAATCTGTCCTTTTCCAAGGATAACGTAGCATGATCTCACCCATCAGAACATTTTAGCTGCAAATGCAGGGGGCACTTGGATAAAGCTAAAGTGACTCCGTTGAAGCTAACAGAATAAGGATCAGCGTTTGAGCTCAGTTACGCTAGCCTACATCTGGAGTAATTCCACAACCACCCATTCCAGATTATGGCCTGTCGTGCAGGTGTGGCTCTACAGGTCTGGGAACATTACTCCTTTCACACGAGTCCTTTCTAGTTTGCCTTCTTGCTCCACTAAGCAGTCCTGATCTCTTTAACCCTCCCAAAATATGATGCTTTACCTCTGTGGTTTTCAACCTGTGGTCCGCGGACCCCTGGGGGTCTGCAGCCTTGCCTAAACGGTCTGCAAAAGTTGATCCATCACAAGTATGTGAATACCCACGCTAACAAAAAGGGCTCCACACCTCCATTCAACATTTTTTAGGGGTCCGCAAATGAAAAAAGATTGAAAAACACTGCTTTAGCTGCTCTGCCTCCCTTCACTTCTGCTGCATCTCCATGCATCAAATTATTAGACCCATGAAAAATGTTTGAGGCAACCACACTTCCCACGCCCCTAAAAAAACCAAACCAAACCCACAATACTGCCCAACCCAATCTCCATGCTCTGTGATAAGTTCAAACTATAAAGTGCAAGTTCAAAGTATAACATGTCGCGTTGTGATGTGCAAGCTGCGGATGGCCAAAATTGTGTTTCACTATCTTCAACAAAAATCAAACGCCTGGAAATCTGAGCTCCGGATTATTTCTTCTCCGTGATCTTCTCCCTCTGCAGAACGTAAATTCAAGCGCGCATCCTACTGCGACTACTTAAAGACCTCCGTTCAACATCAACCCAGCCAATCGCAAAAGAAAGTGGACCAAGAAGAGAAAGAAAACAAGAAAACATTGTGAAATGCTGCCCTCTCATGGGGGGAATCCTCCTACCTGTGGACGATCTTCCTGCATCTCAAGTACTGAAGACCAGTTCTTCTTAGTGCAACAGGTACCCTGCTAAGGCATGAATGGTTGGTCCTCCCTGGAGCTGGGACCTCATGCTGCTATTCCAGGATACTTGCATATCTTCCCATTCCTAATCCTGATGTTCATATTCTCTGTACCTATTGTGGGTGCCTACAGAGCTCCTGTTGGGGAGAGGTTGCTAGGGTCCTGCATACAACCCCTTGTTGCAGTGAGGGGCATTTGGAAAGGGTTGTTGGTTATAGTCGTGTTGGTCTAAGGACACAAGCAGACAAGGTTCTTTGGGTAAATGTGAGATCTTTTATTAGACCGGTTAAATAGCTGGAAAAATTGTTCTTTGCAAGCTTTCGGGTGGAAACACCCTTCTTTGGGGAGTTTGGCAAGACTTTTCATCACTTGTCTTCCAGCTGGCTGGAGCAAAGGGCAGAGGGCTTGGAGGCGCGGAACAGGACCTGTGCCATTGGAGTCAACAGCAAATACTCGAGCGGGTGATCAAAAAAAAAAGCATCACGTGGAAACTTGTTCTAAACACGGCAGAACTTTATTTGCAAGAGAGAGAAGTGAGAAGCCCAGCCCCGATCACCAGCCTCAGTGAGCCGGGCCAGCCTGCATGGGCTCACACCCACAGCTGGGACCAGACCGTTTAGGTCTCAGCTGCTCTCGGGGGAAGGAATCCCTGCCTGGGCTTGTGCTGAGATCTCTTGAAAAACATCAGTCCCTCCGCTGTGGGTGTTGGGCCCTGCTGGAAACTGTGCCCAGTCCTCACTAAGCAGGCTATCACTCACGATGGCAGAGCCCCAGGCAGAGGTCAGCAAGACGACCTTAACTGCAGTAGCTTGGCACAGACACAGAGGATTGCTTCCACCTTAAGTCTGCAGCACTGAACTATCAGCTGTGGGCATGCGGGATAAGGTGGGGGGCTGCACTCAGGGAAAGGATAGGAGCTGGAGTGGAAAACAACTCAGCCCCTGGTCTGCTCATTAATGGCAAGAGCAGCTCTTCTGCTTCATGGAGAGGGGGCAGGGGAAAGCGTGGGGAGAAGGGAGACTCTGCAGCAGGTTAGCAGCAGTGGGTGCCTCTTTAGTAGAAGTGCAGGGATTGCATTCGAAGCCACTGCCATGCGCACAGACTGCCAGGAGCCCCCAGAGTACCAGAGGGAGAGGAGAGCAAGGGGGGGACCCACTTGAGGGAAAGACCGAGCGCCTCTGCCCAGGCCCCTCCAAGCAGCCTGGTGCTGCATGGCCACTTGTTAGGCATTTGTTAGCACAGTCAGACTTTGCATTTCCATAGCCTCTTCTTGGGCTCTAGTCAGGTCTGAGCCAGGATGGTATCACCTGCAGGTTACAGCTGGGGAGACTGAGGCACGAGAAGGGGGTCACTGAGCAAGTCGGTGGGAACAGACCCCAGGAGTTGCGACTCCGAGCCCTACAGCAGGGGAGCTGGGGCTAAGGAGACTGCAATGGGAGCTAAGGGGCTTTTGCTGCACCAGGGAGGGCGCTGGGTGTGGGCAGGGGAGACTCCCGACTTGGGAGTGGAGGGGGAGAGATGCATCAGCCTGCACCAGGATCTGGGGACAAGACCAAAGTGCAGGCTGCCGCATAGCTGGCCTCTCCTAAAAGCAAAGGGGACGTTTGCCAGCCGGGCATCCACCCTGCCGTCGGGAGAGAGGCAGCTCCAAACCCGGAGGCTCTGCCTACTGGGGCCTGATTTTCATGTCCACGTACTTGTAGGAGTAGTGGTAGCCCTTCCCCGCGGACCAATTGATCCCGTTGGCAAAGGTGCTGTGCTGCCCCTTGAGATAGAGCCCGTTGAGGTTGGAGGAGTGGCACTTCCCGTACCACCAGGCGCCTTTGTAGACGATGGAGCAGCTGTTCTCATAGTTGTCGTTGTCTTTGTCCATCGTGGAGAACGGCAGCTTGTTGTGTCCGCTCAAGGAGTCTCCTGCAGAGGGGAGGGGACGCATGCCACGTGGTTTGGCCTGGCTGAACTTTCTCTCATGCACAAGCTCATGATGCGCTTGCCACCCCTGGCTGCAGTGAGAGCAGAGCCTTGCCTCTACGTTGCTGGTTGCTCTTGATACACAGAGCAGCTGCTTGTCTTGCACTCTTTGCTGGGGCGGTACCCACCAGGCTCTCTCCTCTGTGGCTTATGTCCACGGCTTCATGCCCTGCTACCCTTGTCTTTAACAGCCCTAACGCCTAGATTGCAGATGCAACAGACCCTTTGCCCCTCACGGCCTATGCTCAAACCTCAGAGAAGCCACTAGTGGAACCAGTCCCATAGCCTCGCACCTGCTCTAACCAGATGGCACAGTCACCAGGCCAGGCTGGCACGCCGTGGCCCAGCTGCTCACCCCTGCCCCAGCCAACCGTGCCCGGCAGCTGGTGCCAGGCCACCCGCACAGTGGCCCTCGCTCGCGACTCACCCATGTCACCGTTGAGGAAGGAGCCCAGGGCGAGGGCATACTTCTCCTCCTCGCTCAGGATTTTGAAGCTGGTATATGTGGCAAACGTGGCGCTGTCATTGAAGTCCCTGGCGTCGATCCGCAGGTGGTGCGTGTCTGGTGCCCGAGGGAGAACAAGGCGTCAGTCCCCAACAGAGCAGTGTGGGGGTGACACCATATCTCCCTGCCACCACGGGGACTGCAGACCCACCCCACTAGCCTGCTGGACACTTATTTTTCACCATGCCCAGAAAACAACTTCACACCCCTTAAAGTGCTGGGTTGCCAAGACAACAGCCTGCCTTACTGGCCAAGACGGCCTCATTACCCCCTCCCCTTTCCCTGCCTGTATCTACCCGCTGTCCCTGGCCGGAGGGGATGCTTGCAAGCTGATTAGGGCAGAGGCCACGTTTTCCTTCTGCCTTTGCACGGTGCCCAGGCAGCAGGCGCTGGTTTGCATGCAGGACTCCTAGCTGCTGCTGTTACCCAGGTAATAGCAACCCCCAATGCTGGAGGCTGCAAGTGGGAGAGGAACAGTGGTGGGGGGAGAAAAACCTTGTCAGAGCCAGCTCATTCCCTTCCAGCATCTGGTGCGACACAGGAGCCTGGGCACCGTGGGCCCGTGGCATGACCCAGGACAGGGCAGTTCCTGTGTTTCTCAGCATCACAAGGCAATAGCAAGGATGGAGCTGCTCCACAAATGCAACAGGCTCCAGCCCAGCTCGTATGGATCCTCAGACCGCCTAGAAACTGCCCTTGCTAGCCAACTGCAAACCCCATTTGGGACTCTTTTCAGCGCATTCGGCACCCAGCCGGCTCTGCTGGTAGCTGGCCCTTGGCTTCGGCAGAGGCAGCTGCAGGTGGCTGCTACAACGGTCCTTTTGTCCCTGCCTGCTGCAGCTTGGCACTGGCCTTTTCCGCCGGGGAGGGTCCGGCCCCTGCTGCTGCTTGCTCAGTGGAGGAGATGCTGAGGCCCAGAGCATGCCCCGGTGCCACCTCGCTTTCCTGGATCTTCCCAGCACGGTCCAGCTCCAGGCAGAGGGAGCAGGAGGGAGCTGGCAGCTCCATTGAGTGCAGCCTCTAGCCTCAGCCCTGAGCTCCCCCAGCTTGCCCTGCCTTCCTGGGGGCTGGTGCAGCCCCTCCATCTCCTTACCAGTGCTAGTGAGGAAGTGGATGTTGTCGTTGCCCAGCCAGAACTCGGATGCGTGGTTCCCAAAGCCCCTCTTGTAGGACTCCCAGCCCCGGTAGAAGTCCACTGACCCGTCCTGGCGCCTCTGGAAGACCTGGCAAAGCACGGGGAGAGCTGCAAGGGCCACGTGCGGGGAAGGGGGCTGAACGCCATACAGCCGGCTGCAATGCTCATGGCCAGGGGACCTTCCGGTGATCCCGGCAAGCTCTGCAGATCCCCTTCCCCAGCTCAGGTGCTGACCCCAGAAGGCCTCTTGCACCCAAGGCATGACGTTCTCCGAGGGCACCGGGTGCCACCAGCACTGAGACCTGGTGGGTTCAGTTCGAAAGCCTAACAGACCAGATTTGGCTGCCTGGTCTTGGACCCTAATGAGCCCCCCTGGAAGCCAGGCCCTTGCCCCGCTCCCACCAGCATCCTCCCTCCCCCAGCCAACTCGCACCGGGGCAGCAGCCGGACTCACCAGCCAGCCTCCGCCATCGGTTTCCATGTCGCAGAAGACGGTCAGCCGTCTCCCCGTCTGGGGCTGGATGGTGTACCACCCGCTCAGCGCATTCCCCTGCTCCAGCAGCTCCTTGCAGTTCCTGGCAGCTGGCCGGGGAAGCGATGGGGGATGGAGGAGGGAGGGGGTCACTGATTCTCTGATGTCCTCAAGTCTAGCCAGGTCCTGCTCCCGCACCCGGGTCCCGGGAGGGGATACTGGCTGGGACAGCGGGTGCACACACCGTGGCTGGGGCTGACCCTGCCCCAGCTGTGACCCAGAGCCCTGAGCTGCAGCGGTAGGGGAGGTGCCCAGGGCAGGCACCCTATGCCACAGCCCTGCTGCTCTCAAGCCTAGCTGTACCCAGGCACAGCTGCAATCCCACCTCCAGATGCTGAGAGAGGGCACAGGGGAGGGCCAGATGAGTCATTTCGGGGCTGCTCTGTGCATATGCCAGAGACAGGCCCTCAGGGAAGCCTTAGCTGGTGTCCTGTGTTGCTCTGGGTCTGCAAACCAGGAACGATCACAGCTGCCCGGAGCCCGTGGGAAGCAGAGGGTGGACGCACGTGGCAGAGCCTGGGGCAGCGGGTGTGCAAGGGGCAGGACACCTTGGTAGTATTGAGCTGCGCTCCTCCATCCTCCCAGCTACTGGAGCTGGTCTCTTAGCTAATCTGCAGCATCCCCTGCCCTCAGCACATGGCTCTGGGGCTGACGGCCCCGGCAACCCCTGGGGTCCATCCGGGGGCTGAGCGAGCAGAGAAGGAAGGCACCTACCTGTCTGGGAACAGCTGTCAGGGGCCGTCAGACTGCACGCATCCCCTGCGGGAGAGAGTGAGCAGAGGTGTGACGGGGCAAGGGGGGCAATGCACGCACCTCCCCGGGGTGAGAACGGTCTCGCTCCTCTCCCTGCAGGGGATGGTCAGCTCTTCTCACCACGAGCAGGGGACGAGGCAGCACACAGGTGAGACCCCAGACCCTGGAGGGGATGTGTAGGGAGCACCGCGGTGTCACCAGGACCCCTCCCGGCCTCCCATTCCCCCCTTCAAGTTACCTTTATCTCCTTTCGGGCCAGCCTTCCCTGGGGGGCCCACGGGGCCTGGCTCACCTGAGACAAAAAGAGACCAGAGAAGGGCAAGCTTGAGACCCCGTGCTGGGGGGCGGGCGGGGACACAGCAGGCTGGACAGGTGGCAGAGGAGTTTGCTTCTAGGTCCTGGATTCGGATTCAGCACAGGTCTGGTCGGCCGTGACCGCGTGCTGGCAAAGGTCAGACGAGTTAGCGGGTCCCAGGCCGGCTGCCTGTGGACGGGGGTCTCGGCTGCATTGAGGCGGAGGGGGGAAGCCAGTGCAAACCGTGCGGTTGCGGGGGGCTCTACACTGATCGGGGACTGCCCGTTCTCCTTCACGTGGGGAATGCAGCTCCCCAGACTCGCTTTGTCCTCAGTGGTTTGGCACCGAACCTCTGTCCGTGCAGCTCATCGGTGTCCGTGTGTCCATCCTAGAGGCAGCCAGAGCAAGAACCCCAGACTTCCCCTGGCTCAGCCCTGCTAGCAACCCCTTACCTGGGGGCCCCCGGGACCCGGGTTCTCCTCTGGTCCCTGGCACACCGTGGGTGCCCGGCACGCCCGGTATCCCCGGCTGGCCCTGGAAGAAGATGGTCTTGTCCTTCAGCTCTGCAAGAGGCCGAGAAGCTGGTCAGGGGGAGGCCAGCGCGTGCAAAGCCTGGCACTGTCTTGCTGATCTCTGGGGCCTGGGAATTGCCCTCACCGCTCCCACCCCAGGCTGAGACACCCCTGCTCCCAGCTCGCACCACCTCCGATAGCCCTGGCAGCCCCTCCAGTCCCCATCACCACTCACGGACGCAGCTGCTGGACTCTGCATCCTGTCCGGAGACACCCTGCGGAGCACCAGCCACCAGCCCGAGCACCAGAGCCAACAGCAGCCCTGTCCCCAGCGCCATCCTGCCCTGCCTCTGCCACCTCCGACGTGAGCAGCTCTGCCCTGAACCCTTAAGTAGTGACGGTGAAGGGGGCGGCGGGGGGGATGCCCTGTGGCCAGCCCCATGCATTGGGCAATGCCCAGAGCCGTGAGCGGGTGGTGCAAGAGCGGAGTTTTCCGAACCTCCGGGTTCACAGCGGTCATGCAGAAAAAGCAAACACCTGAGTTGTGCAACCTGCTCACGGGGGAAGTGCCCCCCCCCCCCCCACCCCAGGCTGAGACCCCCCTGCTCCCAGCTGGCCCCACCCCCGACAGCCCTGGCAGCCCCTCCAGTCCCCATCACCACTCACGGACGCAGCTGCTGGACTCTGCATCCTGTCCGGAGACACCCTGCGGAGCACCAGCCACCAGCCCGAGCACCAGAGCCAACAGCAGCCCTGTCCCCAGCGCCATCCTGCCCTGCCTCTGCCACCTCCGACGTGAGCAGCTCTGCCCTGAACCCTTAAGTAGTGACGGTGAAGGGGGCGGCGGGGGGGATGCCCTGTGGCCAGCCCCATGCATTGGGCAATGCCCAGAGCCGTGAGCGGGTGGTGCAAGAGCGGAGTTTTCCGAACCTCCGGGTTCACAGCGGTCATGCAGAAAAAGCAAACACCTGAGTTGTGCAACCTGCTCACGGCCTCCCTCGGAGCTGTCTGCCAACCCCAGCCCCCGCTGCCTGGCCCTTCCCCTTCCCCGGCCTCGGTTACGTGGCGCTGTTCCAGGCAGTGGGCACGCTCTGCCCCAGAGGTGGCTGCACTGCAGCGGTGGGTCCTGGTGTGGTGGGCGGGGGGAAGCCAGGGCTGCAGCCCCCCAAGCACCGGTGCACTGCCACAACCTGGACCAGGTGGGTCCCACACGTGTCCTGCCACGATTGCTGCTAGAAAACGTGGCTGTCACTTGACGGGTGTGGGGAGCTCCCTGCTGCTGCCGTCTCACTGCAAGGCCAGGGAACCTGAGCTGGATTGGAGCAGACCCTGGGGGCACCTTCTGCAGCGCCCTGCTCCTAGGCTCGAGCATGCAAGGCAAAGCCACCCCCAGCCTGCCCCTGGGTTGGTTTAGTGCATCTGGCAGCCTGCGCCGGGCAGAGCCTCCCCGGGCGTTCGTCTTTGCAGCAGAGC
The DNA here is from genome assembly GCF_000455745.1 of Alligator sinensis. NCBI lineage: Eukaryota > Metazoa > Chordata > Crocodylia > Alligatoridae > Alligator > Alligator sinensis. The sequence continues at coordinate 128,559 of NW_005841927.1, forward strand.
CAGGGTCGCTCCGGGCTGTTCACGGCTCCGAGCCGCCGGGAAGCGCAGCCCGAGGACATTGTGTCTTCAGCTCCCAGAGCAGGAGAAAGGGGCACGGAGCAGCTGCAACACACCCCACAGGCCAGGACGAGGTAGCGGCAGAGCTGGGAAGGACCCAGGAGTCTTGCGGGGCCAGCTCTTGCTCTAACCACTAGCCTCCTTCCCGCTCCTGTTCCCAAGCCTGCCCAGTTACCATCCCCGGGGGTGCCAGGTCTAGGGCAGCCCGCTCCGGGCCCGAGTCTGCCCTGCAGCTGGTTGCAAGGCTCTCACCCACACTCGTCCCACGTTCCCGGGGCCTGGGGGGAGAGCTCAGGGGACGAGGCTTTGTCTGCAGGCCCGGCCCCTGCAAGGATGGCAGAGCTGGGCTGAGCACTGGGAAGAACTCATCCCGTGGACTCGCCGCGCTGCCCACCGGGGCTCCCGGCAGAGCGCTGGCTCCAGCCTCTGCGCTCCCACGGCTGCTGGTAAATGGGGGTCAGCTCCCCAGACAGCTCAGCACCAGTGCTGACCCCCCAGCTGCCTGCCCCCATTATAGCTCGGCAGAAGGTCCTTTGATCCCAGCTCCCAGATGGTATCCGCTCCACCGCCCCATGAAGCAGTCTCCACCAGCAAGGCAGGGCTTCCTCCCAGCTTGTGCCCTTGCCAGCACCCTTCTCCAGAGGGCAAGGCAATGCCCACAGCCAGGGCCAGACTCTGCAGACCCATGGGGCCAGGCTGGCTGGAGGTAACCCCGAGTCCCTTCCAACTATGAGACCCCTGGGAGGAAGGGGGACATGGTAGGGTGGCTCCCAGGACTCACTGACCCCCACTCCAGACACACCCCAACAAACCGGGTGTTTTTTCCCCATTACATTTATTGCTAGATCGGTCACATGCATGTCCCCAGGACAGCACTTCGTGCCTCTTGGTAGGAAGCAGAGGTCCTAGCACTGCAGCCCTCGCATCAGCATCCTGAGGCCCTGATTTGGAGTCTGGGGCTTGCCACCCCGGTGCCGCTTCACGTGCTATTAGGTTCATTAGGTCGGGTTAGGCTTTGCGACACGACCCACACAGTCCCCAGCCCCGAGGGCTCTTCCTCTGCAGTTACGTGTGGCTGCAGGGGACTAGATGCAGCGAACCCAGGAATACCCACTACGTGGGGGAGACACAGGCCACGCCGGTGGGCAGCATGTCAGGCACTGCTGATCAATCCAGGAGGGGGTAGGTGGCCGCGGTGGCCACCCCACAGTTGTTGTCCTTCATGGACATGAGGATGTAGCCGTCGTTGCCCCAGTACGTGGACCAGGAGTTCTTGACGAGCCAGTAGCTGTCCCCCTGCAGCACCCCGTAGCCCACAGCCAGCACGGCGTGGTCCAGCTCATTGAGCCCATTGCCTAGGGAAAAGGAAGGGAGAGAAAGTCTTATTCTACTACAAGGGACGTCTGCTTGGCCGACGTCAACACTGGCCACTGGTGCAGGTGCCGACCGGGGTCCCTGCGTGGAGGGGAAGCTGCCAGCCGCCTCCCGTGCCAAGCCCCAGCCCTAGGATCTGCATTATTGTACAGACTGGCATGTCTGCTCCATACAATAGATGGCCTCCTGTCCCCCGACGGGGCAGAGCCCCTGCCCCGCTGGTCTGCAGATCCGCTACCAGGCTCATCCCCGGCGAGCATCAGCAGAGCTGCCGTGGCACGTCCCCAGGGCTTGTCCAGGACCCCCCGCCCCGGCAGACCCAGGCTCACCGCAGGCAGGCTCATAGTAGACACCGCTGGAGTAGAAGGCGAAGGACTTGTGGGAGGCGTCGATGTTCACGGCCACGGGGCCGTGCTTGTAGAGAGCAGCTTTCAAGGCCGTGGCATTGCCGAGGGCCACGTTGACATAACTGGCTACTCTGGCGACGGGCTCAGACTGGTTGGAATGGCAGTACCCATTCTGGAAGGGAAATGGGTGGAAGACCCAGGGGACGGATCTGAGTTCCCCCAATTTGCCTGGTTGCTGATGGCAGCGCTAAGTCCCACCGCAGAGCTGCAGACGGGCTGCTCCCTTGCATGGAGTTATCCATGCACATTAGTGCACGGCAGCATTCGTGGCCCACGTGCATCCTGGAGCCATCAGAGCACCCCCCGATCTAGTGCTCAGGCCCCTTTCACAGCCCCGCTCCCAGCAGCGTTGCAGCACGCGACAGGGCTTTGCAGAGGAATGGCTGGCTCTCTCCTCCGGCCCCAGACTCACCTGGCCCAGGTATGGCCCGTAGGACTCGGCGCTGGCGATGCCGTGCTTCATGATCCACTCGTAGGCCTGCCACTCCTCGCCCCCGTCGCAGGCTTGGTTCCCAAAGCCCCAGGAGCAGTCGATCAGCGCTTGCTGGGACAGGGGGGTCAGCTCGCCGGTCTGGGGAGGGGCAGGGAGAAGGGGATGGTGGGCTCCCAGGCGAGAAGCCCAGCTCAACCTGGCCAGTGCCCTGCCCACCCTACTCCCCTCTCCTCCCAGGTGCCCGTCTCACCTGGAGGAAGAGGGCCCCCTCCAAGGCCCCTGTGGTTGCAAAGCTCCAGCAAGAGCCGCACACGGCCTGGTCCTTCACGGGGGTCACGGCGCCTGGGCAGTGAGAGGCGAGACCAGCGTGAGCTTGCTTTGGAGATGCGCTCAATGCTTCCAGCATCGGATCGGGAGGGGATGGCTCTGCGGAGACCCCCCTCCTCCAGCGGGTCACCAACCCTGCCCGGGCCGGCACCTGCAACCCAGAGCAGATGCTGGTCCTGCCCGAGGCGGTAGGTCAGACAAGGGGAGGGAGCAGGAGACTCGACCCCATCTGGGGACTGGTTGTTCCAGGGAGACGGATGTCTTAGTCCCTTTTCAAAATGCTAGATCCGCCCGCGGTTAGGGCCACGCCAGGCTCGCTCACCGTACAGCCGCCAGTCCAGGCTCTCGGGCAGGATGAGGCGCCGATACCGGTGCGCTGGGAAGGGATGTCCGTTGTTGCGCGCCCCGCTCTTCAGCCGCCCCCGCAGCACGGCCATCTCCTCCGGCGTGCGGTCGGCCAGGTGGTTCAGCGCCAGCTTGTAGGGCAGGTTGGCCCGGTTCTTGGAGTGCACGTACCTGGGGGTGGCGAGAGGAGGGAGAGGGCCCATGGGACCACCCGCCTGACTGCTAGTAGCCCTGTGAAGACCCCAGGCTCCCATATGGGCATGGATAAGGGAAGCTCTTGATTTGCACCTGCTGAGGTTTCAGCTTCTCAAAGCTCAGCCCAGCAAAGAGCCCAGGACAGGATCTGGGCCAGGGCCCGTGGGCTGCTAGGGGACACGCCGAGGGCAGTCGGCCCCCAGCCCCCGCGCACGCTGAGCAGCCACCCTGCATCCCTTCAAGATGAAGGGGATGCCGGGGACACACCGAGGGCAGTCGGCCCCCAGCCCCGCGCACGCTGAGCAGCCACCCTGCATCCCTTCAAGATGAAGGGGATGCCCCCAGCCCGTGCCTCATGTTGTGGATGAAGGCATGCTTCCGGTGCTCCAGCTCCTTCTCGCCGCTGTAGCGCTTCCCAAACTTCTCCTGGTAATGGTGGAAGAGGTGGTGATGGGCTCGGTCTGCATCGCCGCTGCGCCCAACAAACTCCTGCATGGGGTTCGCCATGATCCAATGCTCCGGCCCAGCCCCTGGCCAGTGCTCGCACGTGATCCCTAAGACACGGGTGCAAGGGACCATCAGGGGGTGGACTCGGACATGGATCAGACACCAGCTATGGACAGGGACAATCCCAAGCCAAACGTCATCATGCACCACTGTGCCTCTCCTGATCCCAACCGGCCACTGCTGTTGTCTCCGTTCAGCAGCTAGCCTTCCCCCCCGGTCTCATGCCAGGCTCAGCACTTGGGGCTGGAAAAAGCCCCTCTTGTACCTTGTCCAGTTCAAGTTCAAGCCCGCGGGGTTCGGAGGCTGGAATGGAAGCAGCATTGCTATCACGCAGGACATGCCAAGGGGCTTCTTAGCGTGCCCCCAAAGGCAGCCGTCGCAGATGCATGTGCTAATAATGCCCTCATCTCCCCAGACGTGGCCCCATGGATCAGTCAGGGCAGTTTGGCATCGGTGTCCAGCTCAGTCAAACCGAGGCACCGGGAACGTGGCATCGGCGCGGAGGTTAGCCAGCCTGGGTGCAGCTGGTACACACAGACTGCAGTAGAGCCGGCCGAACAAGAGGAGACCCCTCATCTGAGGACACACATCTTGCTAGGAGGGGCAAGCTCACCATGAGCTTGCAATAAGAGACTATGCTGCTCAAGGACACAGGCCCCCCCGTGCAAGGGGACACTCAGGCACCAGGGGATGAACTACTGCTTTGCTTGCCATTTGGGCGGGATGTGGCCAGGCGTGACCATGATTTTCATGGGGAGTCCTTTGGAGGAGAAGGACTTTGCAAATAATGTGCCCAGCAGCTCTGATGAGTTGAAAGAAATATAATTTAGGGTCTAAACCATGTTTCCCTCAAGGCCTTTAAAATATATATATATATATCTCCAAATCATAGCAACTTTCTACAATGACACAAGGCGAAGCAGAAGCAATTTGGCCAGGCAATATCAACAGGGTGAGGCTGAGAAATTCAAAAAAACTCAGGGCTCACCTGCTCTCTTTCCACTAAAGCAACGCACTGAAGTGCAGATGTTCAGAGAACATTTATTTCCACCCCCTCCCAGGTGACATTGGACTCAGCGTGGTCCCGGTATCGCATGCCCAGCATGTGCGATCACAACCGATGCTGCGCTCCGAGGCGTGGGATGAGCAGGACTGTAGCGCACTCACCACGGGGGAGGCTGAAGACCCCGGCTGGGAACTTGCGGGAGAAGCCGGTGTAGTCGATCTCGTACTTGTCGTAGTGGGAGCCCAGCAGGGTGTTGAACCCATGCATCTCGTAGTGCACGGGCATGGGGCCCTCGGCCGAGCTGGCCACCCACAGCGTGTACAGGTTCTTCTTCCGGCCCCAGTAGGACACGTTCTGCCACACGCGGCACAGCTGCCCCTGGTAGTACTCCTCTCGCACGGGCTGGGGAGACAGCATGGGGGGACTGAGCAAGGGGGAGGACTGTAGGCATGAACAAGAGAGGTTGAACCGCGGGAAATCTCCAGTTAGCCACGGGGCAGCCCACGTCCACATGTTCCTCCAGGCAGAGGGGCTGTGAACTTCCCTAGCCCTTGCTGGTGTGTGCACGGGGGACGGGGAAGGACTGGCTGCAGTCCCTTCTCTTGAGCACCCATGGACAAGCTCCCTGGACTTGCCTCGACTCCAGCGCAGGGCTGGATTCAGCTTGCAAGTCCACGGCCAGGGTGCAGCTGGCCGCTGTCCCCAGCTGGGGTGGAGCAGGGCAAGAGCCAGCCAAGGAGCCCGTTCTCCAAGCTGCTGGCCCGTTTGCCTGGTCCCTCATCCAGTCCCCTGAGATGGGGGCTCACCTTGAAGCCGTCCAGGCTGGGGAAGATGCTCTGCGGGGTGATGAGGTACTGGTCGGTGCCGTTGACTCGGAAGCACTTCCGCACGTTCACCTCCGTCTCGGTGGTTTCTGGGGTCACCTTAAAGCTGGCCCCGAAGGGCCCCACAGCCCCAAACTGGTACGTGATCACCTGCCCTGGAAGAGGAGATGCCCAAGGAGGGCAAGGCATTACCAGAGCTCCCCTGCCTCGGATGCCGCATCGGGGAACGGTGGCCAGGGGTCCTGAGCACCTCTGGAAAGTGAGGGGAAGATGAATGGAGGCAGGCGTTGCTCTGATCCGAGGGGTCCTGCTTGGTCCTCACACTCATGAGGACACACCAGGCTTCTCTAGAGGAGTGTGCAGCAGTGGAAAGGAGCTTAATACCCCAGGGGGGCACATTTGAGCCCAGCTCCTGACTCGGGCCCAAAGCTGCCCTCCAGCTGCTGCAGGCAGACCCCTGGTCATTTCAGCCGGCGCAGGTCCAAGGGGGCTGCCCACGGTGCCGGCCACGTTGGTCCCCGATGGGCCAGACGTGGGGTCCCCTGGTCCCCCCAGCACTATCCTGCCTAGGCTGATGACCAAACCCCGCAGGCACCTGCTTGGAGGTCACGCTGCAGACGGGGGCACAGGTCTGAGCAAGGGTTTCACCCCAAACCTGCACGCTGTAGCCTCAGAGAGGACTTGCCCCCCCTGCTCTGCCATGCACCCCCCTGCAGACACGTACCCACAGAGCTGGATGCCCTGGGGGTGCCCCGCGGTGCAGCTGAACCCAGAAGCCAGAGGACGATGCTGCTTCCCTGCCCAGGTCACTCACCGTTGTAGTACTGGATCCGGCTCTGCTTCCCGCTCAGGTTGTACCAGGCTTCGAAGGGCTCCTTGATTTCAGCGTAGGGCAGGTGAAGGACCCCTGCCAGACACAAAAGGGCAGGAGGCAGGTCAGCCAGAGCCTGCCCCAGAGCGAGCGAGCGCCTCTTTGCAGAGAAGGGTGCCTCGGAGAGGGTCTTTCCAAGCTGGGCAGCGCCAGCCTGGGAGGTGGGGCAGGGCTTCCCCTCGCCTGGGGGAACGCAGAGCCTTCCTCTGGTCCCGAGCCTGGGACTGTGCTGTGGCAGAAATGCCACCGTCGGTGCCCCTCTCCCGAGACCTGTCTCTGCCAGCCTGAGAGGCTGGTGTTGAATCCCTCAGGGCGGGGATCTCCCACCTTGTCTACATGACAAAAGCTTGGGGCCTGAATGCTCTGGTCACCTGGGCAGGGGGGAAAAGCCCGGTCCTGTGCACGGGCCCAGGTAGCCAGGGATGCTTGGGAGATTGGTCGGCTTGTGGCCAGTATTGGCAGCTTCGATGGGACCGGGCGGCTGAGGTCAGAGAGGGGATAAAAAGGCCTGGGCCAGGAAGAAGGGCAGCCATTAGCCATGCGGTCATCCAGGTGAATCTGAACCTGGCTCTCTCCTCATCACCGCATGCTGCAAGAGTGCCCTGCCTCCAGAGGAAACAACAACCACCTCTGGACGATGCGAGTGAGTAACCTACTAGAGATCCGATCAGATATTTAGCTTCAGTAACTCAGATGCGTGTTTAAACGGCTACCTCAGCCACCCTGGTTTGCTCGATGGGATTCCTCTGATATTCCTCTGACATTGCTCTACTGTTTACCCTGTTTCCGCCCTACCCCCGTCATCAATAAAGTTCTCCTTTGTGACCGGTGTGGGAGACTTATTGAGGGGTGGGTCTAAATTATGCCAAGGAGGCCCCTTAGGTCTGTGGACTAAGGGAGGCTTCCTAATCAGCCCCTGACTTGGGGAAGTGCCCCAAGTGCTTGTATTGGGTCTAGCACCCATTGGACGATCAGGCCTGTGTTCTCCAAGGTGCGCAGAGCCAGAAGTGAGTCCAGAGCCTTGGATGGTGGCAGCGGGAACCCCAGGCTAGCGGGTGTGCTCCAGGGAAGGGGTCGGCCGGACGGGAGGCACCCCAAGGGAGGCACTCGGAGCCTGGGAGGTGGGCGGCGCAGGGAGGTGGGCGGCTCCACGCAGGAGCGCCCCCTACTGGCCCGCCACATGTGCTTTTCAAGGCTGGGCTTGACCCATCAGCGCAGAAGGGGGAAGTTTGTCTCCACCACGAGTCCCACTGAGGATACCGCAGGGGAGAAGAGCAGGTAAGTCCATTAAAAGGGGCAGATAATTTGGCACGGGGGGAGGCAGAGGCCTCCACCTTCCAACCCAAGCAATTTGCAAGGGTGAATGAAGCCTCCCAGGTGCAGCGCTAGCCCAGACACAGCTGCACCCTCCCGGGTCACACCAAACCAAACCCACAGCTGGAGCATTACCTGTCACGTGATAGACCTCTCCAAACGTGGGGGCCTTCTCCTGCAGCCTGCACGCTGCTCCTGGAAGGGAAAGGACCTCCGTGTTGCAAGCCCAGCTCCCCGCTCCCCGCGACGATAGGCGTTCGGAGCAGCCCAGCACCGAGCGACTTCGATGGAGGAGCTGGAGGGCATCTCCATCACACCAGACCCCACCACTGCTGGGGGATGCCAGGTTGTGTGCATGACCCATTGCGAAGGGACTCCCAGGCTCGCTGCACTGAGGGCTCCCCTTGTAACACATGCTCATGCCTGGCCCCTTAGCCCCCTGTCTGCACTGCCTCTACCCCAGCTGACCCAGAACACCCTACACCCCACAGTTGCATTTGCTCTGCTTGAGGCCAGGCTGGATTTTGAGGGCGTGGGTCAGTGGCACAGATTGGGGAACCCCAACATCCCAATGAGAGATTGGGAGCCCTTGGCCATGCATGGGGCAGGTCCCCCCAGGCACTGGGCACCCTTGCCAATTCAGCAGCCCTCCCAATCCCATTGACTTCAGCTGGGAGAAGGGGCAGAACAGGGAGCTCAACTCACCTAGCAAAGTGCTCCATAGCAAGAGGATCAGCAGCCCCATCCTTGCAGCCAGCCACAGCAAGCCTCCCCAGGGCCACCTTTAATAAGAGCCTGGATGCAAATCCCTGGTGCTCCGCTGACCAATGGAGCAGGCCAGTCCCTTGCTATGGGTGGGGCAATACCTGTCAATTAATTCGGAGAGGCAGGGCTTGGTCTTCCCTCACCCACTGGCTGGGGGGGGTTTCCAGTGGGGAGCACGTGTGCACTGCAGCTTGCACCCCTGGCTGCAGAAGCGGGCTGGGCTGCACTGGGTTTGCTCAGCTCTGTGCCATGAAGCCCCCCCGGACACACCCGGTTAAACACTGCAGCGACGGGCACCACTGGCAAAGAGATGATGGGGTCTCCCCATTGCGTTGCCCCTCCAAGATCCTGCCTCGCATGTCTCCCGGCATAATCGTTGCTTTGAAGGCTGGACCTCAGAGGCCAACGGACAGCATCATCCCAGGGCCCATCACCTCCCTGGCCCCCAAACCAGCTTCTGCCAAGGCAGGCTTGCATTGTAAAGGCCGTCCCCGGGGGCGGGGGAGTGGGTCCGCGGTTAGACACCCCACGGCTGCCTGCCGAGATGGACACTAAACACATACTCCCTTTTGGAAACGGAGCTGCCTGAGCTCCAAGCCCGCACGCCTGGACTCTGCCCAAACCCTCTCCCTTTCCTGAAGGGAGAGGCAGAGGCTGGCTGTGCAAGTCCGAGACCTCCCAGTGCTTTATTTCATCGGGCCAATTCTTTGGGTTGAGGGTTCGGTGGAGGAAAGGGAAAGGTTGATAAGCTGAATAAATAAGTTTAATGAAACACAGGGAAGGAACACCATTTGCAAACGAGCCCGCTCACCGCTTTGCTTCATCTCCGAGCGGGTTCAAGGCTAAGAGCAAGCGCCTCGTGCGCCAGCTGAGTCAGTGCATTCCTCCGGAGTCCGAAACAGCCCAGTCGGTCGCTGTACCCCGGTCTTCGGCCGAAGCTCTCGTTACACACCTTCAGGCCCAATTCTGCGCCGTTCCCTGGGGGTAGGGCTGGAAGAAGTCCACAGACCAGTGGATTTTAACTAGACACCTGAGCACTGCTGGAAAGAGCACCCCAGCAACTGATGCTCCTTCATTCATACCACCCGAGCACAAGAAAATGGAGCGCCTTTGTGCTAGGAGCTGTACGTCCCATCCCGCAAGGAGCTGACATGCTAATGCCAAGACAGGAGATGGTAGGTGCAGCTGCGGGAAGGGGACCAGACACCCAGATCCTCCGCTAACTTATTTGATACCTCTTCAGAAAGCTCATGCCTAGCCTGCATCAGGATCCAGCTCGGTGAGGGATCTGGATCCCGGTCTCACTCCATCTGTCCCTGGCAGCCAGGAAGCTATGGGGATTAGATGCAGCAGCAAGCACTGGGCTGGTTTTCCTGAAGATATTTTTTACAGTTTCTCGAGGCAGAGACAGATGGGCTCTTGCGTTACAGCAGTGGGAGGACTGAGCCCCCCCGAGTCCCACTTCAGCTGTTCATCGCGCTGAGCGGCAGGAGCTGCAGAGCTTTGCAAAGCCGGGTCTACGGAGAAAGAGCAGCCCGGGGCCGCGGGGCCTGCAGATCACAGCAGCCCGGGGACAACGGGGGCGAAGGTGAAACCAACCTCAGGGAGACGTGGCCTTCATGTACGCAGGGGCTGCACGGGACCGGCTGCGGCTGCTCCCACCCCAGCCCGTAGCGTTAGCCACAACACCCCTCCGGCATCCCACAGCCACGGGCGAGGCAGGCGCTCGGGATGTAGAACAGAGGTCGGGTCCGGTCGTCTGCACGATAGTGCCTTTTGGCCTATTCACGCGGGGTCTTTCCCACTCCTATCCATCTCACTGCCAACAGATATAAAAGGGCAATCTGCTCAGCCTGCCTTTCTTAGCCCCCAGACCTCCCCCCTATAGCTCTCCATCTAGGCCAGCCTTCAGCCGAGCATTAAAAACTTCCGCCGGCCAAAGGTTTCCCTGGAGCTCGCAGCACAACGGTATCCTTTCGAAGCCGATTCAGTGCTAGGCACTGGACCTCGCCAAAGGATCAAGCATCTCAGTGCAAAACAGTGCAGTTTCATGGGGCTGCAGGGGAGCAAGAGAAGATCTGGTCTAGCGTCACAGTCAGATGAACTCCCCACGCCAAGTGCCAAGACTTGGCTCGAAAGGGCTTCAGTCCTCAGGAGACTGAGCAGGAGACATCAGTACCCAGCAGAGACATGGGAAGAGATTCCCAGGGATCCTGCCCTGCGCTGCAGAGCCTCCCTAGGTCCCTGCCGAGCAAACTCCTTCCCAAGCCCAGACCTCGTTCCCAGCATGTCCCTGGGTCACACACACATCTGTGGTGGAGGACTGGCCTCTTAAGTCATCTCAAGACCCATCAGTGAGCCGTGACAGAGACGATCCCGCAGTCAAGGGCTTGCCGACACCACAGCCCTGGGTTTGTCAGCGTGACAGCCCAGCCAGGCGTGCCGGAGAGACACCTCCCCAGAGCAGCTGCGAGCATTGGGCTGCCCTAGCAAGGGGCTGGTGTCCGATTTGGGGTGCTTCAGGAGATGCACCCCTGGAATCAGCTAGCCAAGCCTGGGTGGTTAACCCAGGTTCACGCGGGCGGGTTTGTCTCCAGATACAACCCAGGCCTGCTTCTGGAGCGGTGCCCCCAAAACCAATTTCTGCTGATGGGCGCACGCTGCACCGAGCTAAAGCCTCGGGAAAAGGCCCCCAAGGCAGCCCAGCCATCTCAGCACCTGCCAGCAGCGAGTTCCCAGGTGCACACAAAGCCAGGCGCAGGCTTGGCAGGGTCTCTCCCCGGGTCTCAGGGCTTCTTCGTTCACCAGCTCGCAGGATGCCCCCGGCTCCCCTGCACCCTCCCCTTGTCTCTCACGGAGAGGAGCAGGGCTCCTGAGGAGAGCTCGAGCTCTGTCTCGGAGCAGCTACCAAGAAGGAAATATATACGAGCTCCCCGAGCAAACGCTTCATTTCTTTGCAGGTGGCATCTGGCTTCCTCTGCTCGGAGGGTTCGCACGACGCGATACAGCGTATTGCTCAGGGGACTCGGTCACAAAAACACCACCCTCCTTAGATGAGAAACTGCTCCTTTCCTGAGCTCTCTGCTACATCCTCTAGCTCAGCGGCTCCCGGACGCCGACAGTGTGCGCAGCACCACTTGAAAATGATACAACCTTAGGTACCACCAGCACGTTGTTCGGTTCAACTTTAACTACCGCCAGCAATTTTTTGGCATTTAAAGTAATTATAATCAATCGTTAATGTGTACCGCTGGTGGTACCCGTAGCAGATTGGTCTGGCTGACCCCCTGCCCACTCTGATCTCTCTGTATCTTAAGCCCAGCAGGGTGCTTCTACCATTGACTTAATTGCCCTGGCTAATTATATCCCAAGGATATATGGGGTGATTAGCGGGGGCGATTAGCAGGCTGGACGGAGACCTGGTGTGGGGTCTGGGGCTCCCTTAAAGGAGACGCAGCAGCAGCTGCTGAGTGCCCCCAGTTTGTTTGCTCAGCAGAGAAGCCTTGTCTAGCAGCCTCCTCCTGTATCCTGGGCAAGCTTCAAATGCCCTGAAAAGAAGCAAGTTAGGAGCCAAGCCCACGTAAGGGCCCAGACACCTTGAAACCCTGTGCCCACCCCAGGACCTCCCTTCTGCCCCTGCTTGCTGCTGCACCCAGGCGTTCGCTGGCCGAGAGGCAGGTGAGGGGCATCAGAGACGGGGCTTCTCCAGCGGCTGGAGCTGGTTCTCCGGTGGTGTGAGCTCTCTCGCCTTCACAGAGGGGAGCTGAGCCCAGCAGAGGTTCCCTGCCTCTCTAGGGAGAGGGGATGGGGATGGCTGGATGGATAGGTCAGGGAGGCATGGGTCCGTCTTGCAGGAGCGAGGCAGCGTCTCTGCAGCCGTGCAAGTGGAGCAGTGGGAATGAGGGCGTCTGAGCTGGGGGGTCAAGGGAGACCCCGAGCCGCGGCCGTCCCCAGGGGAACAGACACGAGGCCAGTGCCTGCCCGGGTCCAGGGGAGCCGTGCTGGTACTGCTGCAGGCATTGGGTGCTAGGGACGGGAAGAGAGATGCCCTCGCTGGTCCTTGTTTCACAGGCGCAGCATGCAAGCCCACGTCTGGTCCCTGGCTTTGGCCATGTCTCTCGAGCCTCAGGGGAGCAGGCTGGTACCGCCGCAGCCGGGGCCGTGTAGCAGCGAGGCCTTGCTCCTACCGCCAGAAGGGACGGCGCGGTGCAGGTGGTGGATTACCCTGGTTTAGTGCCTCTGAGCCATGGGTTACAGGGCGCTTTAGAAGCCTTAACGAGAGAAACTACACAGCGGCCTGGTCACTGGAGAGCTAGTCTTCTCCCCCTTTCACAGATGGGAACACTGAGGCCCCCGGCTTCTTCTTGGTGTAATGCCAGGAAAATGCAGACCCTGGGGCTTTGTGAGCCTGACGCATGGCACGTCCATGTTTTGTTCCTGCTGCTGTCTCCTGCCCTAGCTCCTTTCCTCCCTGGCACTTGCGGCCCCCAGACTGCAAGCAGACCCCGGGAGAGCTCTCTCTCCACCCAGCCGCCCTCTCCCCAAGGTACAGGGAGGCACTTGGCCTGGGTTATAATTAGTGCAAGTCCTTTGGTTCACTTAGAGCGGGTCCCAGGGGCACTCGCCTAGTTACACCCAGCCCAGAGCCCAGGGGCAGCGCCAAGCCGGGGTGGGGGCAGTCTCAGCTTGGGGGTTTTGCAAGAAGGAAAAATAACAGGAGTCCAAAGAACAGGCAGGAACTTAGGGGGGGGGGGGGGGAAGGGAATCAGGGGCAGGAGAGAGAACGATGGTCCCTAAAAACCCCGGACTCATCACTGGGAAGAACTTGAGTTCAAGGTGAGCGCAGGCTTGTTTGCCATCCCCTTGTTCCAAAACACGGCCCCGCTCACGGCCAGGCAGGGCAGCGCTTTATCTCCCCTTTCGCCTACAGAGCGCGGCTGGGCACCGGAGCTGACTTGGCTGATGGTCACGGCTTTCCCGGATGCCTCTTTTCCTGCCACGTCCCAACGGTACCGGGACGCCCCCTTCCCTGCTACCTTCCACCCTCGAGAGGGCTCCGTCCTCGGCTTCCCCGAGCTCGCCCAAGGTGTGGCTGGAAGGGGGAGCTACAAAGCAGACTTCCAGCTAAGGGCAAATTGGGCAATGGGTGCAAACTAGAGCAGCCCCAGGGCTGCTGTGTGGGTCGCTTCCTGCCCCTTCTGCAAGCTGTGACCTGCCCCCACGGGGCTGAGGTCTCCTGCTCATGCCCCCCCGCCCGCCCCATTGACCGCACCAGGGAGGGGCTGTATTCATGCACGGAGGGAAGAGTTGGACACTGAACGAGCCAAGGCCCCACAGCCTCGGAGAGCCTTGCCTGGTACTAGGCACCCTCTCTCTGCAGGTGCCGCCCAAGCTGCCGGGTGCTGCATTTAAGCACAGAGCGGTGTGGGTGACCAGATCCAGGCTGCATGGAGGGATGCATGCACCCGGCTGCAGCTCTGCCAGGCGGGCAACACCCTCACCTGCCCTGGAAAAACCTGTTTCTTCCCTGCGGGAGAGGAGAGGCAGCAGGGGAGCCTGCAGCACTATTGCTGGCTGCTGGCTGGTCCTGGCTGTGCCAGGAGACACCCTGTACCTGCAAGGGCTGGGTGCAGCCTCCTTCAAAGCAGCAGGGTCCTCCAAACGCCCCCGCATGAGATCCCATGGGAGCACAGGGTAAGGGTGGCAGCACCCGGGGCTGAGCCCCCCGGTCCCCATCCCCTCCCCTTCCCTTCAGGGGAGCAGTCAGAGCCACCCCCACGCTGCAGCGCGTCTGCCCCTAGGCTGGGGGTGTGACCCCCCAGCTGGGAGCAGGGACATTGCTTCCTCTCTCCAGACCCTGCTGTGCCTTGCAGACGGCTGCACCCTGCCCCCAAGCCTCGGCCCTCTTATCCTGGCGTCAGATGCACAAAGCGAGCCCGGGAGCTGGCCGAGGAGCCTGTTGCAGCGCAGCCCCAGTGCAAGGGCAGGCCATGGAGGGCCTTATTCTTCCCCGTCTGTTTGATCTCCCCTGTGGGCTGGGTGCTCCGGCCAAGTCCCCCGGGGAAGAGATGAAGATCAGGGGCTCACTGGATCCCCAGCCTCGAGGCACCGGCGGTACGGGGTGTGCAGGGCGTTCCTCTGGGGAGCACAATCCTGGCTCGCCTGCTGACCAGGGGAGGCTCAGGGGGCTGTCCTGCCCAGGAGCTGAGCCGTGCCACGAGGAAGGGCATTCCCAGTCCACTTTCGAAGGGAGCAGCCCCTTTCCAGGCTCTTTATTGGAGGCACCAACGTGGGCAGCTTCAGGCCTGTCCCCAATGCAGCCCACGGGCAGCACAGACCTCCGGGGCCCGCTTCGCACGCCACCCACCCGGCTGGGCAGGGGCTGCATTGGGGGCAGGCCCTCCACCCCCTGGATCACAGCAGTGCGTTCCCTCCGCGGCCGGCTAGAGGGTCATGATGGGGCTCGGGCCAGGAGGCGATGGGATGCCCACGCAGCTCATCCAGGGGTTGTCACGTGGTACGGGGGTCTTCGGAGCAGCTGGGCTTTGCCTCCCTGGCCTGGGAAGACGCAGCGGGCTGGGCTGGGAAAGCCCCGAGGGGTCTCATGGGCACAGGATCAGGCCAGGATGGGGTACGTCGCGTCGGTGGCCACGCCGCAGTTGTTGTCCTTCATGGACATGAGGACGTAGCCGTCGTTGCCCCAGTACGTGGACCAGGAGTTCTTGACGATCCAGTAGAGCTCCCCTTGCAGGACGCCGTAGCCCACGGCCAGCACCGCATGGTCCAGCTGCCCGGGCTTGTTCCCTGCAGGGAGACGTGGCATCAGCACAGACAGTGGCTTCCCCCGGGCCTCAGAGCTCTTGATGCATCACCTTGTCCCCCAGGGAAACTGAGGCACCGGGGGGTTAGTCCTACAGCCGGCGAATGGCAGCCTCCAACCTGCTGCAGGCTTGGACCATGACCTGCCGGTGCCAGGACAAGCCTCCTCCTCTCCACGGCTCCGTGACGAGAGCCACGGGGCACCCCCACCCCAAAGTAAAGCCCTGAACCGTGCTCAGCCGGCATGAGGGATGGGTGCAAATGGGGTGGGGCAGGGCACGGCTGCAGTCGTGGCATTTGGGAGGGTCTCCCCAGCCAGGAGCCGCATGCCTGGGGTCCGGGCCGTGCCGCGCCGCGCCGTGCCGGGGCCGGACTCACCGCACTTGGGTTCGTAGTAGACGCCGTTGGAGTAGAAGGAGAAGGAGCGGTGGGAGGCGTCGATGCTGATGGACACGGGGCCGTGCTTGTAGATGGCGGCTTTCACAGCCGTGATGTTGCCCGAGGTGATGTTGACGTAGCCCGTCATCTCGGCCAGCAGCTCGGACTGGTTATAGTGGCACAAGCCATTCTGCAACACAGCAGGACCTGGCAATGTGGGGCAGCTGCTGGCTCCCCCGGCCTGGCCTCATCAGGCCCCCCCAGCATGGCAGGGGACGGGGCATCTCTGGTGGCTGCATCTCCCAGCCTCGGAGATCGGCCGTGCCCCTGTGAGCCAGTCTCTGCCCAGCTTTGCAGTGGGGGAAACTGAGGCAGGGACCCAGTTGGAACTGAGTCCCTGTCTCCCGAGGGTCACCACAAGAGGAGTGTGTTCCCGTGCACACCTGTGAGCTGTAGGACGGGGGCCGACACACGAGGCTGTGGGCAGGGTCGTGCTAACGTAGCTGAGACCGGCAGCCCCGGGGAATCCCAGCTGCTGCTCCCAGGTGACTGCGAGGGGCAACACGGCCACCCTGCCCCTGCCCATGGGTGAGGCCAGGGTCCTGGACTCACCTGGCCGCGGTAGTCACCATAGGACTCGGTGCTGGCAATACCGCCGTGCTTCATGATCCACTCGTAGGCTTGCCACTCCTCGCCCCCGTCGCAGGCGTAGTTGCCGAAGCCCCAGGAGCAGTCGATCAGCACTTGCTGGGACAGCGAGGTCAGCTCACCGGTCTGCAGCGGGGCAGGGAGCAAGGGGCTGAGCGCCCAGGCCCAGGAGGGGGCCCAGCCAGGGAGCTCCCCCACCCAGCTTGCCCTCTCCCCCATGCCGGGGGGCACAGTGTCTGCTCGGCAGCCAGGCCGGGAGGCGCAGGGAGCAGGGGCGGGCAGCTCCGGCTCTGCAGCTCTCACCTTGAGGAAGAGGGCCCCTTCCATGGCACCTGTGGTCGCGAAGCTCCAACAAGAGCCGCACACGGCCTGGTCCTTCACAGGGGTCACGGCACCTGGGCAGCGAGGAGCGAGACACTCAGGACCCTGCATCAGGACAGCTGGGAGTGGGGGGCCAGCCCCCATCTCCCACCCTGCCCAGCCCTCCGCCAAGCAGGGCATGGGGAGAATTAGGGGTGCCACATTCCCAGGGTGCTGGCAGGGGCTGCCTTGCTGGGGGACCCATGGTTTGGCTCCAGGGTCTCCCACGGGGGATGTGGTCAGCTATGGTGCCTGGTGACACATGATGGTGTCAGCAGTGGGATCCCTGCAGGTAAAGCCTACCATACAGCCGCCAGTCCAAGCTCTCAGGCAGGATGAGGCCTGTATACATCTCCGAGGGGAAGGGCTGCCCGTTGTTGGGCTTCCCGCTCCTCAGCCGCCCCCGCAGCACAGCCACCTCCTCCGGCGTGCGGTCGGCCAGGTGGTTCAGCGCCAGCTTGTAGGGCAGGTTGGCCCGGTTCTTGGAGTGCACGTACCTGGGGAGGAAGGGGTGGCGGTGGGCATGGAGAGCAGGCTGCAGCCCCTGGGCTTCCTCGCTGCCTGCCCTCGCCCGCACTCGCTGGGCATCACCAGTGGCCGAGGGGAAAGCAGGGCATCTAGCGCCCGGAGGTCTGCAACAGACTGAGCCCTCCGGGATCCAAAATGGCCCCGGTAGACATGCCAGGAAACAGCTGCCCAGCCCCCGGGATCCCCTACCGCATGTTGTGGGTGAAGACGTGCTTGCGGTGCTCCAGCTCCCACTCGCCGCCGTAGCTCTTCCCGAACCTCGTCTTGTAGTGGTGGAAGAGCCGATGGGTCTGGGCAGCCTCGCGCCCCACGAGGTCTGCCATGGGGTTGGCCAGGATGCGATGCTCGCCCGTGGTGTCGGAGAGGTACTCGCACCGTCTCGTCTCTGGGGCGGCAACACAGAGCGAGCTCAGACGGGCACCCCCGGCTGCTGCTTCTGGTCGTGTCCGGCACCTCCCCAGCCGACAGGAGATGCCACGATGCTGCCCTGCCTCCACCCCAGAAAACCACCCAGCCCCCCAGTGAGTCTCCAAGAGCAGGACTGGAGGGTCCCAGCCTGGCCCTAGGGCCGCTCCTGACTCTACCCAGCCTCCAGGTTGGCCCTGAGCAAGGTCTCACGGGATTGACCTCCTTCCCCACCCCGACCTTTTCCATGAGAATCAGGGGCTGTCTGCAGCCTTTGTACAGCACCTAGCACGAGGGGGCTAGGACCTGCTGCAGAGGGGCCCTTGCAATGGAAATAACTAGGGGTTGCGGTGGAAGCCGTGCAGCACGGCATGCGGGGGGCGCGTGTCGGGGGGGTCTCGGCAGGGCCCTTACTGTTGACGGGGAGGTCGAAGACGGAGGCGGGGAAGCTGTTGGAGTAGTGGCTGTAGTGGATCTCGTACTTGTCGTAGTGGGAGCCCAGCAGGGAGTTGAAGCCGCGCATCTCGTAGTGCACGGGCGCCACGCCGCAGCTGTTGTTGGTCACCCACAGCGTGTACACGTTCTTCTTGCGGCCCGTGTACGAGACGTTCTGCCACATGGCACAGTACTGCCCGCTGTGGTACTCTTCCCGCAGGAACTGGGGGGCAGGTGGGCGGGTGTCAGAGGCACCTGTCTGCCCAGAGGCACCCTCCGCTCCAGGCTAGGCAGCTACCTGGCACCCAGCAGCAGCATCTGTCTAGCGCAGCCGGGCCAAGCGGAGCAGAGCCCAGTCTCTCCGTCCACAGCTGGGCCGTGCAAACAGGGGGCAAGAGAAGAGGGGCTGGGGGACACGGCAGCGAATGCATCTGCCTCCGACGACAGATAACATTCTTTGGGTAGATGTGGTATCTTTTATTAGACCAACTAAATAGTTGGAAAAATTGTTCTTTGCAAGCTTTCAGGCACAAACACCCTTCTTCAGGCATGCATGCAGCAGAGACGCAGGAGACCGCAGGCCCGGCCCCTGGTGCGTGACGTGCTGAGCGTGCACGTAGCCCAGAGAGGGGCTGCGCTCCAGGCCAAAGCAGAGCCTGAGGTCCCCCATGCCCCTTCCCTGCAGAGCTGTGCCCAGCAAGGGAACAGCCTGGCCCTACGTGCAGGAGTGTTATCTACCATCTGGGCCATGCCGAGTCCTGCGGCTGAGTCACCCGGCAGGGGTTTGCCCCTCACGTTGCAACAAGCCTCTGATGGGGAAAGGAGCAGAGCTCCTCTGCTGCCTTCCCACGCTCCCTCTCCGGCGGATCGGGCCGGCAGTGCCTGCTCCCGTGCAGACTCTGCCTGCTTTGGGGCACCTGCTCTTCCACCACCAAGAAAGAGTGAGCCAGCCAGCGGTGCTAGAGCAGCCTCACAGTGGCTCTTGATTTGTATGGGGGCCGGACGGCAGCGGGCAGTTATACCATCGGGCCTCTTTGCAAGGGGAAGGGAAACAGCAAGGTGCTCGCTGCCAAAAGCAGGGCAGGTGGCACGGGGAGAAGGGCAGGGCAGTGTCCGCTGTCTGCCCTGCTCCCCTCAGCCCTGGGAGGGGAGGCCAGCATGGACCTCCGGGCTCACCTTGCTGTAGCAGCTGATCCTTGCATCGAATCAGCCAGGCCCCCCGAGCTTGCAGGGATGTCGGTGGAGCTATGCTGAGCACACGTACCCTGTGCATATTGCCCTCGGGGAGCCTGGCCTGTGCCCCCTGCCCTTTGCTCCCCTGGCCATGGGCACCTCACCTTGAAGCCCTCCATGCTGGGGAAGACATTCTGCGGCTCGATCGGCCCCTCCTTGGTGCCGTTGATCAGGAAGCACTTCATGATGTTGGTCTCGGACTCCGTCGTCTCTGGTGTGATCTTGTAGCTGGCGCCGTAGGGCTTCACCGCCCCAAACTGGAAGGTGATCACCTGCCCTGCAAACGGGAGGGCGGCGTGACGGTGGGGCACTTCCCTGCCCCCACCCCACTGGGGGTACAGCCAGGCCCGGTGGGTACTCTCAAGGGTAGCAGCCCAAGGAAGAGTCACTCGAGGGCTGCCTCCATGCACCCTCCAGCCCGGTGCCCAGAGCAGACAGCTCCTTCAAGAGGAGGTTGGATATGCATCTAGCTGGGGTCATCTAGACCCAGCA
>NW_005841927.1:148312-156213 GCF_000455745.1 Alligator sinensis
TCCCTTCTGACCCTAACATCTATGAATCTATGAATGCAAGGGGATCCAGGCCAGGTGCAGCAAGGGGATCCTGCCTCTCTGGATTCATGTAGGGCACCATCACCAAGCTCTGGTAGGCAGGAGAGCTTAGTCTGGGCGCCCGTGTCCTGGCCTGCTGTGCTCTCAGCTGCTTTCTAGCGAGGTCCCTAGGGTGTCAGGGGTCTCTGCAACACGGGTCCTTAATGCATGCCTTGCTGCAGCCAGCGAATGCGCGGCGCTGTTGAGATGCAACGGCTCCTAGTGCCATCCTGGGAAGCCCGTGGTCCAAAGCATTCGCCGCACAGGGTGTCAGCTGAGACCTGGCACCTCTCACGACCCCTCCTCCTCCATCGCTCTAGGCACGCAGCCTCCTGCTGCCCTAATGCCCGAGCTCCCCTGCGGGCACATGGGCCACTTACCGCCGTAGTACTGGATACGGCTCTGCTTTCCGCTCAGGTTGTACCAGGCCTCGAAGGGCTCCTCGATTTCCGCGTAGGGCAGGTTGATGATGCCTGCAGGAGACAAGGCGGCAGCTCAGCCTGATCCGGAGTGAGGGGAGCAGCCAGGGGGGTCCGGCATCCGCTGACCGGCCTCCGACAAGCCCTGGTGGCCTCACTGGTGAGACTGGGGCACGATGGGGGTGACACAAGTGCGTTCACACACACATGCACATGCAAACGCTCACACACATACAACTAAGCCCTGGCTATGGGGGCAGGGGTCCACCAGACCCAGTCTAGCCTGAAGATTTTTTATTGAGGGTCCCCATCCACCCTGCGCGCTGGTGCTGCAGCTGGCCTGATGTCCCAAGGCAAGAGTCCAGTGGAAGGAGTTTGGATGCCTGGCCATTAACACGGTAACAGGCCCCCTTATTAGGGACTGTGATTGGTGCCCTGTAATTAGCACCACTAGCCCCCACCCAATTAGGAGCTGTGACTTGCATAAGGCTGGGATGGACAGACCATGCCTCCCCATCCACCCTCCCAAGGCTCCACCTTTGTTTCCTAACTCCTGTAATTGCTGCAGGAGTTTCCCGGCAGCCCCGGCTCTGTTTGAAGTGGGAGCCAGGGGCAATTCTCAGCTGCATTTCAAAGAATGACAAGGCCGGGCAGCTGCCAGGGGGAGGGAGAAGCCAAGGGCTCCAGGTATTATTGCAGAGGCGTGGGGGAAAGGTGAGCTCCCAGATCCCAGCCCCTGCATTGCAGCGGGGACCCCCAGAGCCCTGTCCCCCAGCCCAGCGGCAGGCCGAGGGGAGGGGTACTCGCAGCCTAGACGGTCTGGAAGGTAACTCAGGGCACAAGAGGCTGCAAGCAGTGGGCTCAGCCCCGCTGCCACCTGCGCACCGGGCAGCCTTACCTTTGACGTGGTAGATGTTTCCAAAGGAAGGGGTCGTGAGTGACGCCTTGCAGTCATGCCCTAAAGAAGGGAACACAACAGCCCATCAGACCTGGGCGAGGCGGAGCAGCCGGGGGGTGGGTGGGCCATACTCCCAGGTCTTGGTGCCTTTGAGCCACGGGCCTCGTCATCGGAGCCAGGCGGTCAGTGCAACGTCAACGGGCGAGACGGGCACGTGGCTGGGATGTTCCTGCCTTGAGCGGCGGGGACGAGCCCTGCTGTTCTGGGGATGCCTGCGGCTAGCACCCATGTTTCCAACTCACTCTGAACTGGTCTAACTGGTGCTGGGGCGGAAGGGAGGCAGGCTGCTGAGGAAGCCCCCACCCACCATGCTCCTAACTCCTTCCGCCTCTTGCAATCACAGGGTGCGTGAGGTTCGGGGCGTGCTCGGGCCTGGCGTGAGCAGCTGCGGTGTCATGGCCCATGTACCATCCAGGCCCGTGACCCACCACCCAGTTGCATGCAGCTGTAGAGACAAAGCCCCCCGGCGTGACAGGGGGATTTGGGGGGGCTGCATCCTATAAGGCCAGGAGACGGGCCTGTCATCGAGGAGCAAAGCAGGTGTCAGGGCCAGTCTGTCTGCTCTGCACGGCAAATGGTCTCCCGGAGGCACCGGGTGCAGCATGCAGCCCGGCTGGGGACCAGGGTGGGGGTCTCAGGGCTCCCCGCCTTGCCCCTTCTCTTGCAGGCCTGCATGGAAGAGCAGGGAGGGATGCTAAGGCTGGAACCAGCCCCCTGCAAGCCCCAGCCACGCTCCGTGGCTCCCAGGCCGCAGGTCCTGCTGGGTGGCACCGGTGGCCAGCAAAGATTTGGCCAACGGTTTCATCCGAGAGCATCGGAGGCCACAGGTGTGGCTGGCGCCCAGCGTCTGCCCCGGGGCTGCTTGGCTCTGGCGGGAGCACGGACTCTGGGCTCCGCCACGGAGCCGCCTCCTCTGCCCCGGGACCCGGGCTCCGTGTTTCTCAAGACTGCAGCTGTGGCTCAATCCTGTACAAACCCAAGCCAACACGCCCTGCGCGGGACTTGCCTCTCCCTGCAAGGCGCCGGGACAGGACTGTGCCTCCCGTCTGCTTTAACCCTTCCTTGCCTGGCTCCATAGCCCCCTGCCCCAACACGCCGGCTGCAGCCAGGGCAGCTCAGGGGTAAGCCATCTCCGTCTCCAGCATCGGAGCAGAGGCGTGGGCAACCCTCCTCTCCTTACACCCCTGGCCCGGGCAGTCAGAGGTGCCAGGGGGAGGCCACTGTGTATGGCAAAGCTTCGTCTGCAAATCATCCCCCCAGCTAAGTGTGTGACTCACAGCCCTCAATTTTACAGCCCCTGAGTGGGGGAGCCCCAGTACTTTGCCCCGTGCCAGTGGGCCCATTCTCTTCCAGCCAGGGGAAACTGAGGCACAGCAGAGGCTGCAACCCAGGAGTCCTGCATGACCTTTGCATGAGCCCCAGCACCTGCCTACTCAAAGCTGGGGGACCCCTGCCCCACACAAGCGGCAGGGGGGCCTTTGTGGACCCACACCGCCCCTCCAGGGGGGAACATCTCAACGGCCTCCCCACCCCGAGCAGGGGCGAGACTCACCAGACACGCAGCCCCAGGCCACGCAGAGCAGAGCCCAGCGGAGAGCGCCCATCCTGGCAGCCGTGGGAGAGGGAGCTCCCAGCACCCCCTTGACAAGGCAGCCAGCAGCAAGAGGAACCAGGAGAGCCAATGCGGACCGGCTGGGGAGGAGGGAGCTCAGGCTTGTGTCTGCAGGAAGATCAGCACAAGGCAGGGTGGAGCCAGCACGGGAAGGGGGCGTGGGGCGGGGAGGGCAGCAAAAGGGGCAGGAAGAGCAGCTGGGGCTTGGCAGGGGCTCCGGGGGTCCCCAGGGCTGGAGGATGGGGAGGAAGGACAAGGGGAGCTGTGCTCAGGGCTGGAGCAGCCTTGGAGTGGAAATGCTATTGCAAGCCCTGCGGGGTTCAGACCCCTCCACGGGCCTGGGGCAGGGGATGCTCCAGGTCACTGCCTCCCGCAGGGACCTTGTGCCCTGGGCAGCACCAGCACCGTGCACCCCTGCACCCCTGGAGAGGCCAAGGCAGCCCCACACAAGGCACAGCTGCTTCCAGCTGAGCTCGCAGAGACCTCGCTCTCTTCACCGCAGTCAGGCTGGGACCGAGCTGGGGGGACACGCTAGGGCACTTCCCGGGGTGGTGGATATTGGCCCTTCAGATTTGCTACGTGGTCGGATGCTGGAGCACCTCCACTACGGGGCCACGCTTCCCGGGCCGCGCCTCGGCTGGAGGCAGCCGAAGGAGGACCCTGCCCCAGCCCCGGCTGCAGCCCTGGGTGCTGAGAGCTGCCACGGGGCCACGCAGGCCCCTTCTCCTCCATGTGTATTCCCAGCCCTGGGGGTCCTGTCGGCTTCCAAAGCTCAGCAGCCGTCGCCTGGGGAGGCCAGCCGTGCATGGGAG
This sequence comes from Alligator sinensis, assembly GCF_000455745.1. Taxonomy (NCBI): domain Eukaryota; kingdom Metazoa; phylum Chordata; order Crocodylia; family Alligatoridae; genus Alligator; species Alligator sinensis. The sequence goes on from NW_005841927.1 coordinate 152,171, forward strand.
GGCTGCAAGGAGCCTCCCTCGGCACCCTCCTGCTTCCCCTGGCTTCGACGCGGCAGGCAGCCGCTCCCAAAACACCCTCCCTTTCTGCAGCGGAGCCGCGCCCCGTGGCCGTCCTGGACACCAGTCCATGCTGGGCCGCCTCCCTTGCCCTTGGCTCCATTGGGTGCCTCCAGCTCGGTTGTCACAGGCCTCCAGAAGTCTCCCTCTCCCGCCCTTCGGTGTGATTTCCAAACAGGAAGCCCGGCTTTGTGGGCTGCAATTAGGAGAACTGGCAGAGTCCGGGCTGCTATAAGGCCTGGGGCTGCTCGCCCACGCGGGAGGCTGCAGATAGCAGCCAGTGGCATGCACCGCGGCGCGAGGAGGGGGGTGCTAGACAAGTGCAACCTCAAGGTTTCCCAGCGAGGGTTCCCAGCACCCATTCAGCCTCGAGCCGGCAGCAAAGCTGCCCCATTCCCCAGCTTCCCTGTGCAAGCAATGGGGAAGCCTGCATTGCAAGGAAGCAAGTTGCACAAGAGCTCTTTCCCATATGAAGCAAAGCCCAACCCAAGCTCTTTTTGCTCCGAGGCAGCCACAGGCCCAGGGAGCTGGGAGGCCCAGCCCGGTAGATACCACTGCACCCGCCCTGACACCACCTCTGACTTGCAGCCCATCCTGCCCAGGGCCACGGGGATGCCACTGCTGAGCTGAAAGCCACGTGGCACCCCTGCCATGTATCCCAGACTCGAACTGCGGCCAGGAGATGCCAGCCTCCATCGGTGGTTAGATGGTGCTCCCTGCCAGCTCTCAGCCTCTCCAGGCCTCGAGCACTTAATACCTGGAGCGCTGCTTGGGCATCTCCAGGAAAGGTCACCCCAGGCCAGAAGTTCAGACCTGACTGATGCTTCCAGGAGCTGCAGCCATGGGGTGCCCAGCTGGAGACTGCAACGCCCCCCCGCCAGGTGACTTTGCTGGGATCACTACCCCCACCAAAAACCAGCCCCAAGTCCCAGCGCCCTTTGCAAATCTGCAGGTCCCCTGCAATGCAGCCAGCTCTGGGGTGGAGAGCGGTCACCGGAGAAGAGTGAGGCAGAGCACCGGGGAAGAGGGTTTCAGAGGGAGGCTGATCCTTCACGAGTGCTGCCTGCTGTTCTGGGCCTTCCCCGATTGCCCGGGCAGGGCGAGCAAGCTGCCTTGTACCACACAAGGCTTGCAGCCCCAATCCTGTCTGCAGGGGTTCCAGCATCATGCAGAGGGTGCAGGTGTCTTTTACGTGCCCCTGTGGTGTACCACGAGGCTGCAAATATCCCCTGGGGATGTCAACCCCCAGCCCCGCTGCCGAGTCTCGCGCCGTCCTCCCAGAGCGCGGGGGGCTATATTTAGTGCCGGCCACGGGGGCAATGCTAAGGCTGTGGCTGTGGTAAGCACACGTCGGGGCGCCGCGCTGCTCAGAGCAGCCCCCCATGCGCTCCCTGGGACAGCAGCTCTGCAGAGGTTTCCTCCCTGCCGAGCTGGGCTGGCGGTTTGCAAAGTCAGCCCGGCGGTGCCGTGGAACAGGCCCCGATTCTCCACCTGGCCTGTCCCAGGACCCCGGGCACTGGCAGAGCCTTGCCTGGGGAGCAAAGGGTCGCCACGGCCAAGCCTGGCCCTATCTCATGGCGCAGGCTGCCAACAGCTTCTGTCAGAGGCCGTAGAAGTCTGATAAGCTTCCTCCCGGGGCGCGGGCCCAGGTGCTGTGAGCCCAGTTTTGGGTTTTGCTGGTTCCAAGTTCCTCCTCTCGAGTTCTGCTTTCTAGCAGGGCAGGCTCCACCCCTCCCATGCCAGGAAGCAGAAGAGGCTTCCCCAGCCTGCCCAGCTCAGGCCCCAGAGCTGAGCTCTCTCTGCCAGTGCCACCGGATCATGCCCCCCACTGCCAGCCTGGCCCCACTCCTCCTCCCCTGTCATCCCAATGTGTCCTGCAAAGCAGCACAACTTCCCCACGGACCCCAGGAGCAAGGGTGCTGTCAACGCCCTGCTCGGCCACAGACTCCCGACCTTGGTCAAGTCCCTTGACACTCCTGTGAGAGAGCGCTGCTTTTCTGGCATGAGCTCAGCTTAGCTGTTTCCAAGCGTGGGCTGGTGGACCACACAGATCTGGCTGTTACCCAGGCCCAGGCAAGCAGCTGTGAACTCCCCCAGCTTCAGAGGCTAGAAGGGCCCCCATTCTCCCCCGAGCTGCCGCTTGCAGCCTGGCCTGTGACACGAGGAGCTGAAGATGGGTTTTGGAGCCATTCCAGGGGCTTCCAGGTAAGGGACCCCCCTACTCTCGCAGCTGCTTGCCCAGCTGAGCTGCCTCGGAGGCTAACCGCTCCCAGCTGTGCAACCTCCTGCCTGGGGCTCTGCCCGGGGCCACGCGCGGAGGCAGGGAAGGCAGCGGGGGAGCACAGCAGAGGAGATCCTCCTTCCCCCTCCATGGCCCATGCACCTCCCTGGGGGCTCCTGGCTATCACTACAGGAAGGGAATTTGGAAGACAGCCCAACCTGTTCATACCACGCACGGATGCAGCCTCGGGCAGTCCAGCACTATTACAAATGAATGGCATTTATGCCCACTCCCAGGCTCTTTCCAGCGACAGCGTTGCCTACACGTAGGATAAAAATGGAGTGAGGAGCCTGATTGATTCCTGTTATTGTTATTAATGATGATGATGATGATTGGAGTTGCCTGGGAAATAGCCCGGGTTCCCTGTGAAACACTTGGAACAAAAGGAAAAGCTATTTTTGGTGAAACGATTAAAAAAATCCAGCTTTTCTTCCCTTAAAGATCCCAGTCCTTTGGGGGTCTGTTTTGTCTGTTGTTTTCTGTTATGCTTTCAGGCAAGAAACCCGGAAAATTTCCAACAACATGGGGACAAATAGTCACATGAGTAGGGCTCTGGTGATCAACAGGTTTCCGCGGGAAGCCTTGGAGAGATCAATGATGAAGAGCAGGGGAGAAATATTCCAGGCCGGCCCCTTCCCCGGTTCCCAGGGAGGGAGAACGCAGCACCCCTGGGTGCGCCGGGATGGCGGGCCCCGGCGAGACCGCTCGCAGCGTTCATCAGGCCGCCTCGAAATAAAAAGTGCATTAAAGAAAGGCAAAGCCCCCGGGGCAGGAGCTGACGTGGGAGCAGGGAAGGTGGAGGCAGACATGGGCGCTCCAGATGGCTTTGTCTTTGATTCCCCTGGGCAGAAAGCCTTGCTCTTGGCTTCCCAAGGCAGATGTGGAAGGAGTCGTAGCACGGCCCTCCGAGACCTGTGCTGGCAACGCTGGGTCTCTTGGTCAAGGGGGGGTCCCTGCTGGGTACCTGCGGGCTTGAGATCGAGCTGACTTTGTGCAGGGAGGCTCTGGGCTCTGCTGTTTGAAAGCTGGGCACGTTGGCTGGTTTGCTGCCTTGCTGCCGTGGGCGCTGAGCAGGGGCACGTGTGGATGGCAGACCTGCTGGCAATGCGGCAGGGGTGCCTACCCCCAGCTGGCTGTGGGGGGGCTGTGATGCTGTGCTAATGCAAAGCCCTCAGAGACCTCTGGCAAAGCTCAGGAAAGCCCCTACTTCCCTGCAGCCCTTTGGTAGAGAGAAATCCTCAGGGACTTCCCTTTCAGCCGTGGCAGGCACCAAGCTGCTCCAGGCCACACTTCAGCAGCACCCGGGAGATGCCACGGCTTCACCTGGAAGCAACCAGGAACGGGCTTTGGGATACTGCTGCCCCCAAGGGGGGACGTGGGTTTAGTAGAGAGGTTGCATTTGGTCTCTCTTCCCCCTGCCCGGATGGTAGCCCCAGGGCCTGGAGTCCCTCCGAGCTAGCAGCTGGGGTGCAGAGACCCATGGGCTGTACCGTGTGGGGCCAGGCTCAGCTCTGGGGTCAGGCTCATCGGTCCTTCTGGGGGTGGGATGGAGGGTGGATGGTGCAGGGGGAACGCACAGGGCACAAGCCTCTGCCTCAATGCCGGGGCAGGGTTGGCTCACTGGCACCCCTTGACACCCTGCGCGGGGCTCCTGCTGCCTCCTGCAATGGGGGTGGGTACATTTTCCCCCTTTGCTGGAGCCCTG
>NW_005841927.1:156278-156659 GCF_000455745.1 Alligator sinensis
CCCCCCAGTCCGCTTTCCCTGGAGGAGGGCACCCCGGTGCCACACTGCGCTTGCTGCACCCCTGGCATCACACCCCAGTCCGCTTTCCCTGGAGGAGGGCACCCCGGTGCCACACTGCGCTTGCTGCACCCCTGGCATCACACCCCAGGCCGCTTTCCCTGGAGGAGGGCACCCCGGTGCCTCACTGCGCTTGCTGCTGGGGGCCTTGCACTGCCCATCCCTGCCCCCCGACCCAGCGCGCAGCCCTTGCCCTTGCCCTTGCCCGGCCGGGCAGCGTGGGAGCGGGGCCGGCTTCTCCCCTCCCAGGGACACTTCCTCTCGCGGCGAGAGGAGCGCTGGTTTCCGCAGCTCGCTCAGCCCCTGCGCTGGGGAGGGCTCGGG
>NW_005841927.1:156871-166297 GCF_000455745.1 Alligator sinensis
CCGGTGTTGGGTGCAGAATTGGTTCCCAAGGTAGACCCTGTGGGGGGGGGGGGCAGGATCAGCCCCCCAAGCAGTCCCTGCAGGGAGGCAGTGCAAGATGGAGCCCCTCAGGTAGCCCCTGCAAGGAGGGGGGGGTGCAGGATGAGGGCCCTCAAGCAGTCCCTGCAAGGGGGGCAATGCAGGGCCACCCCCCTCCCCCGGCAGTCCCTGCAAGGGGGTGCAGGATGGGGACCCCAGGTAGCCCTCGCAAGTGGGCAGTGCAGGGTTGGGGCCCCCTAGGCGACCCGACCCCTGCAAGGTGGGGGTGCAGGATTGGGCCCCCAGGCAGCCCCTGCTGTCACGTGCCCAGTGGGGTCCTGCATGAGGGCCAGAGCCGGCTTGGCTGCACTTCCCCTCCCTGCTCCCGGGGTGGGGGCTGGCGGACACCTCCAGGGAGAGGGTGGGCCCCTGACGGCCCCTGACTCTTGTGCCCAGCTCGATGCTCCCTGCCCAGTGACATGCGGGGGACAAGCCCGCAGTGCGGTCCCAGCCCCTTGCACTCCTCCCCGTGCCCCCTGCCAGTCTGGGAGCTGCTCTGCGTGACCCAGGAGCCCTGGGAGTAGACCAGGCCGGGGGGCTTTGTGCAGGACAGAGGTCACTGGGCACCACGGCGCAGTGACCGCATGGACCCTGCTGCCCTAAAGCCTCCCCCAGGGGCCTGGCAAAGCTGGGGCTGGGGGCTCCTTCGCCGACCCACAAAGCTCCCGCTTGGGCTCTGCACCAGTTCCCCCCTGACTTGAGCCCCGGAGCCTGCTGCATTGGCAGCCTCTGGCTCTCCTAAAAGTCCTTTCTGTCCCCCTGGGACTGTCCCCTTCCCCCATGGTCTGGGATGACAACAGACATGTAGCCTATCCCTCTGTCCGACTGCCTCAGCGTCGCCTTGTTGGCAAGGGGCTAAGCGGGGTTTCAGCTGGTCTCTTCTGCAGTGCCGGCGTGGGGGCAGCGAGGGTCTAGTTGGGTACCACGGGCCTTTGTACGAGGGAAGCTCCTGCAGGCCCATTGCAAATGGGGCTGCGTGATGTTCACTCGCACCCCCCCCAGTCACCTAGTCTGATGCTCCACCGCAGAGAGCAGGACCGGGTACCCAGACACCGTGAGCAAAGGTCACTGCCCCAGAGCGTTGGTCTTAAATAGCCAGCACATGGGAGAAAGGGGGTAATTTTGCTGCGTGGCAGAGAAAGGGAGCTGGGAGCTCAGCTGGAGCATCCCAGCTCCATGCCTTGCCCACGAGATGCCAGGGCAATGGTTCAGGGCGAGGGCCAGGGGCGAGCTGTGTTGAGGGGGACATCAATGGGGGAGTGGGCTGGCTGTAAGGTCTTGGTGGCCGTTGCGTCTCTTGCTGCATGGTCGGAGTCCTGCCACGGGCCGGTGGGATCTGTGGGCACGGGGGGACCACGTGAGACATGCACGGGCCTGGTTGTGTGACCTGCTGGGCTTCCCAGATGTGTGATGGGTGACTGCCGGGAGAGGGGCAGCTGCCTGGGGCACCGTCAGGCATCGTTCCCAAGCAACGCAAAGCTGCTCCCTGCCACGGGGGACGCATTTGTCCGCTGAGGCAAGCTCAGGCCGGGATCTAGCAGTGATGTGGGGGTAAATGAACCTCAGTCGGATTGTGGGGCGTGTGGCTCCTAACACCGTGGGTCGTGGCGGCAGAGCCCTCATTGCAAACAGCCCCAGGACCGGCCCTGTCTTGCTCCCCCACGGATGCAGCGGGTCTCTCGCCCCCATGGCTCCTGTTGCTCCGGCCTCTCCCTGTGAATTTTCGGAGCTCTTTCCCCCAGTCTCATTGCAAGGGGCACGCTCCCCACTCCCGACCTGGTGGCATTGCTGGCAGCGGGCAAAACCGGGTCTGTATGTGCAGAGCCCCTGCTCTGCACCCAGTTGGCCCCTCATGCTCCAGGTTTCTCCCTTTCGGCCCAGTTTCTCCTCCCTCCCATGGCTGGTGGTGGAGAGCTGGCTTCTTCCCTCCCCGCAATGCTCTGAGCCCCCCGGCCCGGCTCAGCCTCCCACGGGGGGGTCTTCGCAAGGCTTTTGTGACAAGCCTCACTCATGCGCAACCGGGTGAGCAGAGGATGTGGGGCCTGGGGAGGTGTGATCATAAGCTCGCTGAGCTTCCGGAGCAGAGAAAGCCACTGCGGCCTCCGTTCATGGGGGCTCTTATGGCTGCGGGGTCTGGGGGCCCAGGGGACAGCCTGTAGCGCTGCCCCATCTCCCGTGCCTCTGCCCTCCGGTACCCGCACATCCCACGGCACTGGGAGGGTGAATTTGTTAGCTTCTGCCCCTGAGCTCCTGCCTGTGCTGGGATGGGGAGCTTTTCCCACCCCGTGCCTCAGTTTCCCCAGATGTTAGAAGGGGGCACTGATGCTGACCTACCCCGGGAGAGGGGCACCATGCTGGCATGTGCCCTGGTCAGCCCTGTGGCTGCATCTCCCCGCTCCCCTTGGCCCCTCACCCGCCGCCCCGCTCCCTGGCTGGAGCCAGCCATGGCATCCCCCTCTCCCGGGCCCTGCAGCCTGCCTCACCAGGGCCCACGCAGCTTCCTCCCACCACCATGCCTGTGCTGGACCGGAAGGACATGGCTTCCTCTTCCCTCTGCAGGCACCATGCACTCAGCTCGCCTTGGGTGGGGGCTGCCCCTGTGCTCTGGGTATAGGTTTGCCTCTGCGCACCTTGACCCTTCCTTTGGCACCGAGGCGGGGAAACTGAGGCACAGGAACTTGCCTGGCCTTCTGCAGCACATCCCTGTAAGAGCTAGGGTGGGAGCTTGGCCCTGTTCCCAGGCTTGGGTGTCAAATGCCCCCAGGTGCTGGGGCTACATCTTCCTTTCTCGGTGGTGCAAAGCTGGAGCCCGGTCGGGATGCTGGCATGGTGGCATGAACCTTACACCAGCGCGGCCGCGAGCAGGGTTTGTTCTAGCGAGCAGACGGCCGGGAGCCAGGACTCCTCGGCTGGCAGCTGACTGGCTCGAAGCCCCTTCTGTCAAGTCGTCTGCTCATGGGGTGCTTGGAGTTTGGAGGGGATTTCTTTTGGAGGGGAAAGTGTCAAGCGTTGGGCTGTTGCCTTTGGCCGTTCAGGGCGCTCTGGGGGCCCCAAACCGTGGGGGCTGAGCCCCCTTTTAGCCTCACTTGGCTGACACGGGGCCTGGCTGGGGACACGGGTCTCCGCTGTGGGTCTGTCCGCCTCCTGCAACCGCAGAGGGGACGATTCTCCTCGGTGCTCCCAGGTCTCGCCGACTCCTGGTATTTTAGCTCGCGCCGAGAGCCCATTAGCGCTCGGGTCCGAGCCGGGGAGCGGAAAAGGAAGCTGACTAGACGCCAGCCCTGCCGCAAGCTGCAAGTGCCCGGGCTATTTTCACTGCTCAAGGCTTATCGCACTTCGTTGTGCGGCAGGAGAAAGGGAAACCTTTCAAACCCCGCCGAGCCGTTGCTGCCCGCGTTCAGGGCTCGTCCCCCTGTGCTGTGGGGGCACCGTTCATCCCGGGGCAACTCGGGAAACCCCCCACTTCTGCTTCCCTGAGCCTTGCAAGGCAACGGGTGGAGGGAAACAGAAGGCAGATAGGATGGGTGGTTTTCAGGTGTCATGCAGACCTTGGCTTCAGGTGGCAAAGGACTTGCTTTGGAGGAGGGAGGCTGCAGGGAGACCGGGGCTGAGGGCTGCTTTGCAGGCAGCTCATGTCAGGGAGGAGAGGGGCTTTTTGCTGCCGCTCAGCCAGCTTCCTGATTCAGCTGCGTGTCCTGCATCAGCACAGGGCAGCTCTCGGAAATGCTTTAAAACAGAGCAGAGGGAACAGGGTGGCCAGATGGCTCCGGCCCGGGAAGGGGCTGGCGGGGGCGGTGGCCTGGCATAGGTGACATGAGTTTGCCGAACCTCGGCGAAGGCCCTGCTGGGCGAACGCTCCAGCGTACTGGCTGCAGAGCCCCGCCGGCGGTGGGGAGGGAGCGCTGCTCATGCCCGTTCCCCAGGTCGGGGCGGTGGGGCATTGGCAGAGCCGTGCCCGGTTGAGGAGCTGCCATCTGCTCGGAGCCTGGCTGCGCTCCAGGCCTGGAGGGAGACCCGCCGACCTCTTCTGCCGCTGGGCACGTCTCCAGCAGCAGCCTCAAGGCCACGGCCGAGCTGCACCTGCCCCAGCTGCCCGGTGCGGAGCGGCTTTGCCTCCCCTGCGTGGCCCATCGTCCCTGTGCATGCAGCCTGGCCCGACCTACAGCACAGCGCCCAGCCCGAGCCCACGCAGCACCCGCCTGCTCTCTGGCATGGAGCAGCAGACCCCCCCATCACATCTCCTTTGATTTCCAAGCCACCGCTGGTTTCTCTCCCCTTCTCAGCCCCCAACCCAGCCTGGCTGGGGTCCCAGGTGCACGGCCACCTGGCCAGCACAGGTGTGCATGCACTGGAAGGCCCCAGCTGCCCGGGGCAGTGGAGCAGGCTTCCTCTGCAGCCCGGCTCAGTGATGCTCCCTGGCACCTTTGCCAGGCAAGTGAAGATGCTTGCAGCCTGCCCCTGCCCCGGGCAGGCAGAAGGCTTCTAGTCTCCGCTGCAGCGAGCTCTGCTCTGGGCGCGGGGGACAAGCCCGTGCATGGGGCTCTGCGAGAGCCCTCCCCGCCCCCACCTCTCCATGCCGGAGCCCCGGGGTGGGTGGCCGTGTGCAGAGGAAAGAGTTAAGTGAGAAGCCAGCGCCACGGCAGAGGAAGCTGCAAGGGCTGTGGTGATGGCTGCAGAGAGGGGAAATCTTCCTCTGCACCGAGCTGCTCTGCAGTTCCTCCCCCACCGCTGTCACCTCCCAGACACAGCTGCTGCTCGCAACCTCGGTCTGGTCAGGCCAAGGCTGGGAGATCTCCGGGCCCCCCCGGAAGTGGCGGTGACACTTCCCCGCCCTCCCGGTGTCTGTGCAGAGGCAGGCGCTCTCCCTCGCATTGCCGGGAAGCCACGAGGCCCTGATGGCCACGGCAGAGGGGCGCTAGCTGCAGCCGCCGGCCAGCTCGGGGGATGCCCCCGGGAAGCTGCTTGGCGTGATGTCCTGGGCGCAGGGGACCTGATGCATCCCATCCGGACGGCTGCAGCGGGGCGAGGGGTGAGCAAATGCGCAGGGCTGGTGCTTCGGTTTGCCGCTGGCGGGTCTCCATCATGTGCCTGCGTGTTTCATTCTGGGATTTTGCATGGGGCTCCAGGGGCCGTCTCTTGGACTGAGGGCTTTCAGGGGGGTCAGCGACCCCTGGCATGGGGAGAGGCCCCCACATACAGGGGACCCAGTCCTCAGGGGCAGGAAGGGAAACCGAGGCACAGGTAGCCTGGGGCCACGCAGCACGTCAGCAGCCGAACTTGGGCTTCCTGGTCCCCTGCTTCAGACCCTGGGCTGCACCGTGCATCTTGCAGGGGTGCTGGGGCAAAGCTTTATGCAACCCCCCCCACCACCCTGAGAGGTGCCTCGCGTTCGCTCAAGATCCTGGGTGGTTGCGGGGGTGGAGAATAAGGGGGTTAATGCCAGAGACATGGCCAAAGGGCAGGTTGGGGGAAGGCAGCCTGGCGGCATCGGCAGAGAGTGGGTGCTGCCTGCCGGGGGATGCTCCCCTGAGCCCCCAGACCCACTCCCTTGTTCCTCTGATCAGGGGCCCCCTCTCATCGCAGCTCCTGCCAGGGGGAAACCTGCTTCCCCTTTCCCCCAGCTAGGGCCAAGCAGGCTGGCGGTGGGCGAGAGGGGGCAGGCCTCAGAGGTGCCCTCCCAGACAATGGGTGCCTGTAGGACAGGCCTGGCCCCGGGCCAGGAAGACAGAGCATCGTTGCAGCTCAATAGCCGCCCTTGTGCCTGTCCGGGGCTGCCGGCGTCTGACAGTGGCCGCAGGGCTGGGGCACTGTGGTGCCCGTGCGCTCTGATGCACTTGCGTCGTCAGCGGGCTTCTCCGTGCCCGCGGGCTGGGGACATGGGGCAGCACCGGGGGCTGGGGATGTGGCCTCTCCCATGGACCTGGACTAGGGGTGTTGCTGTTGTCTCCACCCTCCCGTGCCCTAATGGCTTCTCGCAGGTGCCTCGTCCCTCTGAGCCTGCCCCCGCATCCGCAGGCCTGTGTTTGCTAGGGTCACGGGTTCAAGTTCTGGCTCCAGCGACTCAGCCCTTGCTCCTCTGCGCTGGGGGTTGCGGTCAGTGTGGCCGTGCTGCATGCAGCGCCACGGGGGTGAGCTCCTGCAAAGCCCAGTCTGAAACTCGAACATCCCGCAGCCCTTCGACAGAGGGGCTTTGTGCCGGGAGCCCAACCCTAGACACTCCTCGCTTCGCCGTGGTGCTGCGGGCGAGGGCTGCGCTGCTGTGGGTGCGCGTCTGCCAGGCTGCTGCAGGGCCGTGCGAGCTGGGGGGCAGGCACAAGGCCCTGGATACCAGCAGCCGCGTCCGGTGTGTTGCCATTCACCGCATCCCTCTTGTGCCTTGGCCCCATCCTGTCCCCTCTGTCCGGGAGATGCCAGCTCCTGCGACCGGGGCAAGGTCCCGGGGAGAGCGCCGCGGGGGGCCAGGGCCACGAAGCGTGGGGACATGTAGCTGGACCAATATTTTCCCCAGAAAGCTTAGGGGAAAGTCTGGCCGTGGCTATTCTGGAGTGGGAGCAGCTGTTTCTTCATCCTCCTCCTTCCCAGTTTGGTTCTTAAAAGCTAAAAACGCTGGAAATGGGAGCAAAATGCTTCAACCCGGGGGGAACGAAGCCTTTGGTTCAACCCCCGTCCTCCTCTCCCCACTCAACCAAATCCTTTCTGGCTTTTCAGTCCACCAGAAAACATGGATCGCTTTTCCCTTTGTCTCGCTCGGTCTCCAGCTCTGCCCGCGGATGCCCAGAGCCCCCCTGTTCAGGCAGCCTCCCCGTAGCCAAGGCTGGTCCCGGATTCTCCTCCGCGGGTGGGAAAGGCACGCTCTTGAGCCCCAAAAGCTTGGTTTGAAGCCTCCTGCGTTTGACGCCCTTTTCGCCCTACGCCGAGCTGCCTCCCGGCACGGCCTGCATACCCGGTGGACCGCGGCATCTCTGCCGCGGGGCCGGGGAGCTCGTTGGAAGCTGGCACGCTCTGGCCCAGGCTGACCCAACCCAACCATTTGGGAGGCGACGATTTCCCAGGCCACGACCCAGCCGTGGTTGGCGCGAGGGAGGGCGGAAGGTCTCAGCCCGCCCCGTGCCGGGGGGAACGGGCTGAGGGAAGAGCCGTTTCGGGCCCTCCCTTCCTGCCGTGCCCGGAGCAGGCGCTGCGAGCGGTGGCGCTGACCCGTGGCCTCGCTCCCCTTCCTCTTCCATTCCGAGAACAGGCAGCGCCCGCAGCCGGCGAGCGGAAGTGGGACTATAATAAACTGGCCAGCGGCTTCCCGGGGCTGCAGCGCCAGCTTCCACCGACTGACCCCGGCGCCCGGTCCCAGGTGCTGCGAGGGGCTTGGGGGGGTAAGTGCGGGCAGGGCTGAGAAGAGCCGGTGCCTTGGGTCGAAATGCGTCCGTCCCGTCTGCTCCGGGGTTGTGCTGCTTTGAGCCCGGCTGGGCCGGGGAGGACTCAGGGGCATCATCCCCTCTTGGAGAAGGGGGCGTGGGTGCAAGCGTGGGAGCAGGGTAGAGCTTGCCAGGCTCCTAACCCCAGGATCAGGCCCTGCCTGGTGCCTCGTGCACCAAGCCACCCTCCGGCTGCCCTTCTGCGTGGCCGAAGCCCCCTCGCCGTGGCTGCAGCCTGCGGGCTTGGAGGGCAGAGGTCAATGCCCCGTCCGGCCCCCAACTTTCTCTCTGTGGGAAGGGGAGAGCCGGCTCCCCCAGGCCCCCATGCCCGCCTGGCCAAGGGGGCACGTCCGCAAGGGGCAGCTGTGTGAGGCCCGCGTCCCCGCTGGGAGAGGGGCCGGCTCCGGGCCCCGCTCTGCCGTGTCCGGTCCCACAGGGTCTCTCTCCATCCTCATTGTTGTCTGGCCGCGGGGGAGCGAGGAAATGGCCGGCCGGGGGGAGGAGGTGGATGCAGGGGTGTCTGAAGGAAATTCTTCCTAGATCTGATATGCGGCCGGCTTCCCCTGGGCTGTGCTGGGTCCGTCTGCCCCAGAGACCCCTCTCCCGATCTCTGGCCCAAAGGCCCCTGCTTGGCCCTGCTAGCCAGCTGCCCGAGACGCCTTTGGGGAGCGGGGGTCTGCGTCCCCCCAGCCACCGCAGGCTGCCCTCGAGAGCAGGGCCGTGACATGAGCATCTCCGGACCCGACCTGGCAGCACTTCCAGGCCAGCCTTCCCCAGTGCCCGATCTCTGCTCTCAGGATCGGGGCCCAGGCAGCCTGGATTCAAAGCTGGGGGCTGCCGGGGGACCAAGACTGACTTCTGGGGGTTGCCCCCATCCCCTTGGAGCATCACCCCGAGCAAAGCCAGACAGCGCCGCAACATGCCAGAGTCCGGCTGGGCCTGAATCCGGCCAGGGCTGGCATGGGGCTGGCACATGGAGTTGGGGAGAGTTCCTGGAGGGGGGAAGCCACCGGCCAGCAGCAGGGAAGTGAGTTGTCAGCTTCCAGGAACCGGGAGCCGATGGGGTGGGGCGGCATGACGTGCAAGGAGCCAAGCCAGCAGCCCCGACGCCCAGGCAGGAAGAGGGAGGGAGCAGGCATGGCCAGACCCATCAGCTGAAATGCGACCAGCTCTGGGGGGGAGCAGCTTTGCAGCTACGATGCACAGCAGTGTGGGCTGGTGCCTCTGGGGACGTGGGCGCGAGAGAGATGTTCGTGACCCCCCATGGGTGTTGCAAGCCCTGACTTCCCTGGGGCACTTCCCCAAATGCCTCTGAGTCACTGCCAGGTGGGGGAAGTGGGCTCAGGGGACAGGGAGGGTCTGGTGTGGGGGGCTCTGCCCTTCGCTGCTGTGCACTGGGAGCACCGGGTACCGTCAGGCTGGTGCCTCTCGTCATCTCCACGTGCTTCCAGGTGCTCGTTCTCCTGCCGCGGGGACCATGGAGCAGCTGAACTGACCGCAGGAGGCATCCCAGTGAGTGCTGTGGTGTGGGGGTCCTGCTGATGGCAGGTGGGGGGGCTCTGGGACACACTGGGGGGATCTAAGACTGTCAGACCTCACAGCAGAGCAGGGGCATCCAGAGGGAGCTCCCCCCCCTGCACCCGGGCGGTGCCTTGGAGCCTGCACAGCTGCCCCGGGGACCCCACAAGCCAGCAAGGGGGGGCAGCAAGGCCAGGACCTGAGGCTCAGCTGCTCCCCAGCTCCTTCCCTGCCCCCAGCCCCGTCCCGTCTCCCCGGGCGGCCGTGGGCAGGTGTTTGCGGTGGCTGTCGCTTTGCATTAGGAGCTCTGGCTTCGCGTGCCGTCCCCCACCCCCTGCATCCAGCAGGCTCCCACGCGCTCTGCCCTGGGGGTGTGTGGGGGTGTGTGGGGTCGGGGGGGCCTGGCCCCATCTGCCTGGAG
>NW_005841927.1:166307-182728 GCF_000455745.1 Alligator sinensis
GCGTGCGATCGGCATGTCCCACCCATGCCATCCCGTGCGGCCACGTGCTCTCTGGTGCCAGGCTCCTGGCTGTCTGCTGGGTTGGGGAGGGGGCCTGCAGGCTCGGGCACTGGGGTCAGTGGGGTGGAGCTGTGGTGGGAGGCAGGCTGTAGCAGGGGCTGGACCGGCGGGGGGCGGGGGGCACACAGACCCACGCCTGCGCTCTCTCTCCCTGGCTGCAGCTGTACCCAGGATGGGCTGCGTGCAGTGCAAAAAGAAGGGGTCCGGCAAAGCCCAGGGCGAGGGCTGCGATGGCAAGCTCAGCCTGGTCCCCAGCACCCACTATGACCCGGACCCCACCCAGCCCGCCGCCAGCTTCAGCTGCATCCCCGACTTCAACAACTTCCACGGCTCCCCCACGCCCGCCGGCACCGCCTTCCTGGGGCCCGGCCTCTACCCCAGCAACACCCTGCATGGCCGCGGGGGTGGCATCACAGGTCAGTCTCCCCCAGGAGCCCCCACGCCCAGCACGTCCTCACTAGGGGCTGGTTCCAGCCCCCGGGCTCTCCCGGGAGCAGCGTGGGTCCCTAGGGCAGGGCTCTGTCGGGGGGTAGGGGCTGCCTCGTGAGTCCCGAGAGGCAGGCAGGTCTCGGGGTGCTGACCGGCTGCCCCGTGCCCTACAGGCGGGGGCGTGACGCTGTTCATCGCCCTGTACGACTACGAGGCCCGGACGGAGGACGACCTGACCTTCCTGAAGGGGGAGAAGTTCCACATCATCAACAACACGTGAGTCCCCTCGGCGCCAGGTTGCCCCACACCCCCCGTGCGCAGAGCTGGTGCACTGCATCCAGCTCAGAGGGGTGCCAGGCTGGCAGGCATCATCAATGGGTTGCAAGGGGCTGCATCGATCCCAGCTGGCGTTGCCGCTTCGGTCACTTGTGACATGAACTGGCCGGTCTCAGCACGCGGCTCCCAAGCCGACGTGGTCGTGCCGAGGCTGAGCTCGCCGAGCGTGGGGCCGGCAACACGGCAGTGGCTAAAGGGGAGCAGAGCCCGTGTGCCCCGCTCCTGGGTGGCAAGCCTGCGGGGATGGGACGGGGCCGCCAGCCGAGCCGACGGTCCCTCTGCTTCTGTCTCTCCTCCGTGCCCGACTCCGTGCCGCTCTCTTGTTCCCCAGTGAGGGCGACTGGTGGGAAGCGAGGTCCCTGAGCACGGGGGCCACGGGCTACGTCCCCAGCAACTACGTGGCGCCGGTGGACTCCATCCAGGCAGAAGAGTGAGTACAAGAGCCCACGGGGCAGCAGGTCCCGACCTCCTAGGTGCAGCCTGGGTTAGCTCTGTCCCCTCCGTGAGCTGCCAGTCAAGGCAATAGGACCCGGGTGTCCTGATTCCCAGAGGCTGGGTTAGCCGTGAGCTGCCCTGCCCCAAGTCACAGCCCCAGGGCCTGTCTATTCCCACCCCGACCAGGGTCTGTGCCACGTGGCGCCAGGCGCTGCATGGACACGTGCAGTGAGATGCTGTCGCACAGCACTGGGTCGCATGGGAAGCCAGTAGCAAAGCCCCGGTTGTCCCGAATCCCAGCTCGGAGCCCGCCAAAGGCAAGGTGCCCCAGTCTTTCTCAGCCCTCTGTGCCAAGGGGTGGTGTGCCCGCCGGGTGCTGCTGAGCTGCCCCCGCGTCCCCCCGCACAGGTGGTACTTCGGGAAGATCGGGCGGAAGGATGCGGAGCGGCAGATCCTGTGCCCTGGAAACCCCCGCGGCACTTTCCTCATCCGGGAGAGCGAGACCACCAAAGGTACCAGCCCCGGGAGGGTCTGCGGGCTGTGCCTGAGCCCCACGAGAACGGTGCCCGCTGGTGCCCTGGGGGGGGGGTCAGCTCCTGGCCTGACCCGGAGGCTGTGCCCGCAGGTGCCTACTCCTTGTCCATCCGGGACTGGGACGAGGCGAAAGGCGACCACGTGAAGCACTATAAGATCCGGAAGCTGGACAACGGCGGCTATTACATCACCACCCGGGCCCAGTTCGAGACGGTGCAGCAGCTGGTCCAGCATTACATCGGTGAGGGGGTCCGGGTCCCAGGCCAGGAGCCCCCCAAGGCGGGGTAGGGCTTTGGGGCAGTGCCGTGGTGCCTCCACCTTCCAGCTCCCCACTGGGATGGAAGAGACCAGACACAGGGACCCCTCTTCTCACCCTCTCCCACCCCGGGTGCAGCAGCTGGAGGCATGGGAGTGTCCCTTGGTTGTGACTCCCCAGCACAAAGAGGGGTCCCAGGGTGCAGCCCCTGGGGTGGAAGCCACGGGGAACCCCGCAGCCCAGATCCCACGTGACCTCCTTGGCTCTGCACCGCCAGGAAAACCTCCCTGGGCCCTGGCAGGAGTGGGGATGGTGGGCTCGGGGCACAGAGGTGCAGATGCAGGGCCCCAGCCCTGTGTCGGGGCTCCCCCCAGCACCCTAGCTGCCTGGTAGGATTGCCCCTGCTAGCATCTGACCCACCCGTGAAGGTGCTGCCCCCTGGGGGTTGCCCCCCATCAGGCGTTTTACTGCCCAGGACCCACGGCTCTAACCCGCTCTCCGTCCGCGCTCTCACCTCTCTCTCCATGCCCGGCTCGTGCCCCAAGAGCGAGCCGCGGGGCTGTGCTGCCGCCTGGTCGTGCCGTGCCACAGGGGGATGCCCAAGCTGGCGGACCTGTCCGTCAAAACCAAAGACGTGTGGGAGATCCCCCGCGAGTCGCTGCAGCTCCTCAAGAAGCTGGGCAATGGGCAGTTTGGGGAAGTCTGGATGGGTAGGCCCTGGGCCGCTGGGGCCCGGGCTGGGAGAGGCGGGGGAGAGCCCCCAGCCCCGTGGGGGAGCACGGCAGAGACTGGATCAGGCCTGGGCAGCTCCAGGACATGGCTGCGGGCACGCCACAGGCTCTGCAGAGACTGTGCAATGAGTTTGCTGGAGCTCAGGCCTTCCTGGGGGGTGCAGGGGGGTCTCCGGTGTGTGGGCCACGGGGCAGTCCCGTCCCAGCCGTTTGGCAGGGGCTTGGCCCTCGGATCCAGTGTCTGCTTCAGTGCTGCCCCGGGCGCAAGCCCCATCACCTGCTCCAAGCCGCGTGCTCCAGGCCAGGCCAGCGAGTCTGGGGGTCAGGGCCACGGGTCTCGAACCCCAGGATCACCCTGGCTTCTGCAGCAGCCGCCCGTGGTGAGGGGCTCTGGGTACTCCCGGTGCCCCCGTCCCTGTCCCCTACCCCTGCTAAGCCCGCATCCCAGTGTAAGCCGGCATCCCCACCTGGTGCCCAAACCCGAGACTGCAGCCCGGTGGCCCCTGGCCGAGCATCCGTGAGCAGGTGATGGGGGGACCAGCCGGGGCCGAGGGGCCTTCCTCCTCCTCCTCCTCTCCCTCGCCCGGGCGCCCGCTGGCTGCGCGCGTGCATGTTGCATCCATTCCATTTCCAGCCCCTGTCCCTCCATCATCCCCCCCCTCCAGAGTACAATGACGGTCTCTGCCATCTACTAACCCGGGTATGCCCCAATATGCGGCCCCAGACCCTGGGCCTAGCTAAGGACGCCTGGGAGATTATGCGGGATTCCATCACCTTGGACAAGAAGCTCGGCATGGGCTGTTTCGGAGACGTGTGGATGGGTAAGGCGAGCGCTGGGGATACCCAGAGACCCCCATTAGCTAGGGTTCTCCCTGCTTGTACGCCCTCCATTTCATCTGGGGCAAAGAGGGTGGGCGCGCGTGTGCTGGGAGCCCCCGCCTGACCCAACCCTGCCGGCTCCAGGCACCTGGAACGGGACCACCAAGGTGGCGGTGAAGACGCTGAAGCCGGGCACCATGTCGCCCGAGGCCTTCCTGGAGGAGGCGCAAATCATGAAGCGGCTGCGGCACGACAAGCTGGTGCAGCTCTACGCCGTGGTGTCAGAGGAGCCTATCTACATCGTCACCGAGTTCATGAGCCAGGGTGAGCACGGGCATGGCCTCGGGGGCCGGGCACCACCACTCAAGGGATGCCCGTGGCATCCAGCATCCTGCATGCCTTGTTTCTGGAGCGGGCAGGAGCAGGGCACTGTTGGGAGGAGGCTCGCAACACCGTCACTGCTCAGCTGGGCTCTCGTGGTCAGTGACCAGGAGAGAGGACTGGCAAGGGTAGGGGGCGAGGGGTCTTGAGGGGGCAGGGGCTGATGCCAGGCTGTCTCCCCGCAGGGAGCTTGCTGGACTTCCTGAAGGACGGAGATGGCCGGTTCCTGAAGCTGCCGCAGCTGGTGGACATGGCCGCGCAGGTAGCCAGGGCAGGGGCACGAGGATGACCCGGGGGCTCAGGCTGGGAGCTGCCCTCCTCCTCCTCCTTCCAGTCCAGGGCCAGGCAGGTCCTGCCAGCCCCAGGCACGGCGAGGGCTGCAGGAGGGGTCTCACTCTCCTCCCCCCGTTGCCCCAGATCGCAGCTGGTATGGCCTACATCGAGCGGATGAACTACATCCACCGGGACCTGCGCGCCGCCAACATCCTGGTGGGGGACAACCTGGTGTGTAAGATCGCCGACTTTGGGCTGGCCCGCCTCATCGAGGACGACGAGTACACGGCGCGCCAGGGTGAGCCCCCGGGCTGGGCACAGCGGGGCTCCCTTCCACCCCCAGCCACCACATCCAGCCACGAGGCAGGGTGAGGCTTGTCCCCCCGCCTTGGCACAGCCCTGTCGCTGCCCGCAGGCGCCAAGTTCCCCATCAAGTGGACGGCCCCGGAGGCCGCGCTTTTCGGCCGGTTCACCATCAAGTCGGACGTGTGGTCCTTCGGCATCCTCCTCACCGAGCTCGTCACCAAGGGCCGCGTGCCCTACCCAGGTATGGCTCTCAGCTCCCTCCTCCAGGTCCTTTGGGGAGCCCTGGGATAGAGCGGGGGTGAGCGGTTAGAGCATGGCCTGGGCATCAGGCTACCTGGGGTCTATTTGTGGCATGGGGGTGGATGGACTGGGCTCCCAAAACCCCGGGTTCTTTTCTCCATTGCTGTTCTGCCCATGCCTCAGGTTTTCCATCTGTAAAATGGGGGCGGTGCTATTGCATTGGGAGGTGATGAGCACGAGACAAGACGGCAGCGGGCAGGCTGGCTGTCAGGACTCCTGGGTTTCCTTCCCAGCATGGGGGGAGATAGCAGGGTGGGGAGCCAACCACTCCCCAACCCCTGTGCCTGACCTGGCACGTATGACACAGGCATGAACAACCGGGAGGTGCTGGAGCAGGTGGAGCGAGGATACCGCATGCAGTGCCCGGGCAGCTGCCCGTCCTCACTGCACGAGCTGATGGTGCAGTGCTGGAAGAAGGAGCCCGAGGAGCGCCCCACCTTTGAGTACCTCCAGTCCTTCCTCGAGGACTACTTCACCGCCACCGAGCCCCAGTACCAGCCCGGGGATGACCAGTGAGGCCGTGCCAGGACCCTTCATGGGGCCAGGACACCCCCCTGGTTTGCTGGGGATTTTTTTACTCCCCGCCCGCCACCGAGCTCCCCTCCCCCATGGCCACAGGGGTGGGGGGCACCAATGCACCCTATTTCAAAGGGGTCCCCACAGAGCTGTTCCTATGGAGGGGGGAGCTGTGCCCCTCTTCTCTCCCTCAATGCCCTCCGCTGCCTCGCTGGGCTGGGGAAGTCGTCCCCACCAGGCCCAGCAGCCATGGGGGGAGGCACATGGCAGCCCCGCTCTCTCCCCAGGCTCGCAGACGTGCTGCGCCCACAGCTAGTGCCCGCATCGTCCAGTCTGGGTGGGCTGGGGAGAAGCAGGCCTGCCTCCTGCCACGGAGAAAGGCCACGGGTGGATGGAGCATCCCCCAGGCGAAGGCAGAAGCTCGCCAACCTCCAAGCTGTGATAGCCCAGGGGCACGTGGCCTCTCCAGCCCTGCCCTGGAGGTCCCGGGGGGTGGCAGGACCTGGGGTGGGGGCGAAAGGCTCCTTCCCCAGCTCCCTCTGCCGCAACGGCACTGCTCCTGGGGAGACACTGGCAGGGGGCCCCCCCCCCCCCCCCCGCCGCTTGCACACTTTTTGTACATAACTTTTTTATGATGATGGTGATTATTTATAAGACTCAAACCCTGCCCCCCCCGACCCCCTCGCCAGGGTGTCCGGGCTGGAAGAAGGCCAGTGGGGGGATGTGACTTCTGTTTCTCCTCCTCTCCCCCCATCCCCGGACTCATCACTGGCTTCAGTTGCTTTTCCTTTGACCAGAGCCAAATCGATAAAGCCATATGCTGCTGCTCGGGGCGGGGGGAGCAGTCAGCGCCACCCCCTGGGACCAGGGATGCGCCGGAGCCTGGCACGGCGGGTGCAGGAGGGGGCAGGAATTACCTTACCCTGGGGGAAAGATCCCAGATTTAAGCCTTCATAGCTGGTCGCCTTCCCCCTATCATTGCCTTATGCATTATGGTCCAGGGGCTGGAGCGATGCGGGTGCAAGTCGGCCCCAGCCACGTGCCCCCCATGGGAGTCCTGAGCCCTGTCCCCTTCAGACCCCCCAGGCTGGAGCGGTCTGTGCCCCCCGAGAGCCCAGCCCCTCTGCCTGGCATGGAGGTTGCCGCCAGTGCACCCATGGGGCTGGGGGGCCCTGTCCGTCCCTGCGTGGAGGAGTGGGGCTGGGGGCTGCACCTCCGGGGTTGGGGTTTTTTCCACATGGGTTCTGTAAATACAAAAAAATAAACCTTTCTACCAAGAGCTGTGCCCTGCGGGTCCTCAGCCGTGCCCAGGCCAAAGGCAGGGGGCTCGGAGAGATGCAGACCGGCTCTCAGGTGGTTTCCAGGGAGCCCCCTGGGCAAGTGGGCATCTCCCCAAGCAGGGGGTGCTGCTGGGCTGGATGGAGGGATGCCACCACCCCCCACCCCAGCGCCTGGCGGCCTTCTCCGTGCCCAAGGACGGGGCAGCGTGACCTTCCCCGCCGGGCCCAGAACGTCACCGCTCGTCACATGAATGAGAACGCAGCCGGGCTGGGGGGACCCTGCCTCCCCTGCCCTTTCCCCCCTCCCAGCTGGCACTCATGCCGCGGCCGCCTCCTCCTCTGGCAGCGGGCGCCGCTTGACAGCCAGTGACTCATGCGCCTCTCGCCTCCCCCAGCTGCCAGGGTGTTAAAAATCATCCCTGCGAGCCATCTGCAGAGGCCATGTGGTCCCGCGCCACCCCCCGGCCCCGGCTGCACGCGGGGCCTGCCTGCCCTGACAGCTGGGCTCTGCGGCTCCGGCCAGCGGGCGCGTGGGGGGCAGGGGGTGCTGCGGTGGGGGGAGTCTTTCTTAGACTCGGCAACACAGGCACTGCAATGCAAAGGGAGCTGGCACGGGGTGAGGGGGACGGGCCTGGGGACAGGTGGCACGGATGCGGCATGGCGTGTTTGGGGCGCCGGGCTGACACGGAGTCACATGCAGGCATGCAGCGAGCTGCGTACACACACATGCATGCATACACACACAAATGCGTGCATGCAGACATGCGTGCCCAGTCACACGCAGACATCCACACACGTGCATGCATGCACATGTCATCTCACACATATGCACACACAATCACATGTGCACACACCAGCAGGCACATGCAGGTGCATACACACACTTGTACATCCACAACACGGGCGCACACACATTCACACTCCACCCCAACACGGCTGTCCTGCAAGCCAGGGGGTTCCCCTCCATGCCTCTAAACAGGCTCCCTTGCTCCCAGACCCTCCCTGCCCTGGGCTGCGTCAGGAAGGGCTACAGGAGCAGGCGTTGGGTGGAAACATCTTCCGAGGCCGTGGCACCGGCTTGCACCTGCTGAGACCTGGGCCCAGTGCCTTCAAGATGCATGCAAAGGCTGAGACCCGTTGGCTTTCCCTCCCACAGCTCAGCCCTGCCGGGCTACACATCTCCGTGTCTGTGTCCGTGTCTGTGAGAGCTGGACATGGGAGGGCACCAGCCCATGTGGCTGCCCCCTCAATTGGCCACAATCCCCAGTGCTTAACACCTGCTTGGCATCTTCCATAAGGAGCAGAGCACAGGTTGGGATCAGCCTGGCTCCCCTCCGGGCTGCTCAGGCCATGAGGCTCCCAGGCCAGGCCCTAGGATCTCCAGGTGCTAACAGACCTTTGGAAAAAGGGCTCCGGGGCCTCTCTTCAGCTGCGTGGATTAGCGAGTGCAGAAGGACCGAATGCTGCAATCCGAGAGCCACAGCCTGGAGCATGCAACCCTGGGGACGCGGCTGATTGCAGGTCCACCTGCCCCCACCTACCCTGGCTGGGGTCGGATGAGGTCTAGCACATGGCTGGTATGCAGCGCTGTGAAGCCAGTCGGCCCTGCACCAGGGCAGGGGGTCATTGTGGACGTGGCTGGGTCCATGCGGGGAGCTTGGGCAGGGGAGTGGGGTGAGGCTGGGCCAGGGGGCTGTTAACTGGGGTGGGGGGGGCCAAGCACAGCCTGGGTGTCAGACCGCACTCTGCAGATCCAGGGCACTGACACCTGTGCCAGCCCCAAGAGAGGCGCCTGGTGCCCTGCCTCGAGGCTGGTGGGGAAAGGGCTACCCCACTTTGCAGCCAGGGCTCCCAGCAAGGCAGCATCGGGCCCAGTTGTGGCCCCATTCATTCATTCCCAAGCATGGGGAAGTCGGGGGTCACCAGCTGTGGGGGGGCAGGAGGGCCTGGCTATGGGGAGCAACCCAACACCCTCAGTCTGGTCTGGAGGGGGGTCCAGGCTGCAGCAGGAGCTGCTGGAAGAGCTGGCTGTGGGAGGGAGGAGGCCTTGCACACACCTGTGTCTCTGCATCCCCATGCAGGGGTGTGAGATGTGTATGCATGCACACACACACACACAGATCCCTGCTGTGGGCAAATGTAGATCCAGGTCCTGCCAAACCCAGGGCTTTTGGTGGTGACAGGCGCACCCAAGCCAGCACGCTCCCACTGACTTGTGCACGCGCACACGTGCCAACAGGCTGCATACATGGCAGTCGCACGGGTCTGTGCGCACACTGGCGCTGGTATGCCATGCCACTGTGCAGAAGCACGTGTGCACCGTCTATGCCTGCTGAGGTGCTGCTCATGCACATGGGGTCTGGCTGTACACAGGCGTGTGTGTGTGCACATCCACGCCCTGCTCTTTGCTGAGCATGCACAGCACACGGCATGCGGTGTACGTCCCCAGGCTGCCTGGGTGCCCAGCAGAGGAGGTTGCCCACCGCGGTCAGCGCCCAAGGGCAGCTCCCGGGCACCCTGCCTGCTCCCTGCCTCCCTCCCTGCCCCAGCCCACCCTCGCCCCCCCAGCCCTGCCAAGCTCGGCAGACCCGAGCCCCTCGTCTCTCATCACCTCCCGGAGGAACAAAGAGGACCTCTGACCCCGCCGCCCCTCCCAGTGCCCAGAGGCCTTGGCCAGGAATCCATTTGTGGCTCAGCCCTGCCGTTTGAAGTCTCCGGCCGGCTGGGAGGTTTTAATTGCAGCTGGTGGTTTCCTGTTGCACCGAGGAATTTATAGAGCCGGGGCGGCTTCCAGGGTGCGGGGCACCGCAGACCTGGGGCTCAAACAAGGTATGCAGGGAGCCCCCCCGGATGGGCTGGGCCTTGCAGAGCAAGCTGGCTGAGGGGCAATGGGGGGTGACGGGGAGCTCCCTGCTTCTGCCTCCGAGCCCAGGAGATGCTGAGCGGCCGTGGGGAGACACGCAGCAGCCGTAGCAGCTCTGAGCCATGCGTGGCTATTCGCACGGGCTCAAGGCGGGGGCTCAGCGGGCCGGGGAGGAGGCTGGCTGGTGAAACCCCCCTGGAGTCACAGCTGCCCAGCCCCAAGGGTGCCCAGTATGGGGCTGGGGTGCCGGAGAGCCGGGCTCTGCCACAGACCACCTGGGTGACCTTGGGCAAGTCCCTTTGTTCCAGCTGTGCAGGGGGTGCAGGGACCAAGCCAGGCTTTATTTTGGGAGCAGGGGCACGTGGCAGGCGGCATGGCTGCGTGCAGCCCCTCGCAGAGAGCCCCACCTCGCCGCCGCTCTCCTCCCGGCTGCTTTCCGGTGACCCTTCCCCTTGTCTCTATCTGGGTTCCCGCGCGCTCGGCCTTGCCCTGGCAGGCTCAGCCTCTCCCTGCCAAAGCAGGAGGAGATATGCCTTGCACCTTGCACAGGCATGCACACGTGCAGACACTCACCTGCCCTGCACATGCACGCACACCCACCTTGCACACATGCACATAACTTGTGCATGCACACACACTCATGCACACATAGGCACACTCCTTGCAGTAATATGCACACACACACTCACATGCGCGCACACACACACCCATACTTGTACACACCTGCCTACCCACTCAGGTATATCTTGCATGCACATGCTCACACACACATCTTGCACACATGCACACGCTCCCAGTTGGGGGCGGTTACTGGGCTGGACTTGCTTCCAGCCTGGCGGATGTGACCGAGAGGGCCATACGATGGTCCCAGGAGCAGCCCGGGGTGGCACAGCTGGGGCATGGGCAGCCTGGCACTGGCCTCTGCAGATGTCATGGGTGTCACGTGCCTCCCTGACCACACTGGCAAATTGCAGCTCCCTGCCAGCAGCCTTGGCCTCGCCAGGACGCCCTCGCGGAGAGCTGGGGTGGCCCCTGGCTTGTGGGGGGCAGCTGCATGGGAACAAGATGAGATGAGAAAGCTGCTTGTCTTCGGGCAGGGGGAGGAAGGGAAGGGAAAATGGTGGCAGGGCGTCAGGCGAGGAGAGGAACCAGAGCGGGGGGCGGATGGAGAGACTCCTGCGCCTGGCAGCCGGAGCTGGGCTGCAGCCAGGCCAAGCTGGGGGGAGCCTGGCTGCTTTCTCTCCGGAGGCAGGCTGCGCTGGCGACAGACTGAGCTCACCAGCCCCCTCCGTCCCCGTGCTCAGCCCCTGGCGCAAGGGGGAGGAGGCCAGAGACTATTTTTGGCCCGCTGCTTCCTGGGGTCTGAGCAGCCTCAGCCCTGCCCAGGCGGTCAGCCAGCTCAAGCTGGCTCCTGCCGGTGCTGCCACCCATCTCCTGCCGGGGGTTCGACCCCCCCACTGGTCCCCCGCAATGCAGGCAGTCTCTGCTGGGTACCCCAGCCTGGCAGCAAGGGCGGTGAGTGGCTCCCCATGCACGAGCCGAGACCCATGCAGCTCCTACTACGGCCCAGCAGCCTCCTATTCCCGGTGGAGCCCAGCAGCTTTGGCTGGGCTAAGGTGTCTCACCCAGGAAGGCTGGTCCAGCTTGCCCGCTGCAGCGCCCAAAGCCTCTCCAGGACAAGAGACGTCTCGCAGGACAAGAGCCGCTGGCTCTGTCTTGCAGTTTTTTCACCCCTCCAGATTTTCAAGCCCTCGGGGCCAACTCGGGTGCCAGGGCCCCATCACAGCCCAGGGGCACCGGAGGGGCTGGCGCCGGCCCCTAAAGAGACTAGAGCAAGGGTCGGTGTGAGACGGCAGGCGGCAGACCTCGCACTCGGGCTCCCTGTTTCATGGCCTGTCACAGCAGGGAGCAGGCGCCCGAGGCTGGATCACGAGGCGCTGGAGCTGGGCCCCGGGTCTGGCTCTTTCCTCCTGTCTGCGGCGGTGCTGGCACCGAGTCACGCTGGGGATTAGTCACTTGGCGGTGCCGGGGGTGCGGGGCCTGCTCACCTCCTTGTCACTAGCAGCCAGCTGGCTCCCTGCACTAGCATGGGGTCCAAGGGGGGTGGGCAGTTGCATGACCCCCCAGCCTCGTGCAGGGGGAAACAAGGCTGCTGCATCCCAGGGATCCCACTGCTCAGCAGGGCACCTGCTCCCTCGGTGCCCCGTGATCACTGGAAGCTCAGGTGTGACGGGCCTGAGCTGAGCTTGCCGAGCGAGGGGGCAGGAGCTGGTCTGGGGGGTAGGAGGTGGCCTGATTGGGAGTGGAGGGCCAGGATAATGCCCTGCCCAGCACGGACAGAGGAAGCCACTCCCATGCTTCAGGGCATCCACAAGCGGTCAGGGTCAGGAAGGAACCCCTGGGCTGGGACTTCCCCTTCCCTTGTAAAGCCTGCCTGGCTCTGGATTGAAGCCTGGATGGGCAGGGAGGGGGCAGGGGCCCTGTTTAATCGTGGGCAGGTGGGCAAGGCAGGGGCTGGGGCTCTCCAGAAAGGCGGTAGAAGCAGCCGCAGGAGCAGAGCTTGCTCTGCAGCTGCTGGGTGGGGGGTCTTGCGTGCACCCCCAAGGGCTGGGGGAACGGGGCAGCTAGGGCTGGGAACAGGGGTGCCTGCCCTGGCCGAGCGGGGGTCTGCCATCCTTCTGGATGCCAGGAGACCAGAACATCGTGCCAGGATGCACCAGCCTGGGACTTGCCCGACACCACAGGTAGGGATGCAAGCTGTCTTCCCTGGGGGGACACGTGCCTTCACACCCACACCCCGAGCCCTGCATTCGGTCTGTCCCCTTGCCTGCCCTCCCGGCACTGCTGTGGGGCTGGGACATGGCAGGGCAGGGTAGACCATGGACAGCTTCAGCCCCTTGGAGACAGCCTCCACCATTCTCTGCAGCCACGAGCCCTGCCGTGAGTCTGGATGCTAGTCGAGGCAGACTTGGGCCCTGAGCACGGGCACGTGAAGGAGCAGTGATTTATTGAAGAGCCACAGTCATGCTCTGCTCCCTGTTTCCTCCAAGCTGCACGACTCTGTGTGCGCGTGTTTGTGTGCATGAGTACGTGTGTGTGTTTGTGTCTGTGAGTTTGCATGCATGAGTGCGTGTGTGTGTGCGCGCACATGCATGGGCTCTGCATGCGCAGGTCATGCGTGCGGAGGGTGCCTGTTGCTTTTGCTTCCCTTTTTGGTCCTCTGGGAAGGGCGGCTTCCTTGCTGCCCAGGCTGCGCCCCGGGGCCTGGGTCCAGGGGAGACAGACAGCCAAGCAGGCTGGGGCAGCAACATGTGCTAGAGGGGGGCCCCGGCAGTGACACTCGTGCCTGGCATGTCGTCAAACGGGCCCGTGCAGGGTTTGCTTTCCCAGTGAAACTCTCAGGCTCGTGGCCCCACTGAACTGGCAGCTTCGTATTCCCGTGGGGCGGAGAAGAGCTGTCAGATGTGCCCCGTTTCAGGGCACAGGCTCTGCACGAGACATCTGCCAGAAGCAGGCCATCCATTGCAGGCACTTCCCTCCGCAGCAGCTGGGCCAGGAGACCAGGCGTGCGTCCTTCCAGCCGGGGGCACAGCGCTGACCTGGCTCTTCCCCCTCCTCTGTCCCCGTTGCGTGCAGGCAGACGTGGCCTTGGAGCATCCCGGGCAAGCCCGTGCCCCTCCTGGACTTGCAGAGCCCTGGTACAGATCGGCACGCTCCTCTGACTCGGTTGCCATGACCCTGGGCGGGGATCAGATGCAGACGTGCCCCGGCTTCTCCGGCATCTGGTCCCTCGCAGAGGCCCGCGGGCAGCTCCAGTTAAAACTGCCATGACTCGCACTATAAAACCCTGCCTGTGTGCTGACCACAGCTCCGGCCTCTCATCATCAGATGCAGCGGGGGAGCCCGCGTGGGGTAGGAAGACATTAGATATACAGTCCCGTGGCTGCAGCTGAGGTGTGCATCTCCTGGGACCGCTCCGGCAGGCCTGTCTTGAAATACAAGGGTGTAAATGCAGCGCACACACTGTCGCCCTAGCACACGCTCTCTCCACGGCACCTGCAGGCATGCGGCCTCTCCTGTCTCCCTGCTGCAGGTGTGCCTGGGTTCTTGTTCCTTCCTCATCCCGGCGGTGAACCTGGACCCGGCTGGGGTGGATGCTGCTGGGACCCGGAGCCGGGTGGGTGCATACTGCTCCTGGGAGCCCGGCAGCACCGGCCGGCCCAGGCAGCCACTAGATGGTGGCCTTACCTCGTGCAAAGGCTGCTGATGAGGCACTTGTCGGGGAGAGAAACCCCACGTGGAGAAGGGTTGGGAGGCAGAAGCCAGGTGCCCGCGGTGCTGGAGAGGTCCTGGCCGGGTTGCAGGTGGCAAGAGATGTGCACAGCATCCTGGGGCTGAGGCTGTGCGGACCCTGGGCATCGTCACCATGTTCCTTCTCCAACCCCATGGCTTGGATCCTGGGGGTACGAGAGCATTGCTGCGTTCCCCACCTCCCGCCGGGAGCCTGGAGCAGGGATGGGCCCGTGCTGGGCCCAATGCTGCCTGCTGCTCCGTGCTCTGCACCTCTAGTGCAGCCTCAGCCGCTCGCTGCGGTGGGAGGAAAATTTGGCTCTGGTGGCTTCAGAGCCTCTCTGGGGAGGAGGGGCTGGTCAGCAGGGTGGAAGGAGACCCGGGCAGCTCCTGTGTGGGGGCACTCGGGGGACCACAGGCGTTGGTGCAAGTGGGAAGATGCAAAGCAGGTGATTACTGGACCTCTCAGGACCCAGGCAGCCCCTCCTGTTGGGGGGTTGGAGTAGCTCAAACCCCTTTGCCATTTAATTGTAGGCAAATACCCTGTTCTCTAGCACCGCAGCCATCTCCAGTCCCTTGCCCGCTAGCAATGCATCGGACCCTCATCCACCATGGGGACGTTTATCACAGGGTAAAGTGACTTGGCCTAGGTCACCAAGCAAGTCAGTGGCAGAGCTGGGCAGATCCTCCCTCCCTGGGAGTTGCGACATACTCGGAGCCACTGCCGTCTCCTTCACGGCACGCAGGTCTGGAGCCGCACGCGTGCCCCTCTATGGCTAGGCCGCCGTGTGGGCTGAAAGCCACGACAAGGTGAAATTCAACCCAGGGGCTTCGGGGATGAAATCAGCTCGAGCAGTTTATATAGATTCTCCGGCCTCCGCTATTGAGTTACGGCCCGAGGAATGGCTCAGGGCCCGCACATTGTTATTCACAATCTGTGAGGCACACATCCACGCCATATAAATATTCAGCTCGGACTAATTGCTTATGGAACGGAGACCCGTGTCGGTGACACAGCAGAACCAGGCGCGCCGGGGCCAGGGACGGCAGGGACTCAATCACAGCGCCGGCCGCCGGGAGGGAGGCCGCAGACGTGCCCGCACCTTCGGGAGAGCGCGGGGGAGAAGGGGGACCGCCCGCCCGCTCACTCGCTCGCCTGCCTCGTGGGAGCTCTGCACCCCGGTTTGAGGAGCCCCGAGACGAGGCCCCGGTCCGCAGCGTGCCCGGCTTTGCTCCATCTCATCCCAGCCCTGTGCCAGGCTGATATATATATTTCATGATAACTTTCGAGACGCGCTTCAAACCCGACAAAGGACTTTGACAGTTTTAAGCATCTCTTTGATTAATACATGACCTTTTAATGCTTTTAGATTAAATTAATAAATCTTTTAAAATTTAAACCTCTTCTTCTTGCAATGTAAGGTTTTCTGCACGGCCTTTTTTTTTTTTCTTCCTCCCACCCGCTTCTTTTCTCTCCGGACACGGCACCCCGATAGCGGGCATCCTGCTCGGGCAGGGCGTTCCTTCAGGTGTAGGCGTGCCGTATTCAGATGGGGTGAAGCCCTCGAGAGGGGAAGAGGTGAATCCTTATTGATTCGGATGAGGTCCCCAAAATAGCAAGAGCGTTCGAAGCCGATGCCATGGGCCAGGCAGTTTGAGAGTAAACGTGCGTGTGCAAGTAGGATTTGGTCCTGCTTGTGTGCTGATGGCTCGGTGTGAATTAAACCCGTGACCCTGGGTAGGTGGGGAGGGGGCTGATATTTCCAGGTGCAAAGTTTTCCTCTCCATCTCGCACCCCTGCCTTATTTCAGGGATGACTCACGTGCGATTAACGTGCCAGGATCTTCGCAATCCCCTGGAGTTAACCCTTCACTCATGGAAATGAAATGTCACAACAGACCTCAGTCAAATTACGTGTTTTAATTGGATTGTCTCGGCGAGCCTCTGGGAAGCCAACGGCGCTTGGAGATCCGTGGAGGGGAAGCCCTGCAGCCGCGCGGCTCCCTTGGAGAGGCGGAGGCAATGTGGTGCGTGGGGCAGGCTGCGGGGTGGGCGTTAGGACGCCTGGGGTCTATTCCAGGCTCTGCCGCTGCCTTACCACATGAGCTTGGGCAAGTCACTTGTCTTTTCTGAGCATGTTTCCCTTCCATCCCGTGCCTGCCTTTCCTGCTTAGACTATCAGCTGCTTGGGGATGGGGTTGGCCTTTATGATGTGTATGTACAGCTCCTAGTGCCAAGGTGGGGAGACCCAGACAGCTGTCTCCAACTCTGCCAGACCCCTGGGAGGCTGCCGGAGGTCCCAGGAAATGCTGCTTTCCCCGGGTTACCGAGACACTGATGGGGAGAGCAAAAGCTCGGCCTGGGTGCCCAAAACTCGGCCCACCCCTGCCCCCGGTCTGCCCTGGACAAGCCGCAGAGGCACAGCCAGCACCCCCAAGACTGCCCTTAAAACATGGGCCGTGCTCCCCAAAAGGGCACCTCCTGCACCCGCCCTTTGCAGCGCAACCCAGACAGCTCCTTCTGTGCTGGGAGCGCTCGGGGAGGGAGCCGTGGGGGGCCCTGCCTATGCACCCCCACATCTCCCAGTGTCACCCCCATCCCCTGCGCTGTGC
>NW_005841927.1:183501-189522 GCF_000455745.1 Alligator sinensis
TGCCTCGCGCGCGCCTTCCCCCGCCGGCGGGTTTCGGGGCGATGCTCGGGTCCGGTGGGACGTGGCGCCTGTCCCCACCGGCCCGGGCGCTCGCCGTGGGCACGGCACAGCACGGCACGGTGGGGGTCTTCCCATCCTCCCCCTCCCTGCTCCACCCCGGGGTGTCTGCTCACCGCCGTCTTTCTTGCTGATCTCTGGAATTCGTTGGTGGGGGGGGTGTGGAAAGAGCCGGAGGCCGAATTCTGCTCTGCGTAGGCCTGAGCCGTCGTGGGTGTAGCTCTGTGGGCGCCGCCGGCGGCCACCTGACCCGATCTCGGAGCACCCCCGCTCCATTGATTTATTTATTTTTTTCCATTATTATTTTTTGTTAATTTTCCCAGCAGAGCCGCCGCCGCCTGCCCCTGGCGTCTGCGAGCGGGTCGGCCCCACTCGACGCCAGGGCGGTGTTGGCACCAGGTCGCGGGGGAGAGGTGGCCCGAAGGGGCGCTTGGGCAGCGCGTGCACCCTGGCCGTCTCCTCCTCCTCCTCCTCGGAAGCAGAGGGGCCTGGGGCAGGCTATTTCTGTTGAGATCCCGAGGAAAGCTCTGGGAGAATTGTAGGCTTCTATAAATAGTGTGTCAGCCGAGTGGAAACAGAGCCTTGCAATGCTCCTGCTAGTCTCCCGAGCGCTAGCAACCAGCGCTTGGCAAACAGGGCAGCTGTGGGGGGGCTGCTTCCCGCCTCTGGGCCCGTGGCGTGGTCGTGCTGCGGCGGGGGGACCCTGTCTGATGCACCCCCTGCACCGGAGACCTGGCCCCGCTCCCTAGTCTGCGGTCTGATGTGGTCATGTGGGGTGCTTCCGTCTTGGGGGCAACAGGAGACCCTATAAAAAGACCTCGGTCTTCACGAAGCGCCGTGCGTCCGCTCTCGGGAAATCGGGGCCTGTCGTGGCGTGCCAGGTCCAGCGTCCCGGTTGCGTTGGCCCCTCGCGCCGACTCTTACGGGCCACGTCTCTGGGAGGCAGGGCACGGTCCTGATTTACGCCCGGGGTAAGGCAGAGGGGACCGGGGCCTGCTCTGTGCCACCGCGCAGGCGGTGGAGGTTGTGCACGTGGTTAGGCCCAGCGAAGGTTCGCGTAGCGTCTATATTATATCTATATATCTTCCCCTGGTGGGAATAAGTGCCAGGCAGAGATCCCGCCATGCTGACAGGCCTGCTAATAACTTGGGCTTCTGGAGGGAGGAGGGCATTTCTCTTGTGGCCGGCGTGGCGCGAAGGGGCCCAAACCCCTGCTTCTGCGGGCATGCTCCGGACCTGGGCTTTGGGACGCGCGAGCGACCGGCCGCGTGAGGGGCAATTGAGAGCGTGTCGTCACGTTACCTCGTGCGCTCGCATCCACAGCAGAGGGGCCACAATTTGCACCTGCAAGGCGTTCTCTGGACGCACGTGGCGTGGGCGGGCGTGACCCCCTGCTCTCTGTGGTGCCCCATCTCCCCTCCCTAGATGTGAATGCTGGCATTGCTCACCAGAACACCTGTGCATGCTGTGGTGGGGGCACACCGCCTGGTGTGGCACACGTGGTCTTCCTGGTGTGTATGTGGAAATGCCTTGTGCTGCATGCCATGGCGCCTTCGCTGCGTGTGCATGTGGGCATGCTTTTCCCTGCGATGTGACCAGTGTGTGGACTGGTGTGCTGTGGCCTGCCACGCCATGTCTTCATGCGTGCCGGCATGGGCCAAGGCAACACTTTCATTTCCTCACACGATGGCGCGGCACCGTGGCCTCTTCCCTCTTGTGCGTTGCACTAGCCACCATGCCCTTTCTACCCCCGAGATGCTAGGGTGTTGCATTGCCCACGGGGACACCCCTTCCCTGGCATGGGGGCATCGGCGGAGGTGTTTATTTTCGCAGTAAAAGGTGGCTCGAGCACCGTGGCCGGGTTTTATTTACTTTTTGCAAATACCAGAGGGAAGCCAACGTGATCTCCCTCAGGTGTCCTCTGAGTTTTTAATGTGATGTCTCATGGTTGCAGGGGATCGTAGTGGGGTGGGGGTGTTATTTGGTGCTGTAATGTGAAATGGCCTGGAGTTTATTGTGCTGCCTTCAGGGCCTGGCTGGGGCAGAGGGGAGCATACCCTTGCTGCCCTCGGGGAGCAGAAAATGTGGCCTGTGTGCAAGGAAGGGAGTGCTGCCTTGAGCAAGGTACGCGGAGCGTGCGGGCTGAGCCCGGAGCTGGGGGTGGGGAGGGGAGAGCCCTTCCTCCGTGGGGGAAGTCTGAACCACAGACTGCTCCGTGGGAACCGCTGCCCGGCCCGGGCACGGGGTCCTGGGTGCACGGGGAGCGGACGGTTTGTAGGGAGAATGCGCCCCTTGCTGCAACAGAGTCTTCAAGGCCCCGGTGCGCTGGGCACGAGAAGGGTCCCTGGGTGCTGAGCAATTCCTCAGGGAGCCAATTAAATGGCTCATTTTCCCCCCCCCACCCTCCCCCAGCTGAGGGGAAGCCGGATTTCGGAGGCGGGGGCCAGGCGCGCTTTCAAACAGGCTGCCCGTTGGGGCCTGTTACCTGCCCGGGCAGGAAGGCTGCCCCCGGGGAGCACCTGTTAGAGCTTGCAGGATGCGTGCGTGCCAGCTGGCCGCGACAGGAGTGCGTCCCCCTCGGCCGGGGAGAGGAGGGCAGGGGGGTGTCTCCCTCCTGCCCCTTCCTACCCCCCAGCTGCCTGCGGTCACGCTGCTGGTGCTGGGAGTGGGGCGAGACGTGGCCAGGTGCGTGGGACGCGCTTAGAGAGGGAAAGCAGCTCGGCTTCAAGGGCAGGGCCGAGCCCTCCCCCAGGCAGCTGGGGCCGCCAGCCCAGGTGGGCAGCGTAGGTGCTGCGCAGACCAGGCCGGGGTGGTGGGGAGATGTTAGCAAGAACTGGCAGGCGCGAAGCTCTCTGGGGAGGGAGAGGGAGAGAAGTCCCAGCCCACCTGCAGAGAGGGGGGCAGGCTGCAACGCAGGAGCCAGAGCTGGGATTCGCGCGTTGTCATGCACATGGAGAGGAGGTGGGGGATCCTCTGCAAGCATGTGCATGGGTGCTCCAGAGACGCCCACCCTCCCCGGAAGATAACGGAGGGGCAAGGCAAGCCTGGCGGCTCCTCCGCTCTAGGCGCGGGCTTAACTCCCAGCTGACTGCAGCATCTGGATCCGCCTGAGCCTTTGCAGAGTCAGGGCCTCAAAACCTCCGGGTGAACGCAGCCCGCGCCCGAATCTTCGCCCGCGGGAGCCAGAGGGGTCCGTGCAGCGAGGGTGGGGAAATCATCCGGAGAGACCAGAGGGTAAGGCACGGAGACGGGGCGCAGAGGAGGGCTGGGAGCTGGACCGAAACCCCGGGCGGAGGGAAGCTCCCCGTGGCGCTGGCTGGTTCCTGCTTTCCGGCCAGTCTTAGGTAGGAAGGCAGCTGGTCGGGACCTGTGGGAAAACAATGCAAGCGGGGTCTCGGCGGGAGGGCAGGACTGCGGGGCCGGAGCGCTGCCGGAGCCCTGGAGGTGACAGTGGACCGCGCTGAGCAGAGAGGTGTTTGCGAGGCAGGCCAGCGGCACGGGAAGTCCGTGGGCTTGGGGCCCGTGGCCTTAGAGACTGGAACAGAGGAGCCATTGTCTTCCTTCCCAGCCCCCCTCCGAGGGATGGGGCCGGGCTTCCCTGCCCCTCCGGACGGGCTGCGTCCATCTTCCAGGAGAGGCGCAGCCCCCTCTCCGGGTGGTGGTCCTGCAGCTCTGAGTGGGGGCATTTCCCCTCGGGCTCCCTTCCCTTGGCGGTGGATCTGAGAGGCTCTTGGCACATGTAGGAGGATCCCTCCGGCTCCATAAGCAGCAGCAAACCGTGAGTCACTGGAGGGTCCCAGTGCCCCCAGTACAGGAGCTGGGCACTGGGCTGTGGGTGCCGAAGGAGGCAGGGGAGCTTGGCACGCGGGAGAGGGCTGGGGAGGAGTGAGCGGGGCTGGGCTACGTCCGGGCGCAGGAGTGAGTTGTGGAGCCAAGAATCCAGATGGCACCGGCAGAGGACGGCTGAGGCCCGGGGGACAGCTGGCCGCTCTCTGGGGGCATCAGGGTGCTAGCAGGGAGACCCCAAAAAGAGGGGCCAAACCCTGGCAACAGGTTGTGCTGGGGCAGGAGAGCTGGGCACTCATTGGGCTGCGATGCATTTGTCCCTACAGTGGCCCTGGGCACAGCCACCCTGATGGGCAGGGAGCTGGGACGCGAGGAGGTGGAGGGTCTTGTCCAGGGGTCTCCCAAGAGCCAGGGCAGTGCCCTAACCCCTGGGCCACCATTTCACCCTGCTTATCCACAGTCTCAAGGGGTTTCTTCCCTTGCTCCTTGCTCCGATGGCAGGCCGGCGACTGCAGGGGGAGGGGAGACCCGGGGGCTTTCCGTCAGCAGGTCAGAGGCCTGCGTTTGCAGATGGATGGCAGCATGCCCGGGCTGTAATGTGACCCTGGCCTGCTGCTCCCAGCCCCAAGGTCAGCGCCTGGGCCTCAGTCTCCTAGCTGCTAACCTCTCAAACCCACCCTGTCTCTCCGCCCCCCCTGCGGCCAGCACAGTGTCCCCGTCGCCCGTTTTGCCCCTGGCCGGCAGCGGTGCACGGGTGGGATGTTCGTGCTGGCTCCGCGTGGCTCCAGGGATGCAGGGGGGCTGTGGGGACCTGAACCTCCCTCCTGCCCCAGCTCTGGGCAGCTCGGGGACGGGTATCTCTGGGCTCCCAGAGGAGGAGAAGGCGCCTGCCCTGGATGGTGGTGGGGCAGCAGGGCTTTGTCCGTGCTTTCTTGCCCATGCGTAGCGGGAGTAGGGGCAGAGAGCAGGCCCTCATGGCGTATGCAAGTGTGGGCAGGGCAAGAGCCAGAGACCAGCTGGAGCTGGCTAGATCCTGGGGGTGCTGGAGGAGGCATTGGCATGGAAAAGCCTGGCTCTGGGGGCCTCTTGGCGCTGGCTGTCCCCTGGGCCCGGTATGCGCATGTGTGCACTACAGCTGATGGAGAGGAGAGCCAAGGGGAGGCAGGCAGGGAGGGGTCAGCTCTTAGCCTGCTCCATGGGGGCATCGCAGGGTCCCCATGGCCTGGCATGAGCTACAAAGAAGCAGCCTCCCAGCTGTCTTGGGACACTGCCTCGCCTTGGTCCTCTTCCCTCCTGGGATGAAGGGCATCCACTTGGTATCCAGGTCTGCGCCTGGGTGGGTGAGGGGGCCAGGGCACGGCTGGCACATGGCAAGTGAGGGGTTGAATCCCTGATCCCTGGGGACAGGAGCTGTGCTCTGCAGCCTCCATGCCCAGCCCCAGCCATATTCCCAGCCCCAGCCATTCGGGAGGAGAGGAGAGCAGCCTGCAAAGCTTGTTCTCAGTCCTGCCCTCCTTCCTCCTGCCTCTGCTGCTCCAAAAGCAGGGATGCCCTACAGGCAGCACACTCAGGATCTGAACATGGGCGTGGGGGTTGGGATTTCAATGCTGCTCCTTCCTCTCCTGCCCCCCAAGCTGACAACTTTGCACCCCTGTGCCCAGCTGCTTACAGGGGCAGGGACCCCTCTGCCCTCCTTGCCAGGCCTCCCCCAGATACAGGTGAAGCAAGCCACCACAGGCCCGCTCTCTTGTCAAATAGGCACAGGGGGGTGAAATGAGCACTGTGTGTGCAAGAGCCGAGGACTGCAAGCACACGGGCCTGCACGCGTGTGCGTGGTAACACCTCTGCGGGGGTATGCACGCGTGTGCCTGCGCACACACGGACACCCAGCCCCCGCAGGCACATGCAAGCTCCCCGGGCTCCCCTTCCCGCAGCCACCCCTGCCAGATGCCGGCTGGCTGCCAGGGCGTGCAGGCAGCTCCCCTCCGAGACGGGCAAGCATCCCGCGTGCTCAGACCCCTTCCCCCCGCCCGGCATTCCAGGGGAGTGAAACACAAGCGCTGGCAGGGGCCGTCTGCTCGCTCCGGCCTGCTCTGCTCTCCGGTTCCTGAACAAAGCCTCCTGGCTCTCCTGGGAGTGGGGCTGAAACAGGAGAGGCGGGTGCTGCTGCCGCTGGCC
>NW_005841927.1:189553-193257 GCF_000455745.1 Alligator sinensis
TGAGCAGTCCCGAGTCCCACCTCAGGTTTCCAACTGGGGGAGCCGGCGTGGGGCCCTGGAGCGCTGGGGCGGAGGGGAGCTGCCCACCAATGCAGCTGCCTCTGCTCTCCCCAGGTCCCTCCTCCGGGCTGTCCCGGGTCCGTCCGAGCCGCCGCAACGTCTC
The DNA here is from genome assembly GCF_000455745.1 of Alligator sinensis. NCBI lineage: Eukaryota > Metazoa > Chordata > Crocodylia > Alligatoridae > Alligator > Alligator sinensis. The sequence goes on from NW_005841927.1 coordinate 189,717, forward strand.
CAGATGACTTTTTATCCGTGCGCTGGGGCTGGAGGTGCTGCCAGGTGGGGCGTTACCTGCACCTGGGGCCTTTGTGAGAGGGGAGCAGCATGGCTAGTGTTGGACCAAATCCTGCGGGAAGAGGTGGGAGAGGGTGAATCTGGAGTCACTCCTGATTGCTGCCAGCAAGGATCCAGATGCTTCAGGATCCAGGGCCCAGCCCTGCTACCCGCCACCTGGTTGTCTCTTGGAGTGTGTGCCCGGCTGGCTCCGGGGCTGGACTGGGGATCCTTTCCCTGTGGCACCGTGCACCCCTGGGTCTCGCCGCATGTGGGGAGCACGACCCACAGTTGCCCTGTGCCGGGCTGGCTCAGGACCTTTGTCCCCAGGCTGGTGCTGGGGAAGCTGTGGGTGCAGGCACTCCTGGGAGCTCGGGGTGGGCCCGGGCAGCTCGGGGGGCACGGCGGGCCGGATCGTAGCATCCACCCAGGGCTGACTTCCATCCCCACAGAACAAAGCTGGGCCGCCTGCCCCCGAGCGACGCCAGCCCCCGTCAGCGTGCTCCCCGACAGGGAAGGTTATTTTAATGGATGCATTACTTTAAACAAACCCTCTGCCATCTGTTCCACCCCCTAATTACGAATGCGGGGGGTGGGGGGAAGAAAAGTCCCATCTCGCAGCCAGCGCAGGAGAAAGTCAAGATATAAGTGATTTAAATGCACGGAGCCACAGCTCCACTCCTGCCTGCCAGCGAACGGGGGCAAGTGGCAGAGGGGGATGTCCCTTGGGCAGGCGTACGGGGGCTTTTTCTTGTGTGCTGGCTGTGCTGGAGAGTGGGCTGTGGCTGGGAGGAAGAGGAGGAGGAAGAGGGGGGCATCTTCTCCCTGCCCCCTCCCGGAAGGTTAGCTTTGCCCCAAGGCTAGACTCCTCCTCGCGCTGGATTCAGAGCCTTCAAAGTGCGAGGAAATGTTCCCTTCCTCGGCTTGCTGCAGTGCACGCTGGGAATTCCAGTGGGGCGGGGGCGAGCGCGTGCGCGCGGGTGTGCACCACGGAGAGAGAGTGAGCGAGCACACACACACGCAGCTGCCTCCTCTTTCCTCCCAGCCCTGGCTCTCGGCAGCCCTGCCACAGCAGAAGGACGAGTGGCGGAGGCGGCTCAGCTCACGTCCGCGCTGCTGGGACCTCGTGTGCAAAGCCCCCCCACACCCCATACCCCGTCGTGCACACTCCGTGCGAGCCGCTGAGGGACCGTGGTCTGTGCCCCGGGGCTGGATGTGAGCTGCAGAGGTGAAGGGGTTTGTCCAGGGCTGGGCAGGGAGATGGGAGTCCAGAGTCCTCAGGTTGCTCGCTGGACTTGGGGCAAGCCAGGCTTGAACTTGGGCCATCGCTTGCGTGACACCCCGGTTGCCTCGGTGCCAGAGGAACCAGGAGGCCCCGGGCCATGGAGCTTCTGTGTGGAGGTGCAGTGGACATGGGAGCTGAGGATGGGGGCAGAGCCGGGAGCCTGGGTGGGCTTAAACCCACTGGTCAGGGGCACAGGCCAGCGTGGCACCGTGTCCCGCCCCATTCACGTTCACAAATGTTTCACGTGATGCCGGGCCCTGGGGCTGCTAGCTCATCGAGCAAAGCTGTGTCTTAATGGGGACCCCGTCCCCTGGGCTGACATGGCCTGGGGACACCCGAGTCAGTGAAGGGCACCCCAGCACTTCCGCTCCCCCTGAGGCAGCCTGGGGTGTCCCCCATTCCTCACACCTTGCTCCAAACATCTGTGGTGTCAGCACCCATCCAGCAAAAACCCAGCCCGGCTCCTGCCTCCCGGGGCAGGACAGTGCCAGCCAAGAACAACAGGGCAGCATTCGACCCTGTAGCACCCTCATTCCTAGTGTTGGACCCTGTAGCACCCTCAATCCTGGCCCTGGTTTCTTGGCTGTTTTGAGTGGCAGGACCACCTCGTACACCTGCAGGGTCGTGGCCTGCCGGCAGAACGTGGCACAATCTGCCCCGACTAGTAGCGGGCATCCGTCTGGGTCACCTGCTTCATCTTCGGCCCAGCCTGGCTCTGCCCTCACAACCTTTTCCCCTGCCCCATTTCCTTTAAAGTCCCAGCTCTGGGAGTCATGCCATTTGGGAGTCAAGCTCTACCTGCAAAGTTCCCCCTCTTATGCTGACAGTGCCCAAACCCCATGGGTGGGATGCCCCAAAGTGGTTGGCTTTACAAACAGGACTATTATTATTATTATTATTATTATTATTAATTTATTTACATGTCATGCTTTGGCCAGGACAGGGGCTGACGGGGTTTTCTTGCAGGCTGGGCCGGGTGTGCACGTTGTGCCGCATTCCTACGTACCTACATGCACATCTGGAGTCAGGACCTCATAGCCCTGGGGCAGCTCCTGCCTGGCAGGGGGGCCCGATGTGACTGGGACCCCCCCCCCCAGGGGCAGGGGGGCAGGCTGGGACCTGCCCTTCCTCTGGGTGCTCCTGGCTTTCCGTGTCTGACTGCAGCAGATGCGCCAGTGCTGCAGGAAGAGGGAATTAAGTTGGGCTGGAGGAATTTTAAAGATTGCTGCAGGCCGGAGGGTCTTAGACACCCCTGTGGAGATGGGCAGTCATGCAGAATTAATCCTATCGGCAGCCCGGCGCGGCTTCAGCCGGTACGGATCTTCAGCAGAACAAGGGGGGAGTGGGGGCGGGGGCCGAGCCGGGGAAGCGAAGGCAGCGCTCGAGGTGGATGTGAAATTAATAATAAAAAATTAAAGCCCGAGAGCGGCCTTCCCCAGCGGTGGGGCTGCTGGAGGGGGTCATGGTGGGGGGAGGGGGCAGCCCATTCTGCCAGGCCTTCAAGGCAGACCTGTTTGCAATAGCAAGCAGCCTCCCCCCCACCCCTGCTCCTACAAAGCACCGCAGCGAGCTCCTGGGCTGGGCTGGTTTTGCACCCGCGTGTCTCACGGAGAGGGAACTCCCTGCTTCCCACCCTGGTGCCTGGGTGGGATTCTCCTCGAGCCCTTCCCAGGTGCTTTCTGCTTGCAGAGAGGTTTCTGGGCTTCCGGAGGAAGGCCTCTCCTGTGGCACGGTCCCCCCCCATGCATGCCCGGGACGTGGGGCACCGTATCCGGGTGATTGGCATGGAGGGAGAGAGGGAGGCGTGTCTTGGAAGCCTCCACATGCCGGGCCCCGGCTCATGTGAGCTGCACAATAACCGATGAGCTCATGGAGCCGCGGGACCCGTGGCCCGTGGCGGTGCCGACCCACGGGGGGCTCTGGGGGACCTGGGCGCCTGGCTGGACACAGGCGTGCCCTCGAGGCGGCGGGTGCTGGGCAGCCCTTCCCCCCGCGCAGGCGGTGACACATGCCCGTGGCGGCGTGGCTCTGGGGAGCAGGGCAGGGCTGCCCTCCGTGGAGTGCTCTGCAGCTGTTGCCTAGCCCTCTGCTCCTCTGTTTTATAAATAATGCAGCAGAGAGGCGTGTTGGCAGGGAGCTGCACAGACAGTTGGATCCAAGGAGCCTGCAGGCCGGGGAGGGGGGCGCGGCGGGGAGCGGGCGGGGGAGTGATGACGGG
>NW_005841927.1:193291-202879 GCF_000455745.1 Alligator sinensis
GGGCAGCGACGTGGCTAGTGGGGACACGGGGCCGGAGCCCCAGCCACGGGGTCGAGAGGGTTTAGGAACGCAGGAGTCCTCTAGATGCCACCCGCCCCTGGCTGGGCACGAAGCCCGGCGCCCCTCCCCGATGCAGGACCCAGGAGTCTGGTGCCCTGCCTGCAGCCGCCCCCCAAGCCCGCACGCGATGGGGAGGGCGCTGATCAAACTATTCCTGGCGCAGCCCGCGGAGTCTCCAAGGTGACACCCACGCACCGCGGGGGCCATCGCGCCGTCCCCGCTCCTCCTCGTGGCTGAGTCGCCGGTGGTGGATCACAGCGTGAAAGGTTGCCATGGCAACCCTGCCGGCTCGCTCAACTAACCTGAGTAAACATTAACGAGCGCTGGGGCCCGCCTGGGCCGGGGTCGGAGGTTGGGGGCGCCGGGCAGGAGGGCCGTGGCTCTGTGGGCACTGGCCAGGGCCACGTGGCCCCGGTGCCCCTGGCGGGAAGGGCCAGGCTCATGCAGGCGTGCATGCGTGCATGGAGGGGGTGTTTCTTTCCTGAGCAGGGTGGAAAGATGCGTGGGGGGCAACGTGGCTTGTGGTCTGCCTGTCGGAGCAGGACTCCTGGGTTTGCTTTCTTTCCTGGGAATGAGGGGCCGTCAGTTAGCCACGGAGCCGGGCTCCAGGACACCTGGGTCCTAGGCCTAGTGCCACGATGCAGTTCAGGGCAACACTGGGCAAGCCCCTCGCCCCTCTGGGACCCCCAGAGTCACCCCGAAATCTAGCACCTGGGGGTCTGGCAGCTGCACCCTTACCTTGCGGGGAGCAGAAAGAGCACGGCCGGGTTCCCAGGGGTGGGGGCAGCAAGAAAGCTACCCAGGGCTCGCTTGAGAGCCTGAGGATTTGGGGTGACCCCCCCTGAGGGCTATCTGCATGGGAAAGAGCTTCCCAGACACAGTCGCAGGCTGCGTGCTCCCGTGCTCGGCCACTTCCGGACGTTGTGGCGAGCCGCCTGTGTCCCTGCCTTGCCCGTGGGTCACAGGCGCAAGCCCCCATGTCACATGTGCATCTCCACCTGCCGTCGAGGCCTGCAGTCGGCAACATGCCCCCACAGCTCCAGTGAGCCGGTGTCCAGCCTCTGGCACCAGAGCAGCCCAGGGCCCGGCTTGGCACCTTTCTGTCTGCCCCGATGGCCTGGTTGGCGTGCCCGGATAGGCTTGCGGCTGGGCGTGCCGTGCTGCTTGCAAGGGGGATAGACCCCCGAGCTGGGGTGAGGGGGGTTCAGAATCAGGCCTGTCCCGGGGCCGGCCGGCGCGGGCACGGGGCCGAGGTGCGGGGGCGTGGGCTGCCTTTGCGGTGAGGCAAGGGCGTTCCTCCAGCAGCAGCTGCCTCCCCGCCTCCCTGCAGTTGCCACGATGAGTCAATTCGCAGGGGCCCTCCCTTTCCTGAGAGCTTTTCCCTCACTGCCTTGACCCAGGCCCTCTGGTAGAGCCCCCTGCCCCCAAAGGAGGGGCCGGGCACCGCGAAGGGCCTGGGGGGCGCTTGTTTCCCAGCCTGCCCGTGTCTCGCCCCTGGTTCCCGCTGCCCCCCCGCGGGCTCGTGGCGCTCCGGCATCAGTGGCGGAGAGGACCCTCTGCCCCCTCGTTTGTGTCTCGGGGCGACAGGACCGTAATGGAGCTCATTAGAGGTGGAGGTGCAGGTGCCCTGGGTACCTTCCTCGTCCTGGAGGGCGCTTAATGAGCGGCCGCTAACGAGCAGCTCAGCCCCACGCAGCAAGAGGCTTGATTGGAAAGCAGGAATCCCAGGGCTGTGCTTGGAATTGCAGAGCTGCCTTCGTGCGGGAGGGGGTCGCGCCTGGACTTGGCAGGAAGGGGTTAATGAAGGGGCCAGCTCACCCCTTCCACCCCACCAGGGTCCCGGGTCACCAAGGTCCCTTCGGGGTGATGGTTCCTCGGGGTCGGAGCTGCCCCCACTCTGGTACACGAGAGTGCAGGCATGCCCCCTGGTCCCTGTACAAGGCTGCTTGTGCCCCAGAGGGTTCTTGTGCACAACCGCCCTGGTGCACGCAGGGCATTGGCTGCCCCCAAGCATCTCTGCACCTGGCCCTCTCCATCCCGTGGGTGCCTGGCTGCCCCGTGGCTGCGACCTCAGCCTCTGTCCCCACCGGTGGCCGCAGCGGCACTGCACTGATTGCTCTCAGGTCTTCTGGCCCAGTTGTCTAACAGCCTGAAACCTGCGGGAAGATGGAGCAGAGACTCCCTGCCAGCAGCTCTCCTGCAGTCGCCTGATTTCCTCTCTCACGCACGCACCTGATGAGGCTCCAGAGCCTCTTCCCTTCTGCCTGCCTTGCTTCAAAATGCACCCCCCTCCCCACAAGCCCCTTCTCTGCACACCCGCTGAGGTGCACGGGGGCGTGGGGAAGAGGGCATCCCGCAGGGGGCTGTGCCTTGTGTTGAGTCATCCCCACTCAATGCCTCAGTTTCCCCCACCCCCTGCAATTCCTCTAGTTCTCAGTGGGAAGGGGGTTGAACCCGGGTCCAGTTTGTAGGAAGCCACCTCCTGCAGGAGTCCCCAGGGAAGGGAGGTGGCTCTGCCTGGGAAGCCCTGGGCTATTGGGAAGGGTTGGAGACTCCTCACTGGTACCCGCAGAGGTGCTGGGAGGTGCTGTCCGTGTTTGCTCTGGTCCGTGCATGAAGCTTTGGCCCATCCGGGTGTCACCCACCTGGGGGGCCGGGTGCTCAGAGCCTAGCAGTGAGAACGGTTGTTCCAATACGACTGCTTCCTCCAAGGGCTTGTGTCAGCTGCCAAGTGCCTACGGCCACCAGGGCCACTCCGGGCTAGGGCTAGGTTCCCGTCGTGCCCGCTGGGGTGGGAGGCAGCAGCGTTTCTGCTGTGGCTCTAATGGAAACCAGCCCCTTGCCTTGGGTGGGGGCTCCGGCTTTGCCATGTGCAAAGAGGCTGGCCTGAAGCACCGTACCTCAGTTTCCCCACCTCTCAAGGGCAGGATGAGTGACGTCTGTGTGCCTGCGTGTGGGTGCTGGAGGGGTCAGGGGACACTGGGTAGGGGATAGCAACGCTGTTGAGGGGAAGGGGGTTGGCAAGGAGGACCTGGGGGCTCAGATCAGATCGCCCTCCCCCCTCCCACCCGCTTCCTTCCTCCCTCTGTGCCCCCCCCCATCCATCTGTCTCTCCCACTCCCATCAGATGCCACTCTGGAGGGAGCGGAAGGATATCGGACTCCTTCACCCCCCTGCCGGCAATGCTAACGAATGGCGACGAGCTGCGCCACACTCGGCTGGGGTCCCTCGGCCCCGCGGGCGACCCCGGGCCCAGCTCCCTGGCAGCACGTGCCCTGACCTCACAAGGTGCCTCCAGGCTTGGCCTGCCTCGTGGCTTCCCTCCCAAACCACCCGGGCATGCCTCCCGTGGTGTTGCATGTCCAGGGAGAAGCCTCCTCCTTGCAGCTGTGCCTCTGCACCTTGGTGCTAGCTTGCCTGGTGCTCGTGGCCCTTTGCATGTGGGCGCATCCCTGCTACTTGCTGAGGAGCCAGCGGTTTGCTTTGCAGCGGGGCTGGCAGTGCCCCCTCGCCGGGCCTGTCCTTGGAGGGGAGGCGTGCACAGGGAGGCTGGCTGGTAGGAGAGGGGCTCCGGCAGGGCCTGGGGGGTCTGAATTCAGCACATGGGCCCCGGCACCAAGTACCCCCCGGGCAGTGAGCTTCCTCTGTGCAGCCCCCCTTGCTAGCACCCTCTTCTCCCCACCAGCCTGGGGCTTCAGATGTGGTCGGCCTAGCATAGCATGGAGACCTTGGTGCATCTCTTGGCAGTCGGTGGGGAGCTGTCGTGGCACATTGCCACCCGCTAGTGGCCACGTTGGCCCAAGAAAAGTGGGGTTGTAGCTTCAGGTTCCTCCCAACCCCCCTGAATGGACTCGCCCCGCTCAGCCCCAGCCCTGGACCTGTCTCCCAGGCAGACGGGAGGCCGCCCCCCCAGCAGGCGGGCAGCGCCAGGAGCAATCAGCTGCGCCTCTGCACTGCCACCTGCTACTCTGCCTCTGACTCATTGCCTGCATCCGGTCCTCCCTCCCCCTCCGGGCACACGGGGCTTTGGCCCGGAGGTGGGGGGGTCTCTGCCTGCGCCCCGCTGCTGGAGCCGGCTTGGCCCAGGGGAGCTCTCCCCCACTTGCTAGCAATGGCTCTGTCCCTTTGGGACACGGAGTGGGGAGCTGGCTCCGAGCGCTGCCAGCCGCTCGGGGTTGTGCAGCTCTCCGGTCCCCCTTGGAGCCAGGCGCAGGTCCTTTTTAGTGTGCAGACAAAGGCGCGGAGGAGGCTCGCGGCCAAGAGCGCGAGGGTCTGGAGACAGTCAGGAGATGCCGGCATGTCTCAGCAGCCAAGCAGACCGGAGCAGGCGCGCGCTGGGGTTTGCAGCCCCCACCGGCCCTGTGGCTGTGGCATTGCTTTGCACAGCCAGGCCATGCCAGGCATGCTAGGGTACCCTAGCCTGGAGGGCATAGGTTAATGCCCCCCACCCCCCTGCCCCACACACAGGTGTATCCGGTGCATTTTCCCCTGGGGGGCTGGGCTGGGAGCAGGCCGGGGCAGGAGGAGCGGTGCGTGTCTCCCCACCCATCGTCAGCCAACAGAGGAGAGACTGATGGGTGCAAGGGGTGCAGCGGTTGATGGGTGCAAGGGGAAGGCAGGGCTGTGCTGGCGCTTGTGCCCGGCCTGGCCCCAGGTGTTTCAGAGATGCCTCCCCGCCCCCTGCCCCTGCTGTACCTTTAATCTCCCACCAAACCTGCTTTTCCTGCAGGCTGGTGTCCACCCCTCTCCCCTTCCCCCTCCCCACAGAGGAGCTCCAGGAATCCGGTCCTGCTCCCACCAGGACCCTCCCTGCCCTTGCCCTGCTGCTTCCTTCCTGCCCCAGGCTGCTGGGCACAGTCCAGGCCATGGGGCCATGCAGCCCTGAGTGCTTGTGGGCAGGATGTGTGAGCACGGCCCAGGCTGGGCTGGCCCCTAAGCACAGCTAATGCAAGCCTGGGGAGGGGGGCTGTCCCAGTGCCTCAGCACCCTCCAAAGCGGAGGAGAAGCCGCGGGCGCAGAGGAGCTCTGAAGGCCCCCAGCGCCTGTTCTCGTGCGAGTGACTTGTGTTTGTGTAGTTGAGAGCCGGCGGGAGGGGAGGCACAGGAAGCCACAGGCCACGGTGCTGTGCTGTCCGGGCACGGGAGAGGTGTCGAAATTTCCCATGGGTTGGGGAGCGACTGTATTTCCAGCCGTCCTGCTTACCTAGAACCCAGGAGTCCTGGCCCCCTCCCCCCGTTCTGCCCATTAGGCCACGCTCCCTCCCAGGGCTGGGAAGAGAACCCAGGCATCCTGTCCGCCCAGCTCATGTACTAGCCATGATCTCTCTCTCTTCTGCCCTGGTTGTTTGGCCCTGGGTTTTCCCTTGGGGGTGTCTCTGAGACGCATGTACGTGCATTGTCCCCATTTTAGAGGTGGGGAAACTGAGGCATGACTCACTGGAGTCTGTGGCAGACCCAGGATGTGAACTCAGGTGTCCGCCGCCCCCTCTCCCATGCACACATGTGCACACACTCCTCCAAAAGGCCACCGGCCCCCTGCTCCCTCATCCCAGGACCCCCCGCCTGTGCCGGTAGTGCAGTCAGGTCCCTCTCCACGGCAGTGCACATCTGAGCCCAGCCCTTATGAAAGGGGCTTTGTGTGCTCGGGGCAGCCGCCGGCCTCTCCCCCTCCTCCCTCGGCCCAGCTCTCAGGCTGGCCCTCTGCGCCTGTGCATCAAGGATACCATTTATTCCCGCCTGCTGGGGAAAGCTGGATGGGCAGTGGCTGCCTCTGCTCAGATTTTGGGGAGGGGGGTGTCTTTTTCTTTCCCAGCTGAGCAGCGAGGCAAGACCCTGCGTAGGCACTGGACAGGGCACGGGTTGTTGGCATCTTGGGTGCCAGGCTCGTCTTGCGCTAGGCACGTGAGAGCAGGGCTGGGCACCGGACTGAGAGTGGGAGCGGAGCTGCAGTGACCTGCAGACGGGCTTGTCCTGATGCAGCCCCCAGGCCGTGTCTTCGGGGCACCTTGCAGTGGCTCGTGGTTGGTAAAGCCGTGCCATTTCCCCCTTAGCACAGAAGGAGGCTGGGGAACAGGGTGGATGCGCGAGCTCACGGGGTTATGGCTATGCCAGAGCATGAATTTGCCCGTGTGCCTGCCCTGACCCATGGTACATGCCAGCTGCCTTGCATTTCCCGCAAGGAAAGAGCGGGCACCCTGGAGGGGCCGACCTGCCCTCGCCTCTCCCCCAGGCTTCCCCTGCCGTGAGCTGCTGGTGCAGCCGCGTGCCAAGGCAGGCCTTGCACCCGAGAAGCTCTCCCAGCTTCAGTCCAGTGCCATTGCACCCTGGAGCCCAAACCCGGGGCAGTTCCCTGGCTGTCAGCCTGGCATCCGGGGGCTACTGGCTTGAAACAAACCCGCTTGTTTTCTGGAAGGCGCTGAAAAGCCGTCAGGGCAGAGGCGGGGGGATGCCCTTCAGTGACTACCCCCAGCTGGCAGGGCATGGGTGGGTGTATAAAGCACTAGCTGGAGGTACAGGAGCCTGGGGTGCCATCCCCCGCATACCTGGTCTGTTGGGGTCTCTCAGTGCTTGTCCCTCTCCGCCCAACCCCCTCTGCCCTTTGGATCACACGTGCTTAGGGGCATCTTGCACTGTGGGAAGTCAGAGTGGGGGCTGAAGCCGAAAACAGTGCCACCGCCTCTCTCTGCCAGCTTCAGGGCTGCGAGCAGCAGGGACCAAGCCCACGGACTGTGGCATAGCTACTGTCCTCCCGTGGGCATTCGCAGTGGAGGGCAGGGGGGTACAGGGAGTCAGGCCAGCAGGTTTTAACTCCGTGCATCCCTCACCTGCTCAGGGCAGGTGGGTCAAGCCCCGGAAGTGTGGGCAGAGCCCAGCAATGCCCCCCCTGCCCATTGCAAGCGCCTTGGGATGAAGCTACCAGTCTGAGCCTGGACAGGCCAGCCGGCCTATGCACCAAGGTGGGCCACGCCCCCATGCCACCCCCATACCCACTCTCTGGGAGCGGGGGGCAGCTTCCTCACAGCCCCCCTGCCCTGACCTCGGAGGCCAGCCCTGATTTGGGGTCTGTCCTAAGGAAGTTCCTTATTTTTAGGCTTTCAAGCCCTGCCAGCGGCGCGCATCATCTCTCCCTCATTAATGGACTGCAAATTAGCGCAGCCCCCAGCAGGAGCAGGTCCCCTGGCTTGGGAGGAGGGGAGAGGAAGGGGTCAGGTTCCCCGCCACGCACACCTTCATCCTCCTGCCTCTGCCCCCCTGCCCCCTGGTGCTGAGCCGCTGGCCGGAGGCTTGCTCCCGCTCTGCTCTGGCGTGCGGCGCCGGGGCAGCTCTCGGCCTGGACAGGAAGACGAATGAATTCCATTACGGGATCGTGATTTTATTCCACGTGTCAGGGAGTCGGAGATTAACTTGCTCACCAGTCTGTGACAAACCCAGGCGCACACGCACACCCCTCGCGCGCACACGCATGCACACATGCACGGAGGAGTTTGTGTGGTGGCTGCAGGTGCCCCCCGGGCGCATCTCTGCAGCAGGGCTGGGCAGGGAGCATGGGCCTGTGCCCCCCAGCCGTGTGGGGCACGCAGGCCCCTCTGATCGCTGGAGCTGTTTCCGCTGCATGTGCACAGAGGCTCTTGTGCATCGTTCCTCGGCTCCTCTGTCTCCCTCCCTCCGTTTATCCCATAATGCTCTCCCTGTACACAGAGTTATCCTCAGGGACCAGGGCGAGCTGGAAGGTGGGTAACAATTCACTGCCGGCCCCTCTGTGCAGGAGCTACTCCATGCCCTTCCTTTGCACAGCCCCTGCAGCTCCTCATTGTCCATGGCTTCAGCCCTTGCTCTAGACCAGCAGCAGCTGGGACATTTGGCCGTGGGCCTGGGTGTGCTTTTGGCCCCTTCGTGGGCGGACGTGGTTGCCCCCGGGAGACGGGATGTTTCCGAGCGTGCCGGGCAACACCTCGCCTTTCAGCTCGTCCCCCCCACGTCAGATCCTTGGCAAATCTGACCCACGTCAGCGTTTCCAGGAGGGCAGAGTCCCAGGCGGGCGCGCTGGCAGTGGGTGGGCTCGGTGGCTCACCATGCACCCCTCTCTGGGCCGGGGTAGGTCAAAGGGAGCCCGGCTGCCCTAAAGGCTGGAGCACCGAGCCCCTGCCCAGGCTGGAATGGCGGCGCGCGACTCCCCGGTACCTGGCTAAATGGCAGCTGGGCGTCGGGGCCGTGCATCTGTGCCACATCACTGCAGCGCTGGGGAGGGCTCGGCACGGCTCAGCTCAGCTCAGCTGGCTGTGTCTTAACAGCCAGGAAAGAGGAGAGAGAGGCGCGCACACACATGCACACGCAGGCAGTAATGAGCAGGGGAAGAATAGCAGGGCTGGGTGGTTGCAGTTGACCTTCCCAGTGCAGCTGGCTCCCTCCTTTCCTCTCCCGCCCCTCCCCGAGTCGATTTGGGTGCAGGCAGCTGGAGGCTCTCGCATTCCACTTCTTGGGTCACTCGCCTTCGAAGCCTCTCGGGGACGCGGGCAGGCAGGAGCTGGAACAAACAGGCAGCGGGCTCTGGCTGCAAGGAGGCCCAGGATTGCGTCTCCCCCAGCACCCACCCCTCGAGCCCCAGAGCGGCCCAGGGGCTGCCTTTGAAGCCCCCAGGGTGGAGCAATGGGGTGCAGGGTTCTCCGGTTGCATGGGACATGCATGGGCCTGGAGGGTGGCAGCGTCTGGGGCCCTGCGTGCTGGCCTGGCCTCACCCTTATGGAGGTGTTGGGTGCGGGGAGACGGGAGCTAAGACCTGCTCCGGGCAGGTAGGTGGAAGAGGCAGGGACCCCAGGGGCTGGTCCAGGGGGATGGGGTCCATGGGGATTCTCCCCGGGTGGGTCTGGGGGAAGCGAGGCAGGCTGCAGCAGGGAAGGTCAGGCCTGGGCAGCTGCAGCCACTCCACCCTCCTCCAGATTTGCCCATTAATGCAAATGCAGAGGCCTGAGTGGTTCGTTAGCAGCGTGTGGAATGGAATAATGCATCCGCATCCCATTAGCCTAATGAAAAAAGGGAACGGGCACCTGGAACAAAGCTGCCGACTCTTGGCCAGTCTCCTGGAGCCTCTGGCACAGGCGGCACCAGGGCCTGGCCCCTGCTCGCCTCAGTTGCCTCCCTGCCATGGACTCCGAGTGCCTCAGAGTCCCGGGGCTCTGGCGGGGGTGTGGGGTGACGGGAGGGGGCTGCAACGTGCCCCACTGCCCCGGACCTCCGGCCATGCCCAGGTGGCTGTGTTGGCGGCTAGGGACCTGGACCAGGCTGGGCTGTTTTTGGGAGGGCAGGTGCCTGGCGCTGGTGCCTATGCATGTCCCGGCGCTCAGCGCCCAGGTGCGGGGCAGGAGCAGGGCTTGCTCCAGTGCAACTGCTATCCGGTTGCCCTCGGGCACAGCCATCGCCTCCTGCTTGTATCGCCCTGCAGCGGTGCCCGAACCAGAGGGGCAGCACCGGGCAGTGGCTCCAAGCCGGGCAGGGCCACGTCCTCTTACTCCCAGCTCCGGGCCTGGCTGTG
>NW_005841927.1:202889-206917 GCF_000455745.1 Alligator sinensis
TGGCCAAGCCGAGCCGACTGGCTTCCAGCAGGCCGGGCTTCAGATGCTGTTATTTCTGCCTCTTGCCTTCCTCTCTGTGTGTCTCCGCGGCCCTCCCCTTCCCCTCATCCCCGCCCCCAGCCTCTCGGCTGTCTCCATTCCTCTCCGTGTTGGAGCTTGTTTTGGGCATCTCTGGGTTGCAGTGAGTCACGCCGCGCGTAGGGGATTTTAAAAGCCTTCTGCTGTCGCTGGGAGCCAGCTCGGGCTGCTCTGGCTCTGGGGGTGGCGTGCCGGCCGGGGCTTTGCAGACAGGCGCGCTCAGGGGTGGGCGGCGTGAAATTCCCCCACCCCCTGCTTCCCCCCATGACTCCCGCATGCACCGTCCCCCCCGCCGGCGAGCGGGGCCAAGGGGTCTCTCTCTTTCTCTCTCGCTGGAGCCGGCTGCGCTTGGCCAACGCTGCCAGCGGCTGAGTCACAGATGAAACTTTAGAGCCGTTGGAACTTCCTTCGCAGGGCCCCGCGCGGAGGGATGTGGTCGATCGGGGCGACTGGGCTGGGCGTGCGGTTACCCAGTTTCCAGTCTGGGCCCCTGAGACCCGGGCGCTGGGGTGGGGGGCGGGAGATTTCCCAGCCAGGGTGGGTGGGAGGGAGCCCTGCTGCGTCTCCCCGGTTTCCTGGGGAAGGGGGGATGCCCCCTGCCCATCTGTCCCCCGGGGGCGGATGGAGCAGGGCGAGGGCGGGCGCCGGGGAAGACCCCGCCAGCGAGGGGGAGCGGGGAGTCTCAGCGTGGTCTGCAAAACCCCCCGAGCTGCACCTCTGCCATCCCGCCCCCACCCCTGCCAGGGCCGTGTCAAGCACGGGGGAAAGCTGTGCCGGGCAGAGAGCCAAGGTCAGCCTGACATCCAGCACCGAGCTGGGGCTGGGGGGAGATCCACGGCAGGGGGGACGGGGGGCTACTCAATGTCAGCTGGGTCCCGGCAAGAAGGGCCCCAACAAGCCACGAGGCCAGGCCCATGGAGCAGGATGCAGCCCCGGGGCTCCCATACAGCGGGCAAACTTGGGGTCTCTCTAGGTGCTGCCCGATCCCATCCCAGCGAAGGCCTGGTGCAAGCGTCCTGCGTGCCGAGCCCAAAGAAGATCGCGCCTCGTACGCCCTAGCAAGGCCAGAGGCATGGGCATCTCCCCCCGGGCGGTGGCGTGGTGCCTGCATTGCTTACTGTGCCGTGGTCATGCCTCCCTCCCTGGCCCCTGGAGATCTTCTGGGTCCGTTCGCACGCACAGAAAGGGGAAGCGCTGGTGGTGCTGGGGCCAGCTCCTTCCTGCCGTGGGCCTCCCCACGGCCGCTGACTCAGCTCTGCCAGGCCAGAGACGGGCAGGAGTCTCTTCCAGGGGAATCCCAAAAACAGGAGGGCAGAACCTTGCCGTGACCTCCAGCTACCCGCCTCAGTGGGCTGGAGCTGGAGGTGACCCCCGGCCCTGGGGAGGCTGCACCCCCTTGCGCCGGGTTGTCCGCAGGGATCCCCCTTGCCTGACCAGGAGAAATGGGCACTGCTCAGCCCTAAAACCGGGGCTCCTGGCACCTGCCTGGGCCTTTTCCTTTCAGTTTCCGTTTTTTATTTCCAGTGCAGCTTTGCAGGATCTCTGCTAGGAGGGATTTTCTTCCAGGAGCCCTCTTGCATAGGCCCAGCCCCGGCACTGCATCAACTGTGCACTTACCATGGCAGCAGCACCCCGGGGTGGGGGCACAGGAGGCTGCCTGGAAGGGGCTCCCCTCGCTGAGCTCCCCGCATCTCGGGGTCCCCTGGGGAGCCCACGGCCGGGGTGGGGTGGGAGGACAGGGCGGGGAGGGGCGGTGCCTTCCAGGAGCCGCCCGCGCGGCGCGGTCTCGGCGGGCTCCGCTCGTTCTTTAAATATCCAGCCTTTCCAGGTGGGGCTGGCTGGAAATTAATTTCCGGAGCTATTTTCATTTTGCTGTGTTTAATTTGCTGTTTGTTTTAATTAATTAGCGCCGGGTGAGTCTCCTACTGAGCATCCTGCAGCCGGCGGTGGCAGCTGAACCCACGTGGGGAGGCCGGCCGGGGGTCCCGGGATGCCAAGGGGGCTGGGGCAGAGGCGGAGGGGATGCCCCCACCCCCTGCCTTCCCCTGGGCTTCCCTGTCCCGTGCACGTGTCCATCGGTGCTGTGGACTTGGCGCCCTGGGCTGGGGGAAGCGATGGTCTGATTCAGGGCATCCTCAGGCTGGAAGGGCCCTGGGCTCTGTGGTGCAGTAGAGGGAAGGGGGTCTGCTGCGAGTCCTGGGGGCAGAGGTCTAGAGGCATCTCCAAGGGGATCATGGGCTCCTCCCGCACCCCCAGATCAGGCGGTCCCTCCCCAGGGGCTGCGGGGTCCAGCAGGACCTGCTGGCATCATTAAGCCTGTGCCATGGTGGGGTGGGAAACCAAGAAGAACGGGGACCACGAGCAGGGCCTGGCGCATGAATCGGAGCAGCCTGGGAGTGCCCATGTTGCTTGTTGGTGGCCACACGAGCTCATCTGAGCCAGGCCACCCCCCTTTGCAGTCTCCCCGGGAGGCTCTGCTGGGAGCTGGGGGCCTGGGGCCTGCCTTGCCTGGGGCTGGGTGTGACCAAGTGCCTCCTCCAGTGGGTCCAGGCATGGAGGAAGGGGCCAGCGGACACATCTTCCCCCATGCAGCTGGGGGAGGGAGGAGCTGCCAGCACCGGGAGCCAAGTGGGCTCTCTGCACTGCCCTCCCGGCCTGCCTCCGGCTCTTGGCAAGGCGGCTGGGCCTGATAAAGGGAAGCGGATGGGGGGAGGCCTTGTCCATGCAGCGTGTCTGGATCCAGCTGCCAGGAGGGGAGCAAGAGTGAGAAGAGCAGGGCCCTGTCCTCCAGGGCACACCGGCAAGCCCAGCCTGCCGGGTTAGAAGGCAGGTGATAAGGAGGCTATTCCTAGCTCTGTTGCAGGTGGCTGATGGAGGAGGCTCGGCTTCCCAGGATGCTAAGCCCCCACATCTGCGTTTGGGCCCTGCGAAGATCAGCGCTGTGCCTCAGTTTCCATAGCTGTAGCGGGGCAATGGTGCTAAGCTGTGCGCCCAGGGGGAAGGGGCCTCACATGGGAAAGGCACCAGAATCCTTTCAGCAGTAAAAGGAACCGCCTGAATCGGGCCCTGCGGTGCTAGCCCCTGTGCCCTGGGAGAGAGGGCACTTTTCCGGAGGGAAACCGGGCAGGGGCAGAGATTGCAGGTGTGGTTGTGATCCAGCAGGTCCGTGGCACTGCCGTCGGCCGGGTCTGCAGGCTGCGTGGTCTGGTGGCCCTGTGCTTACTGTGCCTCAGTCTCCCCCTCTGTAAAATGGACATAGTGGCTCCCGCCTCCTATAATGTGACTTGAGATCCGTGGCTGATCCGCTCGAGAGAAAAGGCAGGCGGCAGTGGCTTTACTTATGGACTCAGGGCAGGTGACATGACTTGCCCAGGGTAGCAAATCTGTGGCAGGGCCTGAAACATCCCTGACTCAGCAGCTCCCCATTGGCTTCTCTAGTCATGTGACCGCGACACTGTTAACCCCGTGTGCATGCTCCAGCTCGGGTGCAAACTCCAGGCTCGGGGCACAGGCTCCCTGGAGGCACCCCTGCCCCAAAACCCAGGTCTCTGCGGGCGTAAGGACTGGGGGGGAAGGTCCCTTTTTTGTGCAGTTGGGCTTCTCAACCCTCTAAAAGCCAAGCTTTCTCCTTTCCAGCAGCCAACATATTTTGGGCAAATGCCTCTTTCCCCCCCTTGCAAGCACAGAGCTGCTGGCGACCGAGAACAGCAGCTGCTTGCAGGGGGAAAACCAGGGACCGTGCAGACTTGCATTTCTGCATGCCAGGAAGCTCGTCCCGCCCCGTCCTGCTCCCAGACCGTGCGAGCCAACCTGGGCTGCGTCGCCAGCGCCAGGAGGGGAGGGGGATCCGCGCGGTGTTCGGGGGCTTGAATTCCAGCTTGGCTGCTGGAGAGCTTTGCAGGGGGAGCGAGTGCACCCCCCCCCCGGGGGGGGGGCCCACCCCCCCCCCC
>NW_005841927.1:207581-212111 GCF_000455745.1 Alligator sinensis
TGGCTGCGTGAGAGCGTGGCGGGGGGAGCGAGTCCGCCCCCCCCCGGGGGGGGGACCCAGCCCCTCCCCGCGGCTCTGCACGGCTCCATTTAATCTGCAGTGTGTGCTCCTCGCCTCTTCTTTATCTCTAGAGGACATTGCCATGAGAACAGGATCTTTGTTTCCACAGGGCGCATCTCCAGGAAGCGAGCGAGCGCGCGGAGGCAAGGCCAGGCCGCGGCCGGCACGCCGTGCTCACTTCCCCGCCCGGCCTTGCCTTGGGTCAGCGCTCGTGACCCGGCGGGTCCTGGTGCATTGTGGGACGCCCGCCTGGCTGGCCCCGTGCTGGGAGCGGAGGCTTTTGGGTAACTTCCAAAGGTGCCGTGATGCATTGTGGGATGGCGTTGGGAGGACCAGCTGAACGGCGGCAGCTGCAGTGCTGGTGGGTGGGATTTTCCCATCCGCACTGGGAAGGGATCCACTATCCATCAGCTCAGGCGGAGCGGAGATAAAGAGCTTGTCCCTGCCTTTGCAGCCGCGCCAGCGCAGCCAACACCTGTATGCCGGCGGCCGGGGGGGTCCAAACCACGGCCTGGTGTGAGCAGGGCTATGCCCCATCCCGGGGGTCTGCACCCCCTGCTCAGCTGCCTTCAGGGAGCCGAGAGGCAGCAGGACTCAGTGGAGGGGGATGGGTTATGCACTATCCCCAGCCCCAGGCTTTGGGGAGGGCAAAGGGGTTGGGGGGCTGCCATGGGACTTGCACTAGACAGCACAGAGCTCACCTCATGCAAATCTCTGCTGTTAGGACCTGCATGAGAGGGGATGCATGGCAGCTTCAAAGCATAGGCCTTTCGCCTGGGGGGGGGCAGTGCACGGGGGGTTGGCCCCTTGGGTGCCAGGCACTGCTCCTGTTGTAGCAGGGCCTGTGCTCGGGCCAGAGGCTGACCCCAGGGCTGCAGAGAGGCTGGGCAATGATCCCTGCACTGGCGTGCCTGCATGCCCGTGCTCCACATCCCCACTGTCAGCAGTGCTGGGACCCGCTCGATTGACAATGCACAGGGCAGCGGGTCTCTCCTCTGCTCACAGGTCCGGTCTGTGCCCTGCTGCTCCAAGACCCCCACGCCGTGAGCTGTGGGGGAGCTTGGGCATGGGCATGGGCCTGAGTTATCGTGGGCTGGAGGGTCCAAGGGGCTCTGCCCCCTCCTCTCCTGCTTCTCAGCCAGGCTGAGGTGGATCTAGCCAGGCCCCCGGAAAGAACAGGGATATCAACCCCCAAGCAGGCTGCCCTCGTGGCATCGCTGGCACTCCCTCTCATTAGCTGCAGGACAGTTTTTCAGGGCGCAGGAGTTGGGGATGTGAAATACCGCTCGGTCCTGCTGGCCTGGCCTGTCTGCAGGCCGCGGGCTTCTTGGGGCAGAGGTGAAGCTCCAGTGTGCAGCACAGATAATGTGGCACAGACCTGTTTGCACATGGAAAATAGGTTTGCTCAGGTTTTGCCCCGCTGGTCCAGGGCAGCCGCCTGTCCAGCTTCGTGCCCAGCACCCAGCAGCGACCTCGGGCTGTGCCGTTGAAGTGAGATGGCCCCGCTAGAGCATCGGTGTGAGCCGTGCACTGCTGAATGGTCCTGGGCCGGTCCAGCCTGGCTGCACCGCCCACGAGCAAGCGCAGTTTAACCCTGAGAGGCTGGTGCACTTGGGAATCCCCAAGCAGGGCCCAGCTCTGCTGCGCCAGGGGCTGTACAGGAAGGAAAGGAGGTGCAGAAAGCCAGCAATAGGAATAGATGAGAGAGACCCACAGACAGCAGCCCAGGGCACAGCTGTGAGTGACTCTCCTTCCCCACTTTCCTCCTCTGGAGACAGGTTTCCCCGCTATCGGGCGGCCGCAGCCAACCCTTCCGCGCAGGCTAATCTGCCCTGCATTATTTCCTATCTTGGTGTTAATGCACCCAGGCCTCCCGTGCGCCGTCAGAGTAGCAGTAACCACAGGAGGGAAGTTTAAGTGCTGTATGATCCTGTCGTAACCAGAGGAGACCCCCGCTGGGGGCTGGGGCCCACCACGGTGGGAGTTGGCATTGACTACCATCAGGGCTGAGGGTCTGTGCTGTAACTGGGGTTGGGATTTTCACGGCAGCCAAAGGGAATTAGGCACTCGCTTCCCACCCACTTGCGACTCAGGGCCTTTGGCTAATCCCCACCTAGACCACTTTGAGCCGGCATCAGAGGGAGGGGGTCTGCTCAGCACCCAGTGAGCTGTGCTGCCATTCCCAGCCATAGTGTAGACAGGACCCAGGGGTGCTTCGCTGCTGCCTTCTAGCCCTCCTCCTCGCCGCTCCTTGCATGGCCCAGGGCTAGCGCTGGCAGAGCTGAATCAGCAGGTTGGGTAGGCGCAGCCTCGTGTGCTGCTGCCCACGCTGGATGGGTTTGCAAGCAGAGGAGGCGTGGTCACAGCCCGGCTTCCAGCTGTGCCAAGGTGTGGCTGGGGCCGGACGCGGCTACCTGCAATGCTCCATGGATGGAAACTGGCCCCTGGCACTGAAGGCAGGGCTTCGCCACTCCACAGCTTGACCCACGGGCTGCATCAGGGCTGAGTGAGCCTGCGTCAGCCTGGATTACATGTCAGCAACGCCACCCCCCACCCCGCTTTGTGCTCCGGGCAGGAGCCACAGGGCGCGCAGGCGAGAGCCAAGGGCCAAGGGGAGGTTTGGTGGAGGGGCCCTGCTCCAGCCTCTGGACTCCCCCTGCTGCAAAATAGCTGGGGTTTAATTGCAGGTTATTAATAACACTAGAAAAAAACGTTCCCCCAAGTGACCCATGCTGAACAGAGGATCCCGGAGCTGCCGGCGTGGCAGGGGGGAATATATACATTGCCAGCCCAGCACTATAGAAATAGAGCAGAGCCATGCTGGCGAACCAGGCAGCGGCCATGGGGGCGCTGGGGGTTGTGGGGGTCAGCAGTTCTGTGTGGTGGAGTTTGGGTTTCCTTGGGATCCCTGTAGAGCCCCAAAACAGAGACCTCCAGCCCCACCGCCCACGCTGCCGCTTCTGACCAGAGGAGCCGTCGCTGCCATGCAGTTGCGCGTTTTTGGGTGACAATATGTGCATGCGTGTGTGTGTGCATTTGTGCCTGCACACGTGAGTGCGTGTGGGTATGCACATGCGTGTGCATATGTCTGCGTGTCCTTGCAGCAAGAATAACGAGAACTTCCCATGCTGCTTTTCATTCAAGGCTCTGCAAGCTCTTTCCAGCAAGTGCGTGTTCGGCTCCCCTCCCTCCCCTCCGGCCAGGTCTCTCTGTTCTCTTCTGACCCGGAGTGAACCCGTGGGGAAACTGAGGCAGGCAGCGAAGAGGTGACCCGCTTGCATGAGGCGGTGGCTGGTTGTAGAACTGGGAAGCGATGGAGTCGCTGTTCCCCGGGGGCAAGGAGTCCCCAGTCTCCAGGCCGGGCCCGTCTCGTAGCATGCGCGCGCAGCACGTGTGGCACGGAGCGGGCCCTGCTGTGCTGGGAGACGAGGGCGCGGTGCCCGGGGCTGCCCCTGCCCTTTGGATCGAGTCGCGTGGGCGCGCACAGAACTGCATGCTCACGGGTTTTGCTTTGCAAAGTTCTCTTCAAGTTGCAGGCGATTCTCCGCGGCGGCTGGGGCAGGGGGAGGCGGCGAGAGCCGGGACGCCAGGGTCTTGCTCCGGCTGGCAGAACGGAGGCATCGGTGGGTGCTCACCGCAGGGGTGGCAGAGCTGGGGCCGCGGGGTGCCCTTCCTGCCGGGCCTCCACCTACGTCGCGTCCTGCTTAGGGGGGCACTTCCAAATGGCAGGGTCCCTGCACGAAGGAGCCGTGGGTCGTCGGCAGCGCCCGTGGCCGTGGCTCTGCAGAGCCTCTCTGCCACCTCTCAGCAGGCAGCTGGGATCTACAAGGGAGATTGTGTCCTTGCGCTGGCAGCATTTCCCTACCCCGCCTCTCGCCGGGAAGGGGGGAGGAGGCGGGAGCACTGGAAACCAGGGCCGAGGGAGTGAGAAGAGAAGCCTGCCTTTGAAAACCCTAACCTTATTTTCCCAGGTCCGATGCCAGTTTCCATGGAAACAGCCGGGAGCAGAAACCGGGAACCAGAATCCAGAAACGCGAAGCCTCGCGCTCCTGTTCATTGCGCTCCCTGGATTCCAGCTCCCGTTCCCCCAGGGAAACTGGCTTCGCACGCAGGAGCCGAGAGGCAGGCGGGCCGCAGCCGCAGCGTGGCAGCTCCCCGGGACGGCCCCGCCACGGCAGAGCTTTTGTGCAGGGCGCTCCGGCCCCCGGTTCTGGAAACAGTCAGGAAAGCAGCCGGCAGCTGGGGCCGAGGCCGCTCCTGGGGAGATTTCAGCTGCTGGCTTCCTGCGGGGGGATGTGAGTGTCAGGTTCCAGCCCCAGCCCCGCTCTGGACCCGGGCAGTGGCTGGGCTGAGGGCTGCGGAGCTAACGCCTTCCAGAAAGTCAGCGTGCCACGGTCCCGCCAGCCCGTCGGCTCCTCTCGGGGGCCGAGACGATGCCGCCTCGGGCCACGCATGTGGTTGGCGGTGGGG
>NW_005841927.1:212260-214197 GCF_000455745.1 Alligator sinensis
AGGCCGGGGTGCCGCGGCCCCGCCAGCCCGTCGGCTCCTCTCGGGGGCCGAGACGATGCCGCTTCGGTCAACGCATGTGGTTGGTGGTGGGGGCGGGGAGGAGAAGGGCCTCGCCAAGCCCCCCAGACCTGCAACTCGTATGGACAGGACAAGGCCTGTGTGCACGGGACGTGTCTGTGGTGCAAGGGACTAGTAGGTCTCCGGTGCATCCAGCCCCCGCGGGTGAGGTGTTGTCCGGTCCTGCCCTTACTCCAAAACCCGGCTGCCCCGTGACAGGAGACAACAGGTGGGGAGAGCACGTGGCCAGGCGGGGCTGCGAGACACACAACCAGCCCTGCCTCGCATAACCAGCCAGGGGCACACGTGCTTCATGGTGTCACCGAGGAGCCTCCGTTGTGCCCCTCCAGAGCCTGGTGCTGTCCAAGTCCAGAGCCAGGAGAGGGGCCCTGCCCAAAGCATTGCATGCAGCTAATGGCAGCGCCGTGATCACCCAGGGTACGTGAGGGGCATGTTCTGCACACCCAGGCAGCCACAGGAGCAAGGTGGATGGGAGCTGCCCCTGCACTCGGGCTGTTTGGTTGCAGTTGCAAGCTGCCCAGGGCCCAGCTGCATCCAGGCCACGATGGCCCCCGGGGGCCTGGCATGAGCAATGTAGCAAGGCCAGAGAGCACGAGCAGAGCTTCCTGCTCCCCAGCGCTCTGCAGAGGGTCTCGGGCAGCTCCTCGGGGTCCGTCTCCCCATCTGTACACTCGGCAGCAGGGGGAGGGGGCTCGCCGCTTTAGAAGCAGAGACACGCGTTGCACCGGAGGCAAGAGCAGAGTGGAGACGTTCAGGGTAGTGGGGGGGCCAGGCTGCCGCACGGTGCCTGTGTGCATATATCCTAGCTGTCAGGCCATCCTAGCGCGCGCAACGGTGCAGGCCCCGTTCCCTGCCTATCGCAGCCGGCTCGCTCAGCCTGGCCTTCACAAGCTCGGCGGAGGCTGATAAAGGAGCCGCGTCGGCTTTGGGGCTGCATCTGCTTTCGCCTTCGAAGCATGAGCCCTGGGCGCCGGGGCTCCAGGCTCGCCTCCAGCCCAGGCATCCCGTGTGATCGTGGGTGAACCGTTCCCTTTCTTGGGGCCGCGATTTGCTCCTTTGCACCGTGCCTTTCCCCTCCTTTGCTCCCTGGCGGGTGGCATAGCTTCACCGGGCACCTTTCCCCTGTGCCAAGCATGGGGGAGCCCTGTGTCAAGCCCTATGCATCACAGAAGTGGAGGTATATATGGCTTTATAGTGGTGTGTGTGTACGCTGGTGTTGGGTGAGAGGCAGAGAGGCTTGCCAGGAGCCGTGGAGGCATGGGTGAGCTGGACACTGTCATGCACGTCCCCTTCAGCCTGACCCATCGATGCCCGCTGGGTGCCCTGCATCTGGCCCTCTCCGGCACTGCCCTGGGGATGGATGCCCAGGTATCGTGTGTGCCGGGCTGGCCGTCCCCCCTCCTCTGCCTCTCCCCGCGCTGTGCACGGAGGTTGTGGGTCCCGGCTCAGGCAGGCATTGTGTGCACACACCGTTATACATCATCTCCAGACGGACAGGTATTAAGATACATTATGGATAACTCACAGAGAGAGACGCTATTAATAATACAGACACATACAGAGGGAAGAAAGTGCACACTCGCTTCTCCTGCCGCTACCAGGAGTTCTGAAGCTGGCGCCGGCTGCCTCTTTCCACACGTGACTGCAACACAGTGGGTAGCTGACAGCCCAGAGAGACTGGCTCCGGGCCAGGAAAAAAGCAGAAAACACAATGTCTGTGCATATCCTCTGCCTTAAAATAACACTCCGACACCGTCTGAGACGAATTAAAATAAGATCAGGAGCGATCGCGCCGACCGAGACGCGGGGAAAGGCAGGCCGGGGAGCGTCCGGGGCTGGGGACCCCGTGCCACCGCCAC
>NW_005841927.1:214316-222442 GCF_000455745.1 Alligator sinensis
CCGGCCTCTGGCTTGCAGCCACCTCCCGCTCTCCCTGGGGGAAAGGGAGGCTTGGGAGGGTGGAGGAGCAACGAGGCTGGGGGGCCAGAGGTGGGGAGTGCCCAGCACATGTGTCTCCTTTAGGGGAGACTTGGCAGGGCCGGGGCCTGTGAGCAGGAACGGCGTGATGGAGAGCATTAGGAATTTCCTGCAGCTGGAGAACACACCAAATACCAGAGCGCGGGAGCGCTCTCCCTGGGGGAAAGGGAGGCTTGGGAGGGTGGAGGAGCAACGAGGCTGGGGGGCCAGAGGTGGGGAGTGCCCAGCACATGTGTCTCCTTTAGGGGAGACTTGGCAGGGCCGGGGCCTGTGAGCAGGAACGGCGTGATGGAGAGCATTAGGAATTTCCTGCAGCTGGAGAACACACCAAATACCAGAGCGCGGGAGCGAGCGCCGAGCGAGCAGGAGCCGGAGCCGGCGGGCGGGGGAGGAGGCCGCGTCCAATAATCGTTAATGAAAGCAGAGCGAGCAGCGGGGTCCTGGCTGGGGAGGGGAGTGGGGGGCGCAAGGCGGGCAGGGCTCCTTTCTTTCCCCGTCCGGGCATGCGCTTGCTGGGGCCGGAGGCTCTCGCCAGGCCTGGGGCAGGGGCATCCCTGGTGCGCCACGTGCGGAGACGGGCTTTGGGTGGGACCTCGCAGCTACATTGACATCAAAGCCGTGGGCCCAGCATGCCCATGCCAGGGCTGCTCCCTGGGGTCTCCTCTGCCCCAGCTCGCTTGCAAACCCTTTTGGCTGGGGTTGCCTTTGCCTTTCTGCTGCTTGTCCGCTCCGTGGTGGCTGTGCAGGGTGGGGCGTGGACGGGTGGGTGCCGAAGGGTTTCCCCGTGCAGCAGGGAGATGGGGTAGCCATGCCCTGGGGCTCCTGGCACGGCCGCTCTCCCCAGCCCTGGGATGGGTTCTTTTATTTCATTTGATTTTTTTTCTGAAACACAACCCAAGCCGTTTCTGGAGCCAATGCATCCAGGTGCAGCCTGACCCCTTGGCCTCCCCTCCCGCCGGCCTGGCCAGCTCCTCGGCAGCTCCCCCTTGGATTGAGCGCCCGGCTGCAGATGCTCGCTCTGCTCCCCGGGGACCCGGGTGGGAGGAGAGGAGAGCAGAGAGCAGGATGGGGCATCCTGCAGCGCCAGAGCCAGGTAGCAGGAAGGTCGCGTGGAAAATCTGGAAGCGGAGTTTGGAGCGCGGTGGATGAGAGCGCCTGTAGCACGTCCCCGGGGCTAAGAAAGGGTGGGATGTCCTGGCACTGAGCTGGATAGGGGGGCACGTGACGGAGGCTACCTCCCTGCTGCTCCTTCCCACCTCTGTCTCCCGTGGGCGGCACGGCAGGGCCCAGCCCTGTCACCTTCTGTCCCTGGCTCGGTTTCTGAGAGCGAGGGACGTGCCCAGGGTCACACAGCAACCCAGTGGCAGAGGCTGGGAGCAGGGGCCAGCTCTCAACCTCCAGCCAGACTTTACCCCTACCTTGGAGCTGTGCATCCAGCCAGGCGCGGGGTGCTGCGAGAGGGCAAGGGGCAGATGCAGGCCAGGCCACGGCTTGGGGCAGGAGGCCAAGTGGTTCTGGGGAAGGGGAGACGGTGGGAGGGCAAGGCATGGGGGGCTAACACCGGAGCCCTGCCCCCGGCATCAGGGCGCCTGGCCCGCGGGGGTGAAGCCAGTGCCTGCTGGATTCATGCGTGACGGGAATCTCTCCTGCCCCTGCTCGCCCATCCGTGCTGCGGCCCTTTGATCCGAGGGGCCGCGTTCCTGCGCCTAATTGCAGAGGGAAGGAGGAGCAGGCAGGGGCAGAGGGATCCTCCTCACAAGCTTGATGCCCTCCAGAGGAGAGCGGGGGGAGGTGGCCCTTCGGTCAGCCCCTGGGGGCAAAGTCCAGGTCTCATCCAGCTCCGCTGCCAGGCTGCCCCAAGCCCACCCTGGAGCTCGAACCTGGGCAGGTGCCCACCGTGCTCGGAGCCGGCTCGGGGGGAGCTCCCTGGAGCAGAGATGTTGGCCCTCGTGGCCTGACTCCCTCCTGGGTCATGGTGGATGAGCTGGGTTAGGTTAAGGGCTCACGGGCAGGGGGCTTCGGGGTCCCCCCTCTGCTGAAACTGTTCCCCTCCCACTCAGAGCTTGGTCCGGCATCAAACCCTGCCCCGAACTCTGGCCGTCCTGAGTCCAGGCAAACCTCCCGCTGCCTTGCCTGGGACCACGCGGGCCCCGGGGAGCAGTGAGAACCGTGCCCGGACGCAGCATCTGGCTCAGCAAACAGCTGCAGCCGCTACCAGGGTGCATGGGTCCCTGCTCGCCCCCCCCACCTCCATTTTCCCAGCGCCGCGTTGCAATCATGGGTAAGGTTTGCTCAGGTGCTGTCCACGGGAAAGGTCACGGGTCCGGCACGGCCCGCAGGGCTCCTGGCAGAGGGGGCTGGGGTTCGGGCGGGCCCAGCCAGCCCCTTCCCCCGCTGCCTTGCTCTCCCGCCCGCCGGGGCTGCAGGATTCAGCAAGTCTGAGCCTGGCATCTGTCGAATGTCACCTTACACAGACAGCCCGTGCTTCCCTCTGTCTCCATATCAACCGTTCTGCTCGAGCCACCTGCGGGGGGGTGCGGTATTTAGTGGCTGGAACACAAGAGCTATTAGGCAAGAAGTATTAGCGATCTGTCTTCTCCCTGCAGCCCGTTGCACACCTACCGCCCATCCCTTCCCCCCCCAGGATGCAGGGCTGAGGCCCATAAATCACAGCGCGGGAGCCTATTCCCTGGGTAACCAAAAGGCTGACTCAAACTCTCCTAGTCCCACGTAGGAAAGAAACCAGCCGAGAGATCTTCTCCCCGCCGGCGCCTCTCCGCCCGGGCTCCGACGGTGCGTCGTGGCGCGTGGCGGGCTGCTGCGATGCGGAGATCAAGCGCCGGAAGGGCACGGGTGCCCCCAGCCCGGGAGTGCGGGTTCAAGTCCTTGCCGTGGCCTGAGTTCGATGCGCGGACGTGGTGACGTGGCTTCCTGCCACCCCCGGCACGTGGATCGGATGGCAGGATGCATGCACGCCTACTCCCCCCCCAGGCTGTCCCACCTGGAGGTGCTCCCCAGCCCCAGCTGCCCACAGCAGCAGGTTTGGCGGTGCTGGCTGTCTCGTGGTCGCGTGGCAGGGCCTGGAGGCAGGTGCTGGTTCTTTGTTTTGAGCTCACCCCGCCAGCCCTGGCACGTGTGGAAACTGCAGGGGCCTTGGGGCGATGCTCTCCATCCAGGCTGGTTAGGGGTGGGCAGCCCCCTTCGGGCACGGGGTCCCAGGCCTCCGGCTCCGCAGCTGGGTTTGCGTGTGCACCCTGCGATCCCCCCCCGTTCTGGAGCATGGTTCGGGATACACAGAAGTGCGATCAGAAACCATGCATCTGTGCACAGGCGTGTGCACCTGCTTCTGTGTGCGTGTGCCCCTGTGCATCTGTGTGGGTGCACATGTGTGAACCTGTGTGCCTGCCTTTGTGTGTGCACATGCCTCTGTGTGCCTCTCGGTGTATGATGTGAGCGCCCGTGCAGGGGTTGCGTGCCTGTGTATGTGTGCACGTGTGTGCATGCCCATGAGTGTGTGGGATGTGTTGCCGGGGCCTGTGAGCGGAGCAGGGCAGGATGAGTTCCCTACGCCAGCCGCGCACACGGCCTGGGCCGGGCCTGGCCCATTGCATCCCGCTCCGTGCCCGGGGCCGTTTGAATGTGTTTCAGCGGGAACACCTCTCCCACGCCCAGCCCGGCGCAGGCATGGGGCATGGGGCATGGGGGGGCGTGGGCACCTTCCCACCAGCTTCTCCAGCACGCGGGTAATTTTACCACGGTGCCTAAGCCAGGGACAGCAGCAAATTGACCTCTTCACCCTTTTTCCTACCCAGGGATTAGAGCCTGTTTCCTGTTAAATCTCCTCAAGAACTGGCTCCATCCTGCTTGGGGAGGGGGGGAGACCTTGTGTGTGCATCTGCGAGTGTGCGTATGTGCGCGTGCACGTGCGTACGCGTGCGTGCATGTGCATATGTGTGCATGCATGGCGGGAGCGCTGCATTTCTCCCCCTGCAATCCCAGTTTGGCTTTTCCAGTAGCCCAGCCCGGATGGTGGTGGCTCTCCCCACTCCTCTCCCCAGCCTGGGGACCAGGGAGGCAGCGTGGAAAATTGCTAACAGGAAGGCTCTCGGAGGCGGGGAGTGATAAATATTGAAAGGGTGGGATTTAGATCCGGGCTCAAGCAGCTGCGGTGGTTACAGTGTCACACTATCTCTCCACAGGTTTACTGACCCATTTCCATTCACACGGCTGCCAGTATCTTAGCAACTGCAACAGTCCCCCAAGAACAGGCATATTGCCTGCTATTAGTGACTGCTGCAACTATGTCAAGGTTAGCTTGCTCCCTGAAAGCCCTGCAGTGTTTGTTTTTCACCGGGAGCTGCTTTTCCCCCCCACGCCGCGCCTGCGCGGGCACCGGAGGGGGTGGCCCGCCTCCCTGCCAGCTCCGCGTGCCCCCCACGCCGTGTCCTGGGTGCCAGTGGCACCCCTGTGACCGCCGCAGGACGTGGTGTGGTAGCTGTCTTGGAAGGGCGTCGAGTTTGGCAGGGTCCACTGCACTCATTCGTGCCCGCCCCAATCTACTCCCCACACCCTCTTTGGGATCCACATGCTGCCCCAATCTCTGGAGCCCGGGCTGATCCAGCACCGAAATATCAGAGCAGGATGCTGCACAGTACCCAGCGCCCGTGCCCTTGCCAGTGGCAGCGCCTGGCAGCGATGGTGCTGGGTTGTTAACCCTTGTCCCTAATGAGCTTGCTGCGGCGTGCTTGGAGCATGTACAGGTCCGCGCTGCGTTTTGCTGCAGGGGTGGGGGAAGCCGGGCTGGTTGGTGATTTATCCCCGAGCGTGCCCGATTGGGCCGGGGGCACCTTTATTTTCCTTTGGCTCTTTGTGTAGGAGAGGTGTGAACACGCTGGGCAGCGGGGAGGGAGATTTCACTTTGCAAAGTGGCTGCTGGGAAGAAGCAGCAGGGATTTTATTGTCAGAGCCTTGTTTGGAGAGGGGGGGTGCTGCTACCGGGTCCAAATCACGCGTGCGTGCGTGCGTGTGGGTGGGTGGGTGTGCATTGGGCGTGGGCTTGGGTGTCCTGCTGCCCTCTGTTGGAGAGGATCAGCACCACACTGCTGTGTGTCATGAGCCCCGTAGCGCCGCTAACTGCTGACTAGCGATGGGCAAGCGGTGACATGTCTTATCCAGAGGTGCCCAAAGCCCGTGACAGCGAGAGCCACCCGGAGCCCGTGGGGCAGGGGAAAGTTGCAGCAAGATCTCCATGCAGGTGCAGCACAGCCCCTTTATCCCTCCGGCAGCCCTGCAAGGACAATCCTATCCCCGCCCACACTGCACCTTTGCCTCCCTGATGACTGCAGCTCTGAGCTGGTGCAGGTCAGCGGGGACCAGAGCAGGCTCCTGAGGTGGGGCAGTTTGTGGCTGTCCCCCACCAGAGATAAGACAGAGCATGGGAGGGGAAACTGAGGCACAGAGTGGGCATGGGGCTTTCCGGGTCTGGAGCAGACCCCAGGTGTCTTGCCCCCGCCCTTGCCGCCACCCCCAGCTAGCGCCTCATCCACTACATGAATAATAGATGTACCTGGCCAGCTTGCGGGGGGCAGAGCCAACACGGAGCCGGAGTGGGGGGTACCGGGGTGGGGGGGGGCTGTACCTCTCTGCTGAGCCCCTCCACCCCCAAGCCACGTCTGGCCGTGGGCTCTCAGCCTGGCGGGCGCTTGGAGGGGAGCAGCCCCGCTGATTTACGGGGCTGGCGGGATTGATTTATTAAGCACAATTAAAAGAGCTCGATGTGCTTCGCTCAGCCAGGCGGCGCCCAGGAGGGAGGGAGGGAGGGAGGGAGCCCGACCTGACGGCTGTACTGGCAGGGGGGGGGTGGGGCCGGGGTGAAACCGGAGCCCGGCAGAAGGGAGGTTGCCCCGCAGGTGCCCGTGTGCCCCCAAGTGGGCTGGAGCGCGGCGGGGGACGGGCACCCCTGCCTTTGTGTCTTCCCTGAGCCTCAACCCAACCTGTGCCCAGACTCCTGTGCGGGGGCCCTTCCCGTTGGTGTAGGCAGGGCTTGGCCCCATTCCCTTGCTGGCCTGGACAGAGGGCAGCGAGGTGGGGCGGTGGCACCATGCTCCAGCTGCCAGGGGGGGCGTGGGGTGCCGCGGTTGGCCCCTGGAACAACCCCAAAGGGCTGGTACTGCCTGAGTGCTCCCAAGCCCACCCTGCATCCCCAGGCCTGGCTGCTAGGAGAGACCCCAGTCCCTGTGGTGCCTGGGTCCTTTCCTTTGGGCCACTCCAGTGCACCTGGAGAGGCTGGGGAGATGCCCCGCCAAGCGCTAGGGGAGGTTTTGGGCACCCGCCGGTGCAGAGGGACCCTCTTGTTTGCTCATCAGCAAGCTCCCTTGGAGCTGGGAGCCTGGGCAGGACGTAACTCCCCTCCACCCACCTGGAGAGCCCAGGGCCGGAGGGAGACAACCCCAAACCCATGCAAGACAGAGGAGGGAGTGTGCAGAGAAGACACGGCCTTTCCAAGGAGATCAGCTGGGCCAGGCCCCCTCCCTGCCCCTGGGCACTGCCCCCCGCCGGGTCGGCCCCCCCTGGCCTGGCACTCGAGAGAGCCGGGAGGAATGTGATGAATAGGAACAAAAGGCGAAAGACGCCGTCGG
The DNA here is from genome assembly GCF_000455745.1 of Alligator sinensis. Taxonomy (NCBI): domain Eukaryota; kingdom Metazoa; phylum Chordata; order Crocodylia; family Alligatoridae; genus Alligator; species Alligator sinensis. Next base: position 221,033 of record NW_005841927.1, read on the forward strand.
ACGGGGCCAGCGGAGCCAGGAGGCTTTCTGCTGATCTCGCGCCGGCCTGCTCCCCGCCCCCACGGCCCCTTCTGCTGCCATGTCAGCGCTGGCTGCAGCCGGCCTTCCTCCCGCGAGCGCCACGAGGGACCGGAGCCTGCCGCGCCAGGCTGGAGACCGGTGCCGCGGGGGCACCGCCACCCCGAGATCCCATGTCACCATCCCAAGGGCACGGGGGGCATTGCCCCTGCTTTACTGCAGGGGAAACTGAGGCACGGGGCAGTTCGGTGGTCCACGTCACCCCTTGGGTGGGTGGCGGGCCCGAGTCCCAGCCTGGTGCTCTGCCCGTTAGGCAGCCTGGCTTCCCATTCCTTGCAGCCATCCACGGTCCTTCCCAGAGGCGTGTTTGCTGCGGCTCTGCGCTGGGTGCTGTACAAACGCAGCGAGGCTTGCTGTGTCCCGGGTGGCACGGACTCGCTAGGGATGGGGGTCAGGAGAGCTTTGTCTGACCCGTGTCAGCCCCTGCCCGGCTGGCTGGGGATCCCACGGGCCGTCTACTCGTTGCCAGCCCAACTGGGTCAGAACCAGCGTGGCGGAGGGGCCTGGCGCCCGCCTCCATAACCGGTCTGGGTGGAAGTTGGGGGACGAGGAGAGGGGTAGGGCCGTGCGCTGCTCCCAGCCGTGCCCATCTAAATCTGGAGTGACTGCACCGGGTTGACACAGGTGCTCGGCCTGCCTGTGTCATCGGGGCTGAGCCCATCACCATGGCGGCTGGGCGCGTGGAGGCCCGACCGGGCCTGGCTTTGATGTCGCCATGTGCCTGTCTGCTCCGTTGCTGCTTGGCCTGGGGCACCGTAAGCCCAGGGGCTGCTCCCGAGGTCTGCCCAGCACATGATCCCCAGCCTGGGGGTTCAGGAGAAGAGGGCGCGAGCCTTCTGCACCGGCCATTGGGCAGCACCCCCTTCTCCCTTTGCTCCGCCAGTTCAGGTGCTCCTGTTCCCCTTGCTTTCCTAGTCACCCCTGTGCCCCCCAGCCCTGCCCTCATGCTCGCAGCTGCCCCTGTTCCCCTCAGGCAGCTGGCTGAGAAGCCACGGGGTGCGCCCGCCCCACGGGGTGCCACCCAGACCCTCGCTCCTGCAGCGTACCCCTTCTCCAAGCACGGGGTCTCCCCCAAAGAGGCCACGTGCCGCTGTCCAAGCCCAGAGCCTGGCGAGGTAGGACCACGAGGCGGAGGGCCGTGGACAGCTGGCGTGGCATGGCGTGTGGCAGGGCAGGGGTGGCGCGCCGGCTGCCAAGCACAGGCAGCGGTGGCGCGGGAAGGGTTAATGCGGAGTTTGCCGCTTCTGCAGACAATTAGTGACATACCGCTGACAACGCCACACTGAGCCCAGCCGCTCCCGGCCCCCCCGGCTCCCCCCCCCCCTCCCCCGC
>NW_005841927.1:222651-224026 GCF_000455745.1 Alligator sinensis
GCAACTGGATCCAATGTAGGACTCTGATGTCAGGATGACTGAGCCTGAATTCACAATCTTCCCCACTCCCCGCCGGCACCGCGGAGCACCCGGCCCCCAGTGCCTCCGCCCGACCCCCTGCACCGCCGCTCGGCCGCGGCCGGGCGCTCTGCAGAGGCACAGGGCCTGGTGGGGCAGGGCCGGGGATGCCTGGGCTCCCTCTGGTCGAGGCATGGGTGCAAGGGTCTGCCATCGGGATAGGAGCCACAGGGACCGGGCACCAGGACGCCTGGGTTCTGCCACCGTTGGCTGTGTGGCCCTGGCCCAAGCCTACCCTGCTTCTTGCCTGGTTTCCCCGGCCATCGAAGGGGGCTGCAAGGCTCGAGGTGTGCCGGGAGGGCTGGGACAGGTCCCCAGCTAGCTAGGGGTTGTAGAGAGAGCTAGATCACGCGTGGCCGCCCGGAGTGAAGTGCTGAGCTGTGCCCGTCACGGGAGATGAGGGCCATACCCAGCTGATCCTGATGCCTCCTGTCCTCCACCTCCCTTTGTCCCCCTGGCCCGCGCTCTTCACCCTGGCATCCCCAGCTCTCTTCTCCCCCAACCCTTGCTTGCTCTGGGCTCCGGGGTCCCGACAGTCCCGTGCCAGCTGCCTCGCACCTTCGCTCCCAAACCTCGTGTGCGCCTTAAGCGGCGGGAAGGGGCTGGCAGATGCATAAAGCACATGTGAGCGGAGAGAGCTGGGGCTGGGCTGCCCGTTTCCTGGAGCAGATCGATCCTCTGCATGAGCCGCAAGGCCTTCCTGCCTTCCCTGCTCCGGTTCACACCTGCTCTGGAGGGCGGCAAGTCCAGGCCAGGAGGTGCCCCGTGGGGGCCGCCCCTTGTGTCCCCTCTGCTGCAGGCCCCGGCCCCGCAGCCTTTCCCGAGCGGCTGGAGAAATCAGACCCCTTTCCCACAGTCGGCTCCCAGCAACTGCCCCCAGCTGAAACCTGAGCCCGAAGCATCTGCGAGCCTCCTGCCCCGGCCGACATTCCAGCTGGGAGCGAAGGCCTCCCCCTCCTTTCACTCCTTCTCCTTCCTCTCTTCCATCTCGCTCCCCTCCCATCTCCCCCCCCACCTGCTCTCCACGGATTTTCTGCAGGGCTGATTTGGCTTCTGATTTCTCCGTTGCCTCCTGCAGGCGCCTTTCTCTCGCCTGAAGCCTATCTGGACCTCCTCCATCCTCCTGCTGCCCGCGCCTTGGGAGGGGGCACGCAGCATCCCAGAGATGTTGTGGGGTAGGGCGGGCTGGACACAGGCTCTGGGAAGCTTTGGAGAGCAGGCATCTTCCTCCTCCCCAGTTGCAGAGGCCTCCTTGTCCAGCTCCCGGGCAGGAGCAGGCTGTGCCGGGGCCCGGATG
>NW_005841927.1:224048-225017 GCF_000455745.1 Alligator sinensis
GTCGTGCTCGGGGCCGCACATGGCAGTCAGGAGCTGGTTTGTGCATTGCCTGTGCCTATCCGTGCCCTGTGCTGTTGCGCTGAGAGCCCCTTTGGGATGCGGGTGCCCTCCATTCACCCCCAAGTGAAGCTAGGAGTGCGCGTGCAGCAGGGCCAGGCCGCAGCTGTCCCACGCACAGGGTCTCGTCCCGCCTGCCGGCTTTGCCTGGCTGAGTCCCGCGCTCCCCGGCAGCCACATCCTGCATCGTGTTGCCCTGGGTGAGAGCTCCTCTGCTGCGCGCTGGGCTGCAGCCAGCACGAGCTGCAGCACAGTAAATCATGCTGCAGTCGCCTGCACGAGGACAGCGCCAGGCTGCAGCCAGACATCGCACGGCCCCCCGGCCCTGGGTATCATCTCTGGGGGGGGGCATGGAAATCGGAGTAGGGAGAGGCCGCTTCTGCCATGAGACTCTGGGCCCCACCCAGCCCTGCGTGGCAGGGAGTCGTGCATTCTCAGGCGGGCGCCTCATTCCCCCACAGCTGGACTCGTGGCCAGATGTCACCTGCCCTCCCCGTGCTCCCCTGCTTGCGCTGCATTGCAGTCCTCTTGCATCGTCCTCTCCCCGCCGCCCTCCCAGCGCTTCTGGGTGCCATCAGGGCCACCACCCAGGGTGTGGGGAGGTTGCCCATGGCCTGCACGGGGGAGCCTGGGCAGTCGTGGCTCCCACATCCCTCCAGAGCACGGTGACCTGGGAGCGCACAGCCTCTCTGCCCAGGCAGCCTGGATCCCAGCAGCTTCATCTTTGGGGCTCAGCATGGCAAGCCAGACTGGATCCCTGATCCCCTGGGGGGGCCATGGAGGTCTCCACGGGGCACACGCAGCTCCAGGGGCAGGCGCCCAGCTGCCACGGGAAGCACGGGAAGCACTGCTGGCTCCTGCCCCTATGGGCATAGCCTGGTCCACTAGCCCAATCCAGCCATACAGGGAAGA
>NW_005841927.1:225027-236212 GCF_000455745.1 Alligator sinensis
TCAGCAAGAGGCAGAGACAGGTAGGCAGTCAGGACACCTGGGTCTGTTCCTGACCCCGGGCACACAGGAGGGGTCAGGACTGGATCTGGAGTCCGCATCCCACCTGCGAGGCTTCCCCACCCCCCGGGCCAGGCGCTGGGGTGCGTGGTGGCTGGGGTGGGGGGCTCCCTGGCGGCCCGGCACCCGCGGGCTGCGTGCGAGGCATCCTTCAGAAGGAGCCTGCTCTGCCACCGCCCCTCGGCAGCTGCGTTCTCCTCAATTAGAAGAGGTAATGGAGCAATTTATGGGCATCTACAAAGTGATGCCTGACTGACAGGCGGGAGGCAATCAGCACGGGCTCTGCCGGGCGCTTTTCCCGTTGCAATGGAGAGCAGTCTGGCAAGAATAATAACCGGTGTCCCCTGCCCAGAGCCCTCTCCCCTGCCCCCCAGTTGCGTCCTGCCTCTCCTTGCACCAGGGCTGTGGAGAGGGGTGCAGGCACCAGTCCCCAAAACCAGGGTGCTCAGGGAAGGCGGGTCCCGGAGCTGCGGTACATGGCACCCAGCAGCGCCTCCTGCTCCACTGCAGCCCTTTGTGGCCCTGAGACACGCGGGGTAAATGGGACCCCCAAGCCAGGCGCAGCATGCAGACATGGGCATGGAGCGCCGTGGGCTCACGTGGCCCACCCTGCGGCACTATGCCATCCCTCCACCCGTCCCGGTGTCTCCTAGTCCAGGAGTGTTCTCGCCACGTCGGGGTGGAGGGCAGCTGGGACCACACTTACCGCTCTCGGGGTGTTGGGGAGCATCCCATGACCCCGGCCAAGGGGATTCAGTCCTCCCTGCCCCATTGTGGGACCGCAGCAATGCCGCTTCACCGCTTGAAGCATCAATTCCCCCCCACCCCCTTCCGGTAAGAGCGGCCCGTGACATGTCTGCCCCCCATGTGTGCCAGCCACGAGGTGCGATGGCTTGCAAAGTGCTCCGAGATCCCTGGGCACGGGGCCGTGGATGGGGAAGTGCAAAGTGGTGCTTTCCTCCCCTTCGCACCTCTCCGCCTGGCTGCCGCCTGTCAGACACCCCAGGCGGCTTTTAGGGGGGACAGGCAGGTCGGCTGCAAGTCCTCCAACAGCCGGGAGGACGGTGGAAGGGCCTCTCGGGGTCACCCGCCCGGATCCTGACACCCCTTCTTGGCATAAGGGAGGCATGGAGGTTTGCAGGCGCCTTGCTTTGTGGCTGGGGCGCTGATCCGGGCAGAGCCAGAGGATGTGGTGGTGGTACCCGTCCTCAGTGGCGGTAGCCAGGGAGATGGCACAACGTAGAGATGTAGGGGAATGGCTGGGACCTTGGTTTGACTGCGGGGTGTGGATAGAGGAGGCCCCATCCATGCCACCCTGGAGCGTAGCCCAGGGATCTGGCTCAATCCTTGCCACAGGGCCCAGCCCACACTGTTGTGGCCAGGACCCGCTGCCCTGCGTGTCTGCACCGCACCTCGTCTGCTGGCGTGAGCAAGGGCAGGGCTGCAGGTGGGAACACCGAGGCGGGGGACCCGGCAAGGTGGGCAAGGGGCCTGTGAGCTCACCTCTCCCTTGCAGCGTGGGAGCTGGGGGGCCAGAGCCCAGGCGAGGAGAGCTGGCCGTCCTGAGCCTCTCCGTGGCAGATGGGGCGCTGTAGCTTGTGTGTGTGTGTGTTTCGCACGCCTGACTGGCATGCTTGCTTGGGCGTTATGCTCTCCCTGGGTGTTCACCTCGGCCCCCCACCCCCGCGCCGGATCCAGCGCCGCAGCACGCCTGGGTTGGCAGTCGCCCCGTCACCCCTCCGAGCCCCCCGCCGCGGCCCGGGTCTCCCAGGAAACCGGATCCGGGGCCAGGAGTTTCCGCTCGCCCCGCTCCCTTCCCGCGGGTCCCGCCCCGCCAGGCCCGTCTAGCCGGTTTCTAAAATTGGACCAGGGAGGGGACGGGTTCTCGCCGTCCCCCCACTTCCACGCCTTTTCTCTGCCCTCCCCAGATGGCGCGTGAGTCACCAGCGCCGTAGGAGAGGGGCCCCCGGGTGCCTTGAAACCCTACCTGGGTTCCGGCCGGCTGCACCCGGACCTTAAAATAAGGCGGCCCGCCGGGGCCAGGTGCTGGGAGCTTGCACCCCGGGCAGGCTTGGCAGGGCCGGCGTGTCGCCCTGCTCCCTGCGGAGCAGCCCAGGTGCCCCCGCGGGGGGCAGCATCCTTGCTCCTGGGGACGTCCGCGCGCCTCCACCTTCCCCAGCCCTCCCCACCGCAGCCCCCCTGCCCGGGCCAGCGCCGGGGAGCATCGCCTGCCGAGCTCTAGACCTCGGGACGGGCACGTTTCCAGCTGGCGCCTTCCAAATGTTACTAGCCTCGAAGCCTCCAGCCTGCCTGGCGTTAACCCGCACCGCGCCGGCCAGAGGCCTGCGCCGTGCCCGAGATGGGGGTGGGGGTGGGAAGCCCAGGCGGCTCCGTGCGACGACCCAGCGTGCGGCAGGCGCTGCGCAGGGTGCAGCACGGCTCTGGCTCACGGGGTGTCTGTCGGGCAGAGAGCAGACCCGGCTGCTCTGGGCGCCAGGGTGCCTTGCACGGTGCAGCCCGGGACCCGGTGCTGCCGTGGGCACCGTCGTGCCAGGGACCCAGCAGAGGCAGCGAGCGGGCCAGGAGCTGCCGGCGGAGAGGAGGGGCGGGGGAACAAAGCTGGCACGGATGCCGGCGGCTAAATTTAGCCCGTTTCCCCACTCGCTCTCCCTGGACTGCAGCGCGCGGCCGCCGTGCCACCGCTCCGGCAGCCCATCTGTCGGCTCCTTTCGCGAGCCCCCTCCCCGCTTGTACCCCCGCTGCAAGGTGAATGGGCTGGAGTTGGGGGGAGAGGAGCAGTGGCTGGAAGGCAGCCCTGGGGGGGTTGCAAATCCTGCCCCTTTGCCCCGGGAGGGGTCCGGCCTGGTGCACCCCGCGTGCCTGCCCCTCCCGCCCCGGCAGGGAAAGGCCCGGGCAGCTGGGCTGAAGGTCAGAGGCGGCCCCAGGCGGGGAAGGAGCCGCTGGCTGGGGCTCGGCTGAGCCATTTCTCCCCGGCGCTGCAGATGTCTCGGGGTCGGACCAGCTGCCTAATCCTCCCCCACAAGGCAGCGCTCGGCGCTTGGAAATTACCCGGCAGCCCTTGCTCCCGCCATCTGTGCCGGGCACCCTGCAGGCTTCCCAGAAAGCACCGGGGCGAGCCACGCTCGAGAGGCAGAGGGAGAAGCCAAAATGTCTCTCTCGGCCGCGGGGGCTGGCGCGGGAAGGGGAAGCCGCTCGCCCGTGCCGGGAGAAGCCGTGCAGAGGCAGCCAGGTGCCGCATGCCACGTCCTGCCCGCGTGGCCAGGGTTTTGGCACGGCCTGCCACCCCGTCGGGGCGGCAGAAAGCCTCGACGCTCTGCAGATGGAAAGCCCTACCCCGCGAGAGCTGCCACGTCTCCCGCCCGGGGAGTGGGTGTTTTGTGGCTGTGCCATCTGCCTCGCAGCGTTGCACGGTGCCGTCCCACCGGAGGTTTCCTTCCAGCTGCCCGACCGGGGTTGTGGTGCTCGGTGCTGGGGGGCTCCAGGCAGCGGTGTCTGGCCAAATCCATCAGACCTTTCCCCTCCATCCCCGTGACTCAGGCGTCAGCTCCGGCGATGGGAACCCAGGAGCCGAGGTCACTGCTGGCCCCGTAGCTGACCGTGAAACTCTCCCGCCGTCTGTTCTGTCTCCTCTGGATGAAAGCAAAAGAAACACCCCCCTGCGGGGTGATGGGAGCATGCGTATGCACACACACGCGTGTGTGTTTGCACATGTGTGTTTGCATGTGGGCGGGGAGGGTCTTATACAGGCCAGTGCTTGGTGGAAAACAGTGGGGAGCATGGTCACCTTGCACAGGTGTGTAGATGCACGTGCACACGTCTCGTCCCGGATGGGACTTCACAGCTGGAACAGGCTCATTGCAGAACTGATGCTCGTTTTCCCGGCTTTGCCCCCGGCCAGTCTGTGTCCTGCCCCTGGTCTAACCGCGGGTCTCTGCATAGCTGGTGCAGTTCCTAAAGCCACAGCTCCCAGAGTCCTGGGATTCGTGGCTGACTCCTTAATGCTCTCCAGCAAACGGAGCCGGCCCTGACGTTGGGGCTCTCCAAAAGCTCGTTACGAATGGAGCTGACCTGGTTGATTTAGGGGGCCCACCATGTGGCTCGGGACCCAGGGGACTGTCTTTGCCAGAAGGGCCGAGCGAGGAGTGATGGAGCCTGGTCCCCTCCCTGCGTGACCTGTGAACCCCGACCCAGGGGGCTCGGGGATGGGGAAGGGGTGGGTCTCGGCGATGTGGCCCCAGTGCCCGGTGACATGAGCAGGAGGTGTCGGCAGAACGCATGTGGCTTGAGCTGCTCCAAACCCAGCTCTCCTCCCAGCCCGGCTGGGGGCAGTCCTGTATCCACCCCCACCCGGCCAGGCCCAGCCCGAGGTGCTCTGCGGAGACACTGTCCACATCCCGCTGGCATTCACTCCGACTCCGTCTGCCGTGCCATTTGCTGGTCGCCGGTGGTGCTTCAGTGTGCCCTCCAAGCCTGTGGGTCCCCCCGCAGAGCCCCGAGCTCCTTGCTCAACGCCACTACTTGCCCTTTCTAGAGCAGCCTTGTGGTGTCGGGAGGCCTCACAGCATGTGCAGGACACCGGATTGTGCCCATTTCACAGAGCTGAACTGAGGCCAGGCCTCTTCCCCAAGGCAGTCAGTAGCAGAGCGATGAGTCGAGCGCCTCTTTCCTGGCTTCCAGCCCCGTGCCCATCCCACACATCGCAGCCTCCTTTCATTGCTGGGCGCCCCGTTGCCTTCCCGAGGAGGCCGTGCCATGCGGAGGTGGGGGCGGCGTGGGGAGGGACCTCAGGGCAGTGGGGACCAGGGCTAAGGGCTGGCGATGGGCAGAGCCCCTGTGAGGCACGGACAGCTGGTGCTTTGCCCGGCACCGGAGAGGGGAGGCCAGGAGGGACATGGGGGTGAGCTGGGCACAGATGGGTGAACAGGGCCCCGGCCCTTCCCCAGCACCAGTGGGTGAGCGTGCACCTGGCTCCGAGAACGTCTCGACTAGACTCGGCCTTTGTTCCTCTTGGCTTTGAAGCCTCCGCGTCGCTCCAACTACGTGCATGTGCTTCCCTTCACACCCTTGCAACCTGGGACCGGGGCCGGGCCTAGCCAGAGCCAGTGTTTTTCATGGGCTCCTTGCACGGAGCAAACAGAAACCCCGACCGGCAGGGGACGTGGGGTGGGGGCAGCTCTCCTACCTCCCCTGGGGCGGACACGGGGCTTCCTGGGGGCTGAGGAATGGGCTGGGGCATCCACGGCTCCGGGGACGTTGTGCCTGCCTCGCTGTTTGGCTTGGCACGGGTCTTCCGCCTTCGACCCTGCCTATCTGGGACTCCTGAACAGCCCCCACATGTGCTGAATCTCACCCCTCACTGCAGCCCCAAGCCCTGCGGTGGCGCCGGGCTCTGCCTCTGGGGCGCCAGGCTGCAGGGCTAGCACGGGCTGATACCCGCTGGGGCAGGAGAGACCCCAGAATCACGTGCACCTTCTCCGGGTGTGCAGCGCCTAGCGTGGCCAGGCCCCGATCCCTGGCTGGACCCAGTCTGTGCCACCACTGTGCAGCGGCTCAGTGTTGCAAGGAGGGGGCTTAGTGGAGGAGGTCTGGGGAGAGGGCGAGGGGGCCTTCCCCTTGCACCCGGGCGAGGTGGCCAGAGCTGGGCTGGGGGGTGCAGGACAAGGTGCCTGAAGCCTGTCTGTGCCGCCTGCCTGCCGCTGGACCTGTGCAGCCGCCGTGCCCGTCCCCATGGTATCAGGGCAGCCCTGGAGGCTGAGGCGCTGCCCTCCATGCCCTGCAGCGGTGGGTTTGGGGGGGCAGCCCATCCCATGCAAGGCTGGTGGAGGGTGCCCCCCCACATGCACACTCTGCCATCCTGGCTGCATCCTAGCTCCCTCCCTCCGCCGGCTCCCAGCTGCCTCCCTCCCACCCACACAGCCCTGGGGACCCCCGATGCCGCCTCCAGAGGGGCCGTGTCCTTCCCAGCATCGCCTCCCTCCGTGGGGGAGAGCGGGGCGGCCCCCCCGCAGCCCCGGGCCCAGGCTGCACCGCCTCCCCGCAGGTCCCGGGGGGGGACCGGGGTGTCTGTGTCTCTGCTTCCTGCCTCCGCCAAGCCTGAAACTGTTAAACTAATTAAAGATTTTCAGTGGCAGGATTAATCCCGCGCTGGGGGGGGAAGGGGGGAGCTCAGGTAGTCGATTAGTTCGCCAGGCGAGGATATTGGATTTCTGAAAGGCAAGTCAGCACTCTTCGGGGGCTGTTATCTTGCCAAGGCTCCAGGGGTCAGGAGGTGGAAAACAAGAGGTGACTGCAATCTCGCTGGCGCTCACACTCGCTCACACTCGCGCACGCACACCCGGCATTTCTCCTTCGGTGTCTGTCTCTGCCGACGCGCCCCCCCCCCCCTTTCCTTTCTCTCCTTCCCCATGCATCTCTCTCTGTCTCTCTCCATGCCTTCATCTCTCGCTCTCTCTCTTGTGTGGTCTCTGCTGGTGTTTTGTAACCAGCAAAAAAAAAAGAGGGGGGGGTGGATAAAAAAGCCCTACCCCTGGCTAACAACCCAGGAATGGCGAAGTCCAGAGCTCCTAATGTAAAACATGTGGCCGCTGCCTGGGGCTGAGCAGAGGAGGTGAAAGTGAACATTGTGTGGAGAGCATCTGTCTCCTCCGCACCCCCACCCCTCTCTCCGGGCCCTGCAAACCCGGGGCCTCTGGGCAGCTGCCGTGCCCCCCTCCCCACGCCTGGCGGACAAGACGGTGTGCCAGGGGACCGGTGTGGCGATGGGGGGTGGCGGGGTGCATCCTCGGGGTTGAATCCCAGCCACCGCTCTCCAACTCCGAGCAGGTCCCGTGCCCCGGGGCGCAGATCCGAGTCTGGAGCCGCTCCCCTCCTCGCACACATATGTGCACATGTGTGTGCACACGCTGAATGGGACGCTGTGACTGAGCCCTTCTAGCAGGCTGCTTCTGCCATGGGGCCGGATGGGTGCCCCGGTGGTGCAGCCTCCCCCCACGTGCCTAAGCCCCTCTGTGCCCCCAAACATCCTTCTCCAGGGCAGGGAGTGCCTCCTGCTCCGCTCCTCCCCGGCCACGGGCTGAGCCTCCTGGGGAAAGGGCTGGAATAGCCGCCGGGCAGCCATGGCACAGGACCCCACGCCTGCCTGCATGGTCTGGGTACAGCCGAGGAGCTGGCTGGAGTGGGGGTGTGCACGTGGGGGTGTGCACCTTTGAGAGTCTCTGCATGCTTCCCTCCCTCCGTGTCCATGCGTGACACGGCGTGTGCTGCTCTCCGTGGGTGCCTGAATTTCTGCGGGTGTGTTTGCACCTCTCTATAACCCTGTGGTCATCTGTGTTGTGTGCCTGCGTATGCCTGGCTGGGACTTCATGTGTGTGCCCCCATGCACGGGGGTGTCGGTGAGCCAGTGTGTGCACATGTGGGTGTTACTCTGTGTGTGCCCTGCAGTTGCTGCATCCATGTCTCCAGGAGCCCATGTGTTTGTGTGTGTGTGTGTTAACGTGTGTGCCCTGTGTTGAGTGTGTCTGGGTGCCTGCATGTTTGTGCATGTGTTACTATGTGTGTGCTCTGCTGTGGCTGTGTTGGTGTCTCCAGAAGCCTGCGTGTTTGTGCATATGTGTGTGTTCCTGTGTACCCTGCTGTGATTGTGTGAATGTGTGTGTCTCTGGAAACCCACATCTGTGTGCCTGTATGTGTGTTATTGTGTGCCCTGCTGTGACTGTGTGTCTCTCTGCGTGTCTGCATGTTTGTACACACGGGTGTGTGTTACTGTGCGTTTCCTGTTGTGACTCTGCGTGTTTGCACACATGTGTGCATGTTTGTGTGCTCTGCTGTGACTCTGTGTGTGTCTCCAGGAGTCCGTGTGTTTGTGCACACGTGTGTGTTGCTGTGTGCACTACACTCCCTGTGCGCCCCAGGGCTCCGTCCATCTCCGCGTGTCTCCTGCACGCACAGCATGAGTGCCACGAGCTTGCCTCCCCCGGGCCAGCCCCTCTCCTCCTGCCTGTCGGTGTAACCCTCCCCAGCCCCAGCCCCAGCCCCAGCCAGGGCTCCCAGTGCCTGCACTGGTTTTCAGTGTCTCCACGTTTCAGCCGAGTGAAAAGGCAGAGCAGTGCCTGTGAGTGTGCCTGGGTGTGTGTGTGCATGTGTGTGTGTGCGGCGGGGGGGACTGGGACCCAGAGGCGGTTCTGGAAAGCCTTCTGTGCACTTCCTGCCTGCTTCGCTCTCCTCTCCAGCAGCTCTCAGCTCCGGCCCAGTGCCTGCACTGGTTTTCAGTGTCTCCACGTTTCAGCCGAGTGAAAAGGCAGAGCAGTGCCTGTGAGTGTGCCTGGGTGTGTGTGTGCATGTGTGTGTGTGCGGCGGGGGGGACTGGGACCCAGAGGCGGTTCTGGAAAGCCTTCTGTGCACTTCCTGCCTGCTTCGCTCTCCTCTCCAGCAGCTCTCAGCTCCGGGCGCATTAGCAGATGCATCAGAGACTAGACCGGTCTTTCTAGTGCATATTTTCCTGTTCCTCGTTGCCCTTCGGTGTAACCCAACACCAGGCAGGCAGCACAGCAGCGCAGCTCTCCGCTGGGCTGGGGGGGAGCTGCCTGCATTTCCGTGCCAGCTCCGAGACCAAAGGCTTGGAGCAGGGGAAGGGAGAGGGGGTGGCGATGGGGGGAACATGGACTGAAGAACTGACAGGTTTGAATTCTCCTTCCCTGCCTCCTTGATAAGTTGTCACGCTAATCCTGGCACCAGGAACTGGGATCACGCAGAGAATATGTGTGCGTCTGTGTGCTGGGGGGGGAGGACACATTTGCACAAGCTCAGGGCGGTGGGGGGGAACACGTACACTCACAGACACACACCCCGATGAGGAGCGACAACAAAGATCCAGAGCTGGGGACATGCTGTTTCTCTCTCCCGCGCTCGCTCACACACGGCGGTTGGGGAAAGACACACGCACACACCAGGCGACGGAGTAGGAGGCACAATCGGCGAGGCACACAGGCAGGCAAGCCAGCCAGGAGAAGCTGGCAGAGACACACAATCACACGCACAAAGAGAGGCAGCGCCGCACAAAGAGAGAGAGAGAGAGAGGGAGGAAACGCGGGCCAGGACAGCCCAAAACGGGGGCTCGCACGAGCACACGGAGACCCGCACACGCGTGTGCATGCACGCACAGGGCATGGACCCAGCCAGGCACACAAAGGAAGCAAAAAGCACAACCCAGCTCAGGCAGGCAGACACACACGCCGCCCGCCTCCAGGCAGAGAGAGCCCTGGGTGCAAGGTCTTGCTAACGCAGGGCTCAGAGCCAGGCTGAGCTCTTCCGGGGCCGGAGAAACCCAGAGTCAGACAGACGGACACTGGGCACAGAGAGGAGCAGGAGGGCACGCGGGGAGCACCCTTCCCCTTGCAAGGACCCTACAGCCAGTGCCTTGGCCGGAGCCAGAGCCCCAGCCGCCCCCGGGGCCAAGCCACCCCCAGCTGACACTCAGGGAAGGGGACGCCATCGCCCCCGGAGCCTCACCTGTCAGTCCTCTCCTGCAAAGGCGGCTTAGAGGGGGAAAGAGAAGCTTAGACAACCCGACAGTTGCCGACAGCTGGGTAGGCGTGAAAGCCGGCGCTGCTCTCGGTGCCCGTGCGCACGCCGCCAGGCTGAATAACCCTGTGGGAGCCCGCGCTGACGACACTGGAGCTGAGCACGACTTGGTGCCGTGCCGGGCGCTGGGCTGCGGGAGGCATGCAGCCCCTCGCCAATGCCCCCCAATGCCCGCCACCGCCCCGAGCCCCTGGCACACGCCGATTCCCCCCAACATGGCATGCCTTGCCCCTGCCCCTGCCTCTGGCCTGACATGCCCGGCTCGGTGTGCTTCCATTTTGCAGATGGGAGCTCGGTCGCCTGCCAGCCCATCGGCCTGGAGAACGGAGCCAGCCCGCCCGCCGAATGGTTCCAGCGCGCCCAGGGCTCCGGACCGCGCCAGCCCAGCAGCGAGGCGGAGGGCGGCGAGAGGAGCTTCAAAGTGAACCTGTATTGCAAGCACTCGAGGCCAAGGTAATGGCTGCTGGGCCTATGCACCCCCCCACCCCTTCTATCCACACCGTGCTGGGCACCAGGGAATTGCAGAGGCCGATGCCATCTGCAGAGGGGCCGGTGGGGGGTCAACTTGCCTCCTGGCATCCCCGGGAAAGCTGGCAGGTCTTGCTCCCTCCTCTGTATTTCTGGCCCGGCTGGACCCCTGTCTCTGAGCCTGCCCGGCCTCTCCTTGGCCAGCCCAGCCGCAGCGTACGGTGGGTGGTGCCCACAGGATGCCAGGACTGAATGGGCCCCTTGTGTTTCTCCTCCCAGCTCTCCCCTCCGGCAGCTGAAGCCAGGCAGGGCCTGCCAGGCCGGCCTCCCCCGGGGCACCTGCCTTTGCCCTGCCGCAGGCATTTTGGTCTCCACTGCAGCTGGCTGGGGGGGCGGAGGAGGCGTCTCGCCCTAGGGGATGGCGCCTGGGGCTGAGGGGAAGGCAGGGGTCACAGGTGGGTTGGGGGCCGGCTGTACCCAGCACAGCACCCAGAGTGACTCGGATCGGGGCCGACTCCGGACCCTCCTGGTCCTGGGAGGGTCCAGGGGACTTCTGTCCATGCAGTGAGGCGGGGGGCACGGAGCTGGGCTCGGGGGGCCATGGGCAGGGGCATGCCAAGCCCAGTGTGGGTAGCCCAGCGTTGGAAGAGCAGCAAAGACCGGCTTGCAGCTGCTCAGACCAAGCCAGTGTTGCCCCTTGCAAAACCCCCGGGCACATCTCCTAGGGCACGATGAAGTGCCCCTTCCCTCCTCTGCTGGCATGGAGACTGCAGAGGGGGGCTCCTGCAGCACCCCATACCCCAGGGTCACCCCAGCATGCCCCCCAGCCCTTCCTGTGTGCAGTACCATGAGCTGCAAGGGGGAAACTGAGGCACGGGGTAGGGAAGAGGTCACCCCAGAGCAAGCAAGTGTGGGGGGCTATATGCCCGAAATGTCCTGACATCTTTATACCACCCACCCCCACCCCGCCTGCTCTGACCCCTAGCCGGCACTGCCCCCCCCATGCCCTCCTCCACACAGTGACAGCCAGGCTCAGCGTTTGATCCCTGCGGGGGCCCGC
>NW_005841927.1:236277-239713 GCF_000455745.1 Alligator sinensis
CCCCCCCATGCCCTCCTCCACACAGTGACAGCCAGGCTCAGCGTTTGATCCCTGCGGGTGCCCGTGCTTTTCCCTGGGATCCTGACCCTTCTCACTCCACATCTGGCCAAGCGTTGCCTGGGAACTGCAGCCGTCAGCACCGGGTGTCCTGGGGGAGGGAGGAGGGGAGCCTGAGCGCCTGCCCGTGACGACGAGGGGCCGGGGCAGGGCGGGGGGCTTCTGTGCCAGCCCCAGGGCAGAGGGGCCGGGGGCCGCGGCACACGGCCGGGGACCTGCCAAAGAGCTGAGCTCACTTCCGGCAGCAATTTTCCAGGACTGGTGCCTTCAGACAGCGGCCGGCTGGGAGCAGGGCTGGCAGCTGAGCCCGGGCTGGGCTGGGCATGGGCAGCGGGGCTGAGGCCTGGCAAGCCATGCCCGTGCTCTGTGCCAGGCCAGAGCCCCCCCACCTCTGCACACCCCTCCGTGGGGCTTTCTGCATGGGGCTGCAGGTGCAAGACAGCCCCCCGGGCTCCCCATGCCAAACCGGCTTGAAGCAGCGAGCCCAGAAACAGCTGGGCCCCGTGGGTCGAAGTGGGGACCGGGGTGGGGGTGTCGCTCGGGCCCCATGGGAGCAGTTCGCACCTCTCCAGGTGGCAGCGGCTGTGGGAGGTGATGAAGGGTTGATGGGCTTGGGTGCGGCGCAGGCAGGGGGGAGAGGCTGGAAATCCCCGTGGTCCTGCTCTGAGCTTTGTCTCGCAGCAAATGGTGCGATTCCCCCCTCCAGAGCTGCGTGGACTCCAGCCAGCGAGGAAGGCACAGTCCAGGGCTGGGATGGACACACAGGTCCCTTCCCATGCCATGGATCTGGGGGCAGTGGTGAGATGGGAGCGGGGTCCTCTCTGCCAGCCCGGGCTGCTGGGAGACCCCAGCACCGACCCCTGGCTGTGAGCACAGGAGGGTGGCATGGAGGCTGGGGCATGAGAGGAAGGAGCAGGGCAGGCTCTCATGCACCCCGGGGCCTGGTGGGGGGTCTCTGCTCCCATCCGTCCTGGGGAACAAAGAACTTCCTTCCTTCCTTCCTTCCTTCGACGCCACCACCCACATGCCCCCAAGCCAGGTGCTCCGTACGGGAGAAGGGTACCGCCCGGCTGTCCGCCCGGAGGGCGGCGCACAGGGGCTCTGCCATCCGCCACCAGAGCCACTCGCAAACTTGGGCAGGGTGGGCACGGGGGCATGGGCTCGGCAGCCGGGACTTGGCACATGCTAAACACCGGGAGGCGGATCGGCGGCTCGCAGGGGACACCTAGTGGCGATGGCCCCACAAAGCCCTCCGCCGGCGGTGGCGGGGCTCCCCACGCCTCCTCCACCCCGGCGGCGTGGGCGTCGAGGGGGGAGATGCCAATGGCAGAGGCATCCGGCATGGGGCCGGCTGTGAGGCCTCAGGCCAGACTCCGGCTGTGGTCACCGTGTGCAAAGCCCAGCTCAGCAAAGCACGGGGCACCCCCAGCTCAGAGCAAAGCTCAGGACAGATCGGGGCATCAGGAGTCGTGAGTGCGGGCTCAGGAGGCAGGAGCAGGGGCTGCGGGCACCCTAATGGCATGCCCAGGAGGCAGCTTTCCTCTCTCAAGTCATGGCAAACCCTCATGCATCTCTTGTTCCTACGCGTGCCAGCCGGGGCTTAGTCCAGGGGTCAGAGTGCCTCAGCGCTGGAGACAAACCCAAACCCATGCCCACAGCTCCCAGGGTGCACCGGGGGGCATTGCTCTGGGAGGGCTCATCCCCTCCTCTGTTTCCTTTGCAGGGAGCTCAAGTGCAACAGCCGCAGCGGCAAAGCCGAGGGTAAGCACTGTGCCCCCTCCCAGCGGGGTCAGGGAGGTTGGGGCTGGGACATGGGCGCTCAGCTGGCAGGAGGGGGCTTTGCTGCCATGTTGAGGCCACTGCAGGCATGGGCAGTGCTGAGAATGGCAGTTGCCACCAATCTGGGAGGGCTGCAGCTGCCACCAATCTGGGAGGTCTGGACCCACGTTCACGGTTCATTCAGGGCACAAAGGGAGCAGGGGCATGGGAAGGGGGGCTCTTATCCCTGTTCCCCCCCGGTCCCTCCAGCCCACTTGACTGTGCCTCTGCCCTTTCCAGGTCCCTGCATCGGCTTCCCCGACTCCCATGTCAGCAACTGCTCGGCTAAGCGGCACCCGGGGGAGGAGGAGTTCAGGATGCGCGTGAAGCCCCCGGGCCCGGTGGTGACATCCAGCGCTGCCCGCAGCTCGCCTGACTACGTCCGAGAGCCCAAGTTCTACTCAGCCGGGCACCCGGGACAGAGGCCGGCCGCCTGCCCAGCGGAGAAAGCCTTGTCCTGCAGCCTGCTAAGCTTCCCCGAGGGCTCGTGCCCGGCGCTGGGCCGGGAGCACCAATCCGGACCGCTGCTCCATGGGGACCCGGCTGACCGGTGCCAGAGCCTGCACGCCAAGGGAGAGGACTTCTCGCCCCCCGGCCTGCTGAGCGACGCCAGGGTTGTGGTGGGGACCGTGGACGAGACTGCCACGCACGACCGAGCCCCCAAGACCTTCTCCAATGCCACGCTGGCCTCTGGCCGCTGCAACGTGGACAGCATTGTCTCGCTGCTGAAGAGCAAGTGCGGCAACGGGCGCATCAACCTCCACCCCGTGGTGCAGCTCATCGACATTATGAAGGACATCACCCGGCTGTCCGAGGACCTCAGGAACAGCGGCCTCCACCTGGACTGCGGCAGCCTGCGGCTCAGCGGCCCCACGGCGCCCGGCGACGAGGTCCGTCTGCCAGCCGGCGACCGGGACCTGCAGTACAGCTTCTTCTCCTCGCCCACCCTGGCCAACAGCATCCGCAGCCCGGAGGAGAGGGTGGCGCTGTGGAACGCCAAGGCCGAGGCATCCCTGCCAGGGCGCTCCATGCTGCACGAGGCCGAGATGGAGGGGGGCAGGGGGAGTGCCCACCTCAGCAGCTCCCCCGCCGCCTCCAAGCTGCCTGGTGAGCCAGGCGAAGCCGGCTGTCCCCCGCCGGACGTCGGCGATTACTCAGAGCTGGCCGACGCGGATATACTAAATGAACTGGCTTCCTTGGCTTGCCCGGGCACCCAGCTGCTAGAGCCCCAGTCAATGGAGCCCCAGTCCCAGTTGCTGCCAGCCCAGGAGCTGGATTCCCAGTCCCACTTGCTGGACTCCCAGTCTCTGGAATCCCAGCCGCAGCTCATCGATTCCCAGGCTCTGGAGCCCCTGCCGGAGCCCCTGGAGCTGCAGAACCTGGAGCCGTTGCCCGAGCCGCTGGGGCTGCAGTCCCTGGAGCCCTTGTCTGCGTCCCTGGAGCTGCAGTCTCTGGAGCCCCTGTCCGAGTCGCTGGAACTCCAGTCCCTGGAGCCCCTCTCGGAGCCGTTAGGACTCCAGTCCCTCGAGGCGCTGCCCGAGTCCCTGGAGCCGCAGCTGCC
>NW_005841927.1:239935-241136 GCF_000455745.1 Alligator sinensis
GCCGCCGGCGGGCTGGGCGGGGGCGGCGCCTGGACATCTCTGCTGAGACCCGCGTGCTGCCCTTGGCCGTGCCGGTGGAGGTGGCAGCCGGGCTGGCTGAGCCCAGCCTGCCCCCGCTGCCCGCGGCCCCCGTCCCCGCCGTGCCGGAGCCGGACGACGGCCAGAAGGCGCCTCTGCCCTCCAAGAAGGGCAAGTGCCGCGGGGTGCGCAAGATGGTGGTGAAGATGGCCAAGATCCCTGTGTCCCTGGGGCGGAGGAACAAGACCACCTACAAGGTCTCGTCGCTCAGCAGCAACTTGAACCTGGAGGGCAAGGAGATGGCGGCCAGCAGCTCGTTAGAGCCGACACCACTGCTGAAGATGAAGAATAACGGGCGCAACGTGGTGGTGGTCTTCCCACCGGGCGAGATGCCCATCATCCTGAAGCGCAAGAGGGGCCGGCCACCCAAGAACCTGATGCTGGGCCAGGGCAAGCCCAAGGAGCCTGCGCCAGAGGTGAAGAAGAGGAGGAGGAGGAAGCAGAAGCTGGCATCGCCACAGCCCTCCTACATCGCAGACACCAACGACAGCAAGGCCGACTACTCGGACGTCCTGGCCAAGCTGGCCTTCCTGAACCGGCAGAGCCAGTGTGCTGGGCACTGCTCCCCGCCACGCTGCTGGACCCCCAGCGAGCCCGAGTCCATCCACCAGGCGCCCGACACCCAGAGCATCTCCCAGTTCCTGCACCGGGTGCAGGGCTTCCGCCGGCGCGGGGGCAAAGGGGGTGGGTGCGGCGGGCGAGGAGGGGGCCACGGTGCCCGCACCTCCCGCTGCTCCTTCAGCGACTTCTTCGAGGGCATCGGGAAGAAGAAGAAGCCGGCCGCGGCCCTGCACGCCGACGTCGTCCACCCCCGCAAGAGGGGCCGTCCCGAGCCCGACCCCGTGGGCAAGCCCAAGCGCAAGAGGCGCTCCCGCAAGAACGGGGCGCTCTTCCCGGAGCAGAACCCCGGCCAGAGCTTCAGCGACAGCACCTCCGAGTGGGCCGGGGACAAGGGCAGCCCCTGGGCCCCCCACCACGGCCACCCTGCCAGCCAGGCCAGCCGCAACTGCAGCTTCCAGGGCGCAGAGCCCAGGGCTTTCGCCTCCTCGGCACTGGAGTCCGGCTCCTCCAGCCGAGCCGGCTTCTACGGCGGGGGGGGGGCCAACTCCCCCGCGGGGGGGCG
>NW_005841927.1:241621-242378 GCF_000455745.1 Alligator sinensis
AGCGCCGGCTACACCCAGCAGACGGCGGGGCCCAATCTGCCCCTCAACAAAGCCTCCTTCTTCAACAGCTCCGAGGGGGGCCAGTTCTCCAGCTCCGCGCACACGCCGCTGCGGTGCGACAGCCGGGCCAGCACCGTGTCCCCCGGCGGCTACATGGTGCCCAAAGGCTCCATCTCCTTCCAGCCGTCGCCCGAGAACTGCCGGCAGTTCCCCGGCGCGTCCCAGTGGAACTTCCGGCAAGGCTACGGCGCGCTGGACTGGAACACCGAGGCCTTCAGCCAGCTCTACAACCCGGGCTTCGACTGCCACATCAACGAGCCCAACGTCATCCTGGACATCTCCAACTACACGCCCCAGAAGGCCAAGCAGCAGACGGTGTCGGAGACCTTTTCCGAGTCCTCCTCCGACAGCACCCAGTTCAACCAGCCGGCCGGCTACCGGCGGGCCAACAGCGAGGCCTCGTCCAGCGAGGGCCAGTCCAGCCTGTCCAGCCTGGAGAAGCTCATGATGGACTGGAACGAGGCCTCGTCGGCCCCGGGTTACAACTGGAACCAGAGCGTCCTGTTCCAGAGCAGCTCCAAGCCCGGCCGGGGGAGGCGGAAGAAAGTGGACATGTTCGACACCTCTCACCTGAACTTCTCCTCCTCTTCCTCCTCCTCCTCCGTGTACCCCTCCAAGAGGAACGCGGGACCCCGGCAGCCCCGCGGGTCCCGAGGGGCCTGCGCCTCCAAGAAGGAGAGGGGGACAGGGAAGGCCA
>NW_005841927.1:242416-248124 GCF_000455745.1 Alligator sinensis
GACAGCACGGACCTGGGGCTGGACTACTACAGCGGCGACAGCAGCATGTCCCCCCTCCCCTCGCAGTCCCGGGGCTTCAGCGTCAGCGAGAGAGACCCGTGCGACTTCGCCGGGCCCTACTCCATGAACCCCTCCACCCCGTCCGACGGGACCTTCGTGCAAGGCTTCCAGAGCGACTCGCCCGGCCTGGGCCAGACGGACCTGGAGAGCAAACACTTCCCCACCCTGCCGCACCAGCTGGCGGCCCCGGCCCCGCAGACCGTATTCGACGCCAGCTTGCAGAAAGCCTTCTCGCCCAACTGCTCCCCGACCCTGGCCTTCAAGGACGACCTGCGGCCGGGTGACCTCCGCAAGCTGCCGGCCTGCGACTCCCTCAAGCACGGCATGGCGGGCAGCGGCCTGCCCCATGCCGCCGCGCACATGGCTTGCCGGGACCTACCCATGCCTCAGCCCCACTACGACTCCCCCAGCTGCAAAAACCCCAGCTACTGGTACTCTCCCAACTCCAGCACCCGCAGCCCGCCCTACGACAACAAGACAGGGGCCAGCATGCTGGTGGACTTCATGGGGAGAACGGACCCCTCCTGCCTCAACCCCCACCTGACCAGCCCCAGCACCGCCGCCGCCTCCAAGGGCGAGAAGGAGACCCTCGAGATGGCCAGGGCCCACCACCGAGGGGCCTATGCCTGCCCCTTGATGAATGACTTGAATATCTCCCCAGTCCCAAGAGACTCTATGCTGCAGCTGCAGGACAACTACAGGTACCCCAGCTTTCCGCCCCAGGGCCACCCGGGCATGGCCTCCGCCCAGAAGAGCGGGTTTCTGGGGCCCATGGTCGAGCAGCACCCCGAGGACACTTTTACGGTCACCTCCTTGTAGTGTCATCTGAAGTGCCAACCGGACAACGAGGTTTTGTTACAGGGTAGGTGCCGTGGGCGGCATGGGAGAGCCGGGGCTCAGGGCAGGCTAGGGGAGGTGGGTAGCTGTGCCCACGCTGGCAGCTGTCACTGCTGTTTCCAGCCTGACGTCTGAGCACAGGGGTCAGAGCCAGGCTGGTCCCCTCTTGCCCTGCCCCGGGTGCATCAGCTCTTCGGGGCAGCTCCAAGCCTAGCTGCCGTGGGGGTATCGACCGTGAGAAATCCCAGCCCCTGGGCTGCTGGGGAAGGACACCGGTCTCATGGGCCGTTGCTAGCTCTGGGGTCTTGTGCAGCCGCTTCTAGGCTGGGCAACTTCAGACCTGCCTCTTCTAATGGGACAGGTCCCCGTGGGCGCAGGGGAGCTGGGGTTGAGGCTCCCTGCCCAGCCAGGTTCAGTTCTCAGCTCTGCCGCGGGCTCCTGGCCTGGGGGAGGCATTCAGGGTCCGCTCCGGGCACGCGAGCGGGCAGGGTCGGGGGAGCTTGTCCTTCTCCCGGGTGCAGGAGGCGGTGAAGACATCTGTAAAGCAAAGGTGGTCACCCTTTCGTGTCACCCGCCTGCTCACGCGAAGGCCCCGTGACGCAGCTCGGATTGCAAGGCTTCCCATACACCCCAGCTGGGGAGAGACAGCTTCGTGCCAGTGATCCCTGGCCCTCCGAGGCAGGGACTGGCTCTCACCAAGTCTCCGTGGGTCAGTGGGACCCTGGCACGTGGGAACCGGCGGTCGTTGCAGCGCAGACCACCTGCGAGCGCCCGCTGGGCCCCTTCTCACCCCGGCCTTTTCTGTCCTTCTCTTCCAGAGCTAATTTAGCCAGCACTTTTTCTGGAACACTTTTCAAGTTCTGTATTTAAAGGAGACCGAGAACTCTTTGTTTGTTTTCTAAAAAAAAAGAGGAAAAAAAATTTTAAAAATTAAAAATAAATAAAAAAATTAAAAAAATCAAAGAAGAGCAAAGGAAGCAAGAGGAAACCCGGAGGTTTTTTGCTTTTTTTTTTTTTTTTTTTAAATAATAATAATAAAAATACAAACTCGTGCTACGATCGACATGGCTGTGATTTTCGGAGCAGGCTGTGTCTTCCCTCCCCACCCCACCCACCTTCCACCCCACGGACTGCAGCAGAAAGACAATCGGACAGCCACCTCCGCCCGCCAGCGCCAGGGGGCACGGGACGCCGGCGCGCGGCGGGGGACAGCGGTGGGGGGGCAGGGCTTTTTGTGGGGCATGGTTGCTTTTCCCCCGTGAATCAATCGACTCTGAGAACTCAACCGAAGACCTTGCGGAGGCCGAGGAGGACTTGGCCCCGTCCCTCTGCCCGCGCCTTGGAGGTACCAGAGCCCTGCTGTCTCCGCTTCGCCGTTTGTTTGAGGGGGATTTTTGTTGCTTGGGGGTTTTTTCCCTTCTTTTTTTGTTTTTGTTTTTTTTCGAGAGCCCAAAAGTCATGGAACAGCCCCCCGGCAGATCTCGGCGACACGGCCGCTGCCCGGTAAGTCCCTGCGGTCTCTTCCTCCCCTTTCCCCAGCCCTGTTTCTCCCCGCGCGGGTGTGTGGGACAGTGGCACAGAGGGTGGCAGTGCCTTGGGACGTGCCAGCCGACAGCCTGGACCCCCTCTCCACACCCTGGCACCCCGGGGGGCCTGAGGCCGAGCCTTGTGAGCGTAGCTGGGGCACAATTGATGCTGCAGACAGCTAGAAGCTAGAAGCCGGCGTGCTGCACGGACCTGCGCCTGTGCCGCTCTGTTAGCGTGGCACGGCGGGTGGGTTCGTTAAGCTTTGCTAAGAGGCTGGGTGAATTAGCCTGTGTGGTGCCCCTCCGTAGCCCCCTGTTTGGGAGCCCCAGGGAATCCTGGCTGAGCAGCAGGGCCTGGGGGGATTTCCATCCCCTCTGCTTGCTGGCCAGCGTACGGGAGGTGCTGGCAGCGGTTCCCTGGAGCATCGGACACGGCTCAGTGCTGGCGGCTGAGCTGCAAGGCCAGATCCTGCCTCGGGCGGCTCCCAGGGGCTGGATGGGGCAAGAGGAAGGGAAGGGATTTTGGCCGTAGGTCTGCCTCCCCTGCCCTCGGCATCGGCGTCAGGGGAGCGGCTCCTCATCTGAGCCAGGCTTGAGCCCCCTCTGGCTGCCCCGTGGGTGCCCGTTGGCTCCGTTTGGAGCTGGGTCGAGCTGTCGGAGGGGAGCTTTAGGGTCTATGCAGGGCTCACATGCGAGGGCAGGGTCCAGCCTGTGTCCGTGGGCAGCGCTCCAGGTCCTGTCCTCCAGATCACAGCTCCCACCCTTTCCAGACAGCTCCCCCCATCTCTAGCTTGTGCCCCCCCATCTAGCCATGCGGCCTTGGGGGGGGTGTTGCCAACCCCCAACCCCTGCCGCAGCCCTGGCCTTGGCTCTCTGCAATGTGGCCAGCCTGGGCTGCACAGATAAAGCCCTGCAGCCATCTGCTAATCCTCCCACAGGGCCTAATTGATGGGGCCAGGTGTGCGCAGGCACCCAGCCCCCTCCTGCTCCCTTCCCCCCAGCCCCCTGCTCAGGAACCCCGGGGGCACCAAAGGGCACGTCCTTTCTAATCAGGATGTGGTTAGTGCCATCAGGGCCCAGGTAATCGGGTGCTAATTGCGTGCCAGGTTTATTTCTCCCCGGCTGGTTGGGTTTCGGGAAGGGGCTCTCCTTTAACAATCAATCGATATCGAATTAGCATACCAGAACGGCCTTATTAGAGGCATGTTAAGTGCTCGTTTGAGGCTGGTGATCAGAAATTGGGGGGTTATATCTTTTTAACCCCTTCTCGGGCAGGCAAGGTGCTCCGAAGGGCCCCCTTAGGCTAGGGGGTAGTAGACCGGAGGGACAGCTTTGCGGGGAAGAGGAGGGCTGAGTTCAACCCAGGGCAGTACGCCGGGCTGCCCAGCCGGGTTGGCTCCTGCCGGCACCTCAAGAGGTGCAAAGACCTTGGCAAAACTTGTCCCTCGAGCACCTTCGCGCTAGGCGCTGTACAAGAGCAGAACTGAAAGGGTGATCGGAGGGCGCTGGCTCAGTCCCGCTGGCCTCCATGCCCGAGGTAGCACGTGGCCCTGATGGGCCGGTGGAGGGGGTGCATCTGCAGTGCTAATTTCCTCTCTCGTTTCTCTCCCCCAGCTTTCACAAACACAAGAGGAGACCCCCACCCTGTCCCAGCCCGGCCACCACCGCAGGACGCTCTCGCGGCCCCCGGCTCCCTTTGGCAACCGGATTTTTTTGGCGAGGGGCTTGGGGAGAAGGAGGTCTTTCTCCACGAACACCCAAGTCCAGACCCTGCAACGGTGAGAAGAGCGTGCGCCTCGCCTCCCGCGCCTCCGTCCGCCGCCTCCTGCCTCCCGCCCCGACCCCTCCTTCATCGGAAGCAGAGCTGCCCCGGGTCTTTCCTCCCTACGGAAGCAGAGGGACTCTGTTATTATTAATATTATTATTATTTTTCCTGCACAAAACCAGCAATTGTAAATACTTTTGAAGAAAAGGAAAAAAAAATGTAAAAAAAAAAAAAAGCTCAGAAAAAAGAGAACCACACACACACCCACACACACACACATGCACGCACACACACACACACACACACACACACACACACGGAGAACAGACAAAACCAACAAATAAAGAATGAATTTAAAAATAAAAAAATAAAATAAAATAAACCCGAGAGAGGCAAATATGCAGGAGAGCAAAGCAAAAACCCGTCAGTATGCACTGAGAAAATTTATTTACATATTGATTGACAAAAGAGAAAAAAAAAAGTAACAATAACCTATTTATTGTATATACTGTTTTATTATAAATCGTGTCTTGTATATTGCATTCTGTACATCTGCTGTGGTTTTGTGATGTGCAAATTCAGCATGGGTTCATTGGGTTTCCGTTGCCTTTTTTTAAACGACAATGATGACGATTTTAGTTTTATTTTTCTTATCCGGACGAAGAATCCTTGTTTTTGGCAGTTCGCACCCAAAGATCCAGATTTGTATTAAAAAAAAAAAGAAAAAAAAAGAACAAAAAAAAAAAAAGACCCCCACAGAAAAAGAAAGGAAAAAAAAAAAAAGATTAAAACAACAAAAATCAGTGAGAAAAAGAGGGGGAAGAAATGCATAACACGGCCTCTTGGAGGGGCGGGGGGTGCTCGTGGAAAGGGGGTCCGGGGGGGTCGAGGCGAAGGAGATGTCTGCGTTTTGTTTGCTACAACAGTATTCCTTCCTCCGTGCGTCCCCAGCTGCGCCTGTGATGAGCTCAGGGTGTGCGTGCCTGTGTGTGCGTGTGCGTGTGCGGGTGACACTAGTTCGGCCCCTGCCCTGTCTCCCCACGCCCCCTCCCCACCCCCATGCCCTTCCCGTCTCCAGGATTTGGAAACTCTGTACAGCTTTTGTGGATTGTGCAAAAAAAAAAACAAAAAACCGTACAAAACCCCCCAAAAAAAGGAAAAAAAAGAAAAAAAGAACAAAAAAACCCCAACCCAGCCGCCCAACACCCCTCCTTGTGTTGTCTGTTACTGACCCGACGGCAGTGAACCCCGCGCCGGGCCGAGCGCGCCCGCTCTGAGCATCCATCGGTCCAGAACATGAGCTCCTCGTGCTTTGGGATGTCTTTGGCCGAGGCCGCCCCCCCGATCCCGCTCCCGTGCCCAAGATCCTTTCACTTTCCCCCTTGACTGGTCTTTTTGTGTATTTAGGAAGGAATTTTTAATAGGCACTTTTTTTATATTAAAAGAAACCTATATATTGAGTGACGAGGCTGCTTTCGCTTCTGTTAAGGGTCGGATGGTTGGCGGGGTGGGGTGGGGGG
>NW_005841927.1:248155-250735 GCF_000455745.1 Alligator sinensis
TGCCCCGGTGTGCGAGGGGGCATGGAGCGCGCTGCAGTGGCTTGGCTGAGGTGTGAGGGTGCGTTCGCTGGCGCTGGGGAGAGCGAAGGCGGCAGCTCGGGAAGCTAGGCTGGGTTTGGACGCGGCCCCCTGGAAGCGACTGCGGTGAAGTGATTGCGAGGCGCCGTGCCCGGCGCGGCAGCTGTGCCGGCTTCCGAGGGGGCATCTGGTGCATCCTCCTGCCGCGGGGCGGCCGTGCCAACGTGTCTAGCCTGGCGGAGGGGGCTCAGGGTGCCGTGTCTGTGCTAGCGACGAGGCCGCGTGGCACAAGAGAGGGATGGAGAGGCCTGCCCTGAAGCCTGCGCGCTGGCTGGGAAACCGGGCATGGGCATGGCCTTTCCCAGCTTGGAGGACTCTCCCTCGCTGCCAGTGCGAAGGGAGGAAGCCAAATCCCCGTCCGGCCCTGACAATCCGGGAGGAGCTGGTAGAAAGCTTGGAGAAGGCTGGTACGTCCCCCTCGCTGCCCCTACTTCCCGCGGGCTCATGGGAGCCAGGGAGGAAATCCCGGTGGGCTCTGAGCTTGAAGTCACCCCCCAGCCCTGTGGGGGTGTTGCAGTGAGCTCCCATACGTTGGCCCCCACGGGCGATGCTCGCCCTGGCACAAAGCCCGGGCTCTACCCGCCTCCAATGGCTGCCCAAGACTTGCATCGTGCTCGTGGAGCTCGGTGCAGGTGGCCCCAGGGTGCAGGGCACGGGTGACAGCCCCGCGCGTGTTGGCAGAGGGGCGGCGGCATCACGTCCCGCAGCACCAGGTTTATCTGAGCCCCCGCACCCGGAGGCAGGAGAGACCGCAGGAACCAGCTTGCTTTGGCTCACAGCGAGTTGCAGGGTCCCGCAAACCCAGCCCCAAAGGGGCAAAGAAACGGACCTCGACCCCTAGCTGTAAAATGAGACCCGTGAATTTTTGAGGTTTCAAAGCCGGGCTGGGGGGGAAGAGGCGAGAGCTTTCAGACCCCCGCGGTCTTGGCAGGAGTGAGGGCTGCAAGCAGGGGAGCCCCAAAGCGTGGACAGTCAGAGCTGGACTGGACACGGCCTGTCGGTAATCCTTAGGTTTCAGAGTGAACTCGCCAGTCAGAGAAAGAGGGAAATCGGACCCCTTTGGCGCTCTTCCTCCTGCCTGTGCCCACGGCAGAGCCCTGCAGGAGTCACCCTGGGCACGGTGTTTCCCTGCACTGTGGGGTTGGTGAAAGGACAAAACCCGCAATCCCAGGGATGGGGAGAGCCTGAAACTGGACCCCTGAGACCAGGACACTCTCCCCACAGCCCCCACAGATGTATTGGGATTAACCATTTCGACCTGCTCCAAGCTTCGGGCTGGAAGCGGACAGCATGGCAGGGATCGCACAGCTGATTCTGCAAGCCCCATGACAAGGGGCTGGAGGAACCGGGGCCCGCGGCCCAAGGATTCGGGCCAGGCTGAAGGCATTGCTGCAGCACAACTCGCTGGTCTCCCCGGCACGGCGAGGCTATAAAAGGCTGATCCGCCCGGCATCGGGAACAGCTGGGCGCTCCCGACCCGGCAGTGCTGGGCTCCATTTGCAGCAAGGAAGACGAGGCAGCAAGTAGGTGTTAATCAGCCAAGGGATACATGCTTGGGGGGGTTGGTACCCCCTATGCTGTAGCTGCTGGGGAGTAGGGCAAGGACAGAAGAGGCTTTGGGAGTGGGGACATGATAGCCGGGAAGCCAGGGGCGAGTACTGCTCCCATGCTAGTAGCCCCTGGCTTCGAGGGAAGCAACCCGCAGGGCCTGATCCAGCAGCAGGCTGGGTGCTTTGCACTCCCATCCGTGGGAGCCCATGCTGGACGCAGCTCTGGAGCCAACCCTAAGGGCAGAGGCCGATGGGGCCTGGGACAAGGGGTCTGCAAGCTGGCAGGAGCCCGGGAGCGTGCAGCGCCCCTCCCCGGAGCAGCAGCAGGCACCGGCTGCCCTTGCTCAATGTGACTGTGGCACCTTGAACATGATTGAACAGCACACCACATGCTCCCTCCCAGGCCGCCTCTCGCCCAAGGCCGCCCGAGCGTGAATCATCGCCGGCGCGCGCCCCCTCCCAGCCCCGGTGCCGCGCCCTTTGCTGTCCTTCGGTGTCAGGGACCGTGGCCGAGCCCAGCGGGCCACCCAGGGAGCAGGGTTGGGGCCGGCCCGGCTTGCACCCCGCAGCGCCTGGGCGCGTGATGGATAGATTAGATTAGCTTGTCTCCCAGCCAGCACCGGGGAGGGGGGGCATTGACTTTGGGCTGCAGACAGGTTAGCAGAGACAAATGGGAAAAGCGCCAGTGCCATAAAGGGAGGCCGGCGAGAAAGTTCCAGGAATCAGAAGATAAACCCCGCAGCATCCCCCGGCCGGGGGCCTCGGGGGCTGCGGGCAGAGGGGGAGAGGAAAGGCGTGCCAGCTACCTGTGGGTGGGAAGAGGTTAGCCATCTCCACAGGGTCATGGCTACTGCAGCTAAGTGCTTTTTGCATTGTTGGGGGGGGAATGAGAGGAAGGAGGTTGCCATGGAGAAAAACACATGATGCATACTGATGGACTGGGGGGTGCGCG
>NW_005841927.1:250775-269137 GCF_000455745.1 Alligator sinensis
TGGGGTTTGGGGGGAGCCTTTCTGCAGCCCTTGCATAAAAGCAGGGTCCAAAGATGCTTGGTGCCCCCATCTCTGCGTCCTCCACCCCCCACCCCGGCTCTTGCCACCCCCGGGAAAGCGCTGCCTCCCCGCTCGGAGCCGAAGGCACAGCCTCCCCTCCGGTGCCATCCTGGCCAAATCAAACAAGAGCCTGGAAACAAATCAGCAAACAGCCCCAGCCACCTGCCAAAGTGCCACTGCAGAGCCGCGACCCCGTGGTTTGCAAATTAAAGGGCCAGCGGGAAGGCGACGGCAGGGAGAAGGGGGGAAGGGGCAGAAGGCAGCACCCCTTGCACCGAGGGGCTTTGCCCCGCCGGTGCCCACGCTCGCCCCCGGCAGCACTGCTGCCCCCGGGTGCCAGCTCCAAAGGCCTGCGTTAGATTTTCCCAGCGCGGCGGGGACCCAGAGCCCCCCGGGTGTTTGCAACCACAACCGCCCCGTCTGCGGGTACGGCAGGGCACGGCCGGCGGGGTTTTGGCTGCGGACACCACGGCAAGGGCAGCGATGCCCAGCACGGGGAGACACTCGGGACGTCCACCGTAACCACAGCCACGAGCAAAAGGGATTTGTGCGCCCAGGCTGCGGCCTGCTCGGCTGTGCCGCGGCATCTGCCCGGGACCGGGGGAGCCGAGCCGGACCCCCCGAGGTCCTGGGGCAAGGCCCGGGGGTGCCGCCATGGGGGCGAGCGGGGGCGCGCACTGCTTTAATTGGCCGCCTCGTTAGCAGCCCCTCTCCTGAGTGAGGCGCTGTGAGGGGCCTGATGGAGAGGAAGAAGAGCGAAGGCCGTTGCCTGGCAACAACACAGCTGTCTGTTGACCTAGAAGGAGCTGCTCACTCTTGACACAGCTGGTGTTTACATGGAGCTGCATGTTCGCATGGAGCAAAGCGCCTCCCCCGCCTCGCCTGCCTCGCCTGCCCCGCCGCACCGCGCAGAGTAGCACAGGGCGCGGACAAAAGAGGGGCCGCGGAGAAGGGAAGCAGCCCCCCTCCGCCCCAGCCCCGCGCCTCGGGGGGCTGGGAGTCGCCGCCAGCAAATGCCCTGGAGCTGCAGCCGTGCCAAGGATGATGGAGTCCAGATGCGGTCGCTCTCCGGGCCCCTGCTAGAGCCGGCGGGGCGTTGAGGACACTCGGCCCCTCGGAGGTACGGGCCTGCCCCGGCTTGCCGGGGCCCAGATGAGGGTCCCTGAGCCTATTGGGGAAACCGAGGCACGGGGAAGGTGCGGGAGGCGGTCCATGAGACCCTTCATGCACAGCAGCCTACTAACACACCTCTGCGCAGTAGCATTAGGCTACTGCGCATTAAGCGTCACTCCAACAACCGTGCGCTGGCTGCAAGATTGAAGCGACCGCGCATTTAGTTAGCACTTCATTCAGCAAGCGCTGAACGTACTGCGCCTTAACGACCCTGTAGACGTGCCCTGTTACACGCCCAAATCAGGCTCCGCTGCCAAGTGGATCCCAGCCCACTCGTGCACTCGCTGCATCAGCCCGAGACGGTCCCGATCCTGGCTCGTGGTCAGTCGTCAAGCCGCTTCCCTCTACCTCCACGCTCGGGTGTCGTGTTTAATCCGGCCCTTTCCACCCTCGGGTAGTGCCGATCGATTGCCGCGCTGCACAACAACGCTCCTAGGTCTCCTTTCCAGTCAAATCTCTGGTTTCCATTGTCATTTCCTCGCATCAATCACTCCTCGTGGGCGGGAGGTGTCTCTGTGTGAGCCCCCAAGTTCCCACTTTGATCAGATTGGGGCCAATTTTAAATGACTGGCGATTCGGAGTTTTTCTTTTCGTTACTAGAGTTTAAAAACCAACAACAACGATAAGCCAGCGGGTCCGTTGCCTTCAGGTATCGTGAAACCTGGGACTTCAAAATGGGCTTGTTGCGGAGATCTCGTTAAGATCGGACACTTAAGTCGAGTTGGAAGGAAATCGTGCTTTAACGTGCAGGCGCGTTCAAAAGAGCCCGTTTCAAAGACGCCCAGCACAATTTTCTAACTTTAAGCGATCCAAACTTTGAAACAACTAAACTGATTTTCTTGGAACACAGCATGATGGATTTGATTTTTTTTAAGGACTCAATTAAATCTACAAAACGGCATGTGCCGTTCGGGCGGCCCAAAAGCTTACCGATTGGTTTGATTGTTATTTTTTTTATCAGAGTAGTGCAGCTTCTCCTATCAGCACAGTTCCCGCTGCATCGTAACTGTTTGCTGAAAAAAGAAAGTACTTCAAAAAAAAAAAGAAAGAAATGTTAAGAGTTTGGTTGCCAACGTGTTTACATTGATGTGTAGTTAATTCAGTGTGTTTGTAGGACGTGCCCGTCGCACGCTTCACGCACTGATTGGCATTGTATAGCAATAGAAAACGAGGGTTTATTATATAGGTGCTGCTCGTCACTCCAAAGGCAAGCTCGCCTTCCCGGGAAAGCGCTGGTGCCCGGGCACTCGGGTCCACGGGCCGCCAGCGAAGCGCACCGCAGGTGATGTCGAGGGAAACCCAGAGCCCGGAGCAACGTGATTCGTCTTCTAGCGCGGGTTTGCAGCCCGGATTCAGACCCCTTGTGCTAGGAGCTGTACAAGCGCGCGGCACGAGGTGCTGCCTGCCCCAAAGAGCTTGCGGTCGGAGGGAGACAGAGCGTACAGAAAGGGGAAAGGCCTCTCCCTTTCAGCCTCCGCGCTCTGCCACGGCGTGTCCCAGGCCTATGCGACGTGCATTGTGCCAACGCTCACCAAGTAAAGCTGAAACCCCCCTGGATGTGGGGGGCCACTAAGTGCTCATCGAGTGACGGCTGGGGACGTGCAAGCACGGGTGGGAGTGAAGGTTGAGGGTTCAAAATGAGCGCACGGAGGCAGGGCACTGAGCACCGCAGATGAGGAACCCACGCCCTGTGTCCACAGAGCAATGGTGAGCCACCCTGCTAATAGAGAGGGGTTTGGGGTACGTGCCAACTGAATAGGGTCACAGGTTTATAACGAGTGCGCCGAGGGGGGATGCCGAGCGGAGCACCCCAGACAGCGCTCACGGGCCCTCGAGTCCAAGGGGCCAGCGGACACTGCCCAGTGATGCTCTGCCCGGAGAGGGGAACGTATTAGGGTGAGGAAAATGGCCCTGCAGTCCCTGGGACCCTCCTGGCCAGAGCCTCCTTCCACGGCCCGTTTGGCCAGGGCCAGGAGGAGGCTGCCCAGGAGGTCCCGGGGCTTGGCGGGGCCGTGGACGGGGAGCGCATAAGTAAAAAGATGCGGGGAATCGAGCAACCAGCACCTGGGCGAGCCGTTCTGGAGGAGGCGGTGCAGGGGCTGCAGCCTGGCGCGCTCCAGGCGGGCACGCGCGGGGTCTTGCAGGAGCAGGGGGGAGCGCACACTCCTCTCCGGGGGATGCAGGCGTCTTTATCACCTTTTCGTCCTGTGGGCCTAGCCCACCAAAGTGTCTTATTGGCCTCCCTCGGGCAGGGAAAGGGGCCAGCGGATTTCGTGGGACGACTCGTGAAAAAACCAGGGACGGGGGTGCTGGTCATGGGCTCAAAACAAGTGCCGGGGGGCGTGAACGCCGCGTGCCTCCGAGGCTGGGATCTCAGGATCTCAGCTGCCCCTGCTCCAAACAGGACCAGCCCCAAGTCCATCCTCCCCGGATGGAGCTTGCAGCACCTCTCTCTCTCTCTCGCAGTGTTTTGCTAGTGGGGAAGTTCTCTCACGCAGCCCCCCCGTGCTGCCCGTGGGCAGGGCAGGGCAGGGCAGAGCGGGGCGGTGCATGCAGCTGGCATGGGGCGCGCGGCTCTGCGCAGGCTGGTGCGGTGCTGCGCGGGGCTGAGGGATCCGGGCCCCGATCCCGGCCCCAAGCCGGCCCCACCTGCCTGCCCGCCACGCTACCAGGACGAGAACGAGAGCCCTGCACGGCCCGTAAGCCCGGAGCCCCCCACCTGGCATGCTGCCCCTTCCCCTTGCTGCTGGGTGGCTTGCCCCCAGGCTCTTCTGCAGAAGGGCTGCTGGCCCCCCTCCCTGCCCAGGTGCTCAAATCCTAGCTGGGGGCCAGGAGGCTTGGTGGGGAAGGGAAGGGCTGTCCTTTCTGCCATCTCGTGGGCTACGGGGACCCGGGAGGCTGCTCAGGTTGGCGGTGGGGAAGCGTCGGGGCCGCAGGTTTTCCACGGTTAAAACTTTTCTAGTCCCTGGGAAGCACAGGAGGAATTTGCCTCTCCTCCTCCTGCCCCTCTGCTTTGCAAGGCATCCCCGCCGGGCAGGCAGCTCCGGGAGGCTGAGAAGAGCGGAAGAAAACCTCGCCAGTCCCCAGAAGGGAAGACGGGCTCGGAAAGAGTTCCCGCAGGTGACGCAGAGCGGGGACAAGGGTGGCACAGCCGCGCACACGCACCCTCGCGCCGTCACGCTCATCCACAATGTCACAGCCCCTTGTTCAAGAAACCCTGGTACATGGATACGGTCCCAGCCCCCGCTGCCGTCTCAGACACAGCTCCATCTCCCTCTCACATGTGCACACGCACACCGCTCTCCATGAAGGAGACCCATGCAGTCCCTCCCAGAGGCCCCTGCTCTGAAGGGCCCAGGAGACACACGCACTCACACTCGCACGCGTGTGCACGCTTGGCCATTCGTAGCAGAGTGGAGGAAGGAGCAGGGATGGTGT
This sequence comes from Alligator sinensis, assembly GCF_000455745.1. Lineage (NCBI taxonomy): Eukaryota > Metazoa > Chordata > Crocodylia > Alligatoridae > Alligator > Alligator sinensis. Next base: position 255,447 of record NW_005841927.1, read on the forward strand.
TGCATGGGGGGGAAGCTTTTCCCGTGGCTGTGCACCGACTCCGTCTGCCTGCTCTTGTCTGCGTCATCCAGACATGTAAAACCACGGGCTGTGTCTGTGCCCGTGCCCGTGCAGGCGGGGAGCTTCGGGCGAGCTATCCGCGGGTTCAGACTGGTACCGAACCAACAGCCGCAGAAAGGGGACGGGTAGGTTTCCGCCGCCGATCCGACGGCCTCGCCCCACAGCCCCGCGCTGGACCCGCTGCCAGGCGAGGGCTTTTATTGAGGATGACCATTAAACCCAACAAGGGAGATTAAGGCTGCGTGCGGGGTCTGCCTTCGGTGCCGGGGAAGGAGCCACATGCACACGCCTGCACATGCAAACGCAGCCCGAGCTCCCGTTTCGGCCCCGGCCCCGCGATCCGCGCCGGGGCGCTCGGGCAGAGCGGCGGAGGATGCAGTGAATCTCGTCCTGCTCCTGCAGTCCCGTGATTCGAGCTAAAGGAGACTCTCTGTGAGCAGAGAGCAGTATGGGGTCTCTGGCACAGGCCAGCGGTTGTACCCGTGTAGCAGAGGGCGGCGGTGCCCGTGCCCTGTGGCTGGTTTGTTTTGCTCCGCTCCGATGGGGAAACCGAGGCACCGCATCTCGCGGCAGGCCGGCAGCAAAGCTGGGCCTAGACGTGGACTCTCCCGATGCCCAGGCCCCTGCTAGCGGCCTCAGCACCATCCAGCCCCGAGGCCTGGCCTTAAAGCTGCCTCTGGCGGGGAGGGGGTACCCTTCCCACGGGCTGCGGGAAGCATTTCCCAGTGTTTGTCTTTAAATCTTGCCGGCCGGCCGGCTTGGAAGGGAGGCAAAGGGAGAGGAGGAAATGACTCAGGGGCCGGGAGGGTGGGGCGATGCAGTGACCCCATCAGCTGGGGGGCGAGGCTGAGCAAACATCCCCAGGACCCAGCAGCGCTTGGCCTGGCTGGGGGCAGAGGTGGGTTGTGGCAGAATTGGGCCTCCCAGTTGAGACCTGGCAAACTCATTGCATGCCAGCAAAGCAGCAGGCAGCGCTGCTGAGCCGCAGGCACCTTCCGCTGGATTTGAACTGGGGACCTCGAGGGGAAAGCCTGGGGTCCTTTACTGCTCCTGGGGCCGGCTGAGCCCTCGCTCCGGCGCCGGCTCTTGGATTTTGTGGGAAGCCGGCAGCTGCCCGGGGCGGCGCGGACAAAGGGCGAAAGGCCCCCGCGCCCGTCGCCCACGGGGCCGGGGTGGCTCATCCCGCGCCGAGCGGTGGAAACGTGGCCCTGGGTGCCGCGGGTTTGCCGCGTGGGGGAGGGAAGCTGAGAGCCGGCGCAGCTGGGGGCAGAGCGCCTGCAAAGGTCTCCACTCTCCAGTAATTGTAAAAGCTGTGTTGCAGCCGGAGGAGCTGAGATCAGCAGCGCAGGGGCCAGGAAGGGCCGAGGAGGAATAGCACGGGCTGTTGGACAAGGGTCATTCAGAGCGACTGTGTTGAACCCGCACCCGGGGCCTTTGTCCGAAATCCAGGCCCCGAGCAGGGAGGCAGCGGGATCCGGCGAGGGGGCCAGGGCTGTGCAGCGGGGCCAGGGACGAGAGAAGAGGCGCTGGCACCGGGTTTTCCCGTCCGGCTGGTCCCGCTGCTGGGGGCTGGCGCCCCAGCTCCCCTCCTACCAGGCCACCTGGCCCACGGGACCAGGGCAGCCGGTGCCGTGATGCCAGGCCAGCCCGCGCAAGGGGCCAGACCCCCCGGGGCACCACGCACGGCTCTCGGGGCGGTGGCCTTGCAAATTCACCTCTGCTCACGGGGCGGCGGGGGCAAGACCCCGGAGCACCATGCTGGCGAGGGGGGCAGGGAGCAGACCCCAGCCCCAGCTCCCCCAGCCTACAGCCCACAGCTTTCCTGCATAGAGAGCAATAAGTCTGGGGCTGAAACCCAGGTGAAGCCCCTTTAGGAGCCAGCCTTGCTCGAGTATGATGAGACCCAGCTGGGGTGGGGATGGGGGGAGGGAAACAGGTGTTTCCTATAAAGGGCTGAGCCGAGAGCCGTAGGGGGCATGTTGTTTTTTTGTGACAAGCCCTGCAGCAGCGTGAGCAGCCTCCGGGTCCCTGCCGTCTGTGCTGGGCAAGGGAACAGCTCTGCTCTGCGTGAGGGTTTTGGTTGAATTAAGAGGCTGCTCCTCCGGGGCAGGGGCTGGGAGAGAGGTGGCGGGGGCAGCACGCGCCCCGCCGCTGCCAGGGAAGAGCCTGTGTCATCCGCGTGGGGCGGAGGTGCCCACGGGGTCCAGGCGTGGCATGGGTGCATCCGCCTGCGAGCAGCCTGGGCAAAGCCGGGTGCCAGGGCGAGGCGGCCCCCCGGGCGAGCTGGCAGGGGAGCTGGAGCCGGCTCTTGGAGAGGGGAACCGGAGCTGGGGGAGCAAAATGCAACCCAAGGCATTCATTTTCCATGGGTCCAAACAGCGCGAGTTTATCAGCAGCGGCAGAAGCGCCGCGCTTCCTGTCTCGGTGAGGAATGCAGGCTCCTCGGGGAAGGGATTAAGGGGATTATATTATTATTTGTTATCGCGGAGGGGGGAGCACAGCGAAGAAACCTCGGTGGCTGGGAATCCTGCCTAATCGGAGCAGAGATTAGCTTCCCCCCACCCGGCCCTCTTGGCAGCCGGGGCCGGCTCCAGCAGGCAGCCGCGCTCTGTCCACCTCCCGGCTGCCAGGGCAGGGCAGGGCTCCAGCGGGCGTGTTGGTGCGGCTCTTGCCCGCCGTGCCGGGCCGGGCCGGGCCAAACTTGCCCACCCGTGCACCTCCGGCACTTTGATTGCCACTGCAGCTGCTGCCTGGGCCCTTTTGTCTGCTGAGGATGAGCCAGGTGAATCACAGCACGCCCCCGCCCAGCCCCGGGGGCACCCTTGTCCTGCCCTGCTCACGGGGCCCATGGAGCAAGAGCTGGCCATGCCCGGGGTGCCGGGGTCAATGATTCGGGCCCAGCCCTCCGCTCCCCCAAAGTTTGCTGGGCATGGGAGGGGAGCCCAGCCTGGTTAGCAGGGTGCGAAGCGGGTTTCTGCATGCCCGGGGCCAGGCTTGCCCTGGGGCAGAGGTGCCCTTGCTGTCTTGCAGGGTATGTATGTGGCCAGAGGGAAGGGTGGCCCACTGGTTAGCGTGCTAGGCTCGCAGCAGCCGCTCCTTGCTTGGGAGCATCCCTCGGCCTCAGTTCTTCATCTGAGCAATGGGTCTGCAGTGAGGGGAGGCGTAGAAGCACCTTTGCTGCTGGCCGAGGGGGGGTGAGGCAGAAGACCCTGCCCGGCAGCCTCCTGCCTTCGGGGTCTGGCCCTGCTGCTGGAGGAGGGTCTGGGGTTGGGGGGAGAGGAGGCCACACGGAGCCTGTGCGGACGCGAGGGCGGAGGGGCTGTTTGTCTCCTTGCGCTCGAGGCCTGCTCTGGCCGTAATTAATGACCTGCCCATCCGGAGCGTTTTGGGCTCGCGGCGGGAGGCTCTGGGCTGCTTCCAGGCGCTCTGCTGATCATACTGATAAGGCCGGGCGGCCGTCCCCAGCCCTGCCGCAGTCGCAGGCTGTCGCCGCGCGCTGCGCTGCCTCCGACCTGGGCAAGCAGGCCTTTGTTTCCTGCACGGCATCATCTCCAGCCAGGCTGGGAATCGCAGGGAGTGGGTTTCCTTCTCGTGGGCTGGCTCTGGACTCTGCCACTGACTGCCCAAAGGACCTTGGGCAAGTCGCTGCCCCTTGCTCCCACCCCTGGAGCGGCGGTGCCTGCCCCAGCTCCAGCTCCGGGGAGCCCTGATGGCAGGGGCTTGCAGACGGGGCCTTGCAGAGGTTGCAATACCTCCTCCTCCTCTTTCCCCTGGTGCTGGAGAAAGGGGTGGGAGAAGAGTGCATCTGCGAGTGATGGTGCCCACGTGGCTGGTAAATCCATGGGGGCTTTTCCCAGTGCACTAGCCCCACAGAGAAGGGGCTCGCGCCTTGCCGGGCCAGGAGACCAGCCCTGACTGCCAGGCGAGACCAGTCCCCTTCCCGTCTCCCTGCGGCACGGTCCCCATCCAAGTGCTGACCCGCGGAGCCGTCTCGGCAGCAAGCTGCTGGTGCTGGGTCTGGGGTCCCCAGCCCTTCGGGGCCTTGTCAGGGTCCGGTAAGGGGCTAGCAGCCTCATGAGCTCCCCGGAGCCGCAGCTGGGTTGTTTTGCGGGCTTCCCCGGTCTCCTGGTTTGCAGCTGTTTTCTCTCCGACCTCAGCAAACCCGTCAGGACGTGGTCCCGCAGCCCTGGGCCGATGGCAGCGAGTCCCTGCAGGGAGAGGCCGAGCGGTTCCTTGCCTACATCAGCACCCCACAGGTAGGGCGCGTGGCACCGTGGCCCCTCTCCAAACCAGCCAGCTGCCACGGGGTGGCAGGCACCGGGGCTCTCTGAAAGCGCCCCCCGCCCGCCTCCAAACCGCTCTGCTCCCATCCCCGTTGGACCGTGCTGGCTTCCTGCAGAGCCCTGTATCCCCTGCGTGGTCCCCGCGATGCTTGGCAGAGGGGGAGGGACGAGGGAATAGCCGGGGCTTGGAGGGGGGCAGTGCCACCTAGCCCCCGGGCTCCTGCCGCAGCCCCGCCGGGGTGAGGAGGGCATGGGAAGGTCTCTGGCCCTGCCTTATCCCTGCCATCTGCAGTGCTCTGGAAGCAGCCCAGAGCTTCCTGCTGCAGCTGCGGGAGCGCTGGGGGGAGGCAGGGCAGCAATTACGGCTGGGGCCCGGGGAAGGAAACATCTGGGGAAGCCTAGAGCTGAGATGCTCTCTCCTGGCGGGGGGCGGCGTGGATGTGGAGAGACCGCTGCCCGGCTCGGGCTGGGATGCTAGAAGCCTTCAAGCCCTCCGTTGTGCTGGGCTGGACCAGATCCTGCCTCAAGGGCTGGCTTCTGCCCTTCCTCCCCTGCAGCTGCCTTGCTCCAGGGCTCTGAGCCAAGCGGGGCCCAAGGCCTTCGCGGACAGCACCCGGGAGCCCTGGCGCGTGTGCCTGGATCACCTGCCCAGCCTGGCCCCGAAGCCACAGCAGCAGAGGTGCCTGGCATACACCTTCAGGTGAGGGAGCTCCCGTGAAGGGAGGAAAACGGGGCTGGGGGAGGCTTCCTCTCACTGCATCCCATGGCCAGGCCTGCGACCCACCCCTTCCCTGCCTGCGGCTCTGCTCCGCGGAGGCAGCCGCGGATCTGCTCCAGGCTCGGTGCTTTCTGGCAGCCTCAGTCAGTGTTATCACCACCTCCCGGCCCCTCTGAACGTGCCTCCAGGCAGGCTTTGCTGGCTCGCTGGGCTGGAACGGCAGAGGGGCTGGGGGCTGCTCGGGCATCCTTTGGCAGCCAAGCAGCTGCCCCCCGGGGCTGCTGTGGACCCGGGAGACTTTGTCACTGGGGCTTTTGCAATGGAGCTGTTTTGCCCCTAGCAGGAGGCTCCCCGTCCCTGCCCTTGGCACGAGCCTCCAGGGCTCTGGGGTTCCCGCCTTGCCTTTCTCTCCGAGTCTGGGGTCTGCATCTGGCGTGGGGGAGCTCCGTCCCTCTAGAAGGGTAGGGAGCGTCTGATGGGATAAAGGACGCCCGGCCGCGCCAACTTGGCTGGGGCAGTGGCCTGGGGAGCACTGGTCGGTGCAGAAGCTCCTTCAGCTCCGGTGTCTCTGGGCGCTTCGGGCTGGCTTCTCCCGGGCGCAGGCTGGGCATGGAGCAGCCGTGACCGAAGAGCAAAGGCACCTCCGCTGCAGAGTGCGAGCCAAGCCTGCCCGTCTCTGCCTTGCTTGCATAACATCACCCATAGCACGCCGTCTTGCAAGCAACGGTCCTCAGGTCATGCTATGCTGGAAACACTCTGGCTGGTGCCGGCACGTGCCTCGGACATGGATGTCTCTCCAAAGCACCTATGGCTAGCCAGCGTCGGAGACAAGCCGCTGCGCTCGGCGGAGCGCTGGCCCGCCCCGGCATGGCACTGCTTCTATTCCTAACATTTCTCTCCCTTTCTGTCCGCCGGCAGCGTGGTCAAAAGGATCTCCGAGTTTGCCCGGCGGATGAATGAAATGGGGTGTCAAGTGCACAGCTTTGGCTGGACCCCCGACCGGCACGCAGAGGAGCGCTGGCAGGAGGGACGTGTCCAGCATCACCGCGTGTGGCTGGACTGGCACGAGCAACCCCCGTCCGCTTCGTCGCGGAGGCAGAGGAGCGCTTCCAAGAGGCTGAGCCGGATCATGGAAAGCCTGGGCCACGAGAAGGTAACGGCACGTAGCCGCGTCTTTCTTCCCCTCGTGACCACGTCCGTGTAGTAGAGGTGAGAGATAAAGGATCTGAGAGAGGTCTCTGCTAATCTGCTGTGGCTCAAAGTGCAGTCCTTGGAGTTTGTGTTGCACAGAAACGGGGGAAAAACAGGGCTGGAGAGGTCGCCTAGTCCAGCCCCCTCCCTGCTCAAGGCAGGATCAGCCCTGTCTGAACCAGCTCCGGCAAATGTTTGTCTAACCTGCCCCTAAAGACTTCCAGTGACAGACTCCCCAGCCCAGCTGGGTAAACCATTCCCAGGCTAGGCCCCTCCGAGTTAGACGGTCGTTTCGAGTATCTGCCCTACAGCTCCTCGATTGATTGGGCTCTGGGCTTCTGGGATGCAAAGCACGATTGATCACCATCCTCTTTAATGACCCTTTTTGCATTGGAAGACGGCTGTCAAATCCCCCCTCGGTCCTTAAAGAGTCCCAGTTCTGCCATGCTCTTCAGATCTCTAATAGTCTCTGCTGGCGTTGCACTGGAGCAATGTCCTTCAGTCTCCGAGTGATGAAGCCTTCTGCCTCTTGTAGCACAGCCCAGGCACTTCTTTAAGCTGTGCATTTTTTTTTTTAGCATGGGCAGAGCCTATTCAAACATGCAACACTCCTAACATGCAGCCCCCTCTGCCTCTCGCACGGCTGTTTCATGCTTGCCTTCGCTGTAGTTTCCATCAACCCACGATCGGGTGTGCAGCGGTCGCCCAACCCGGCAGGGCAGCATGCAGGTAACAGGACCTAGAAAGCTGGGCTGGGATTGTCCAAAGGCCGCTGACCCAACTCTGGTGTACTCGAATGGGCTTTGAGAACCGGCTTCTTGGACAACACCACTCTAGGACAGGCCGCAGGGACGGATGTGCTCTGAATCGTGGCCACGTGAGCTGGTGAATGGAGGAGGAAAGGGGCATCTATGCCTGGCCGCGGCAGGATATAATGCCTGGCCAAATGCACAGGATGTTGCTAGCAAACACAGCTGCTGCAGCCCTACCTCCTTTTTCCAGACCTGCTAAATCCTTGTCCCTTAGAAGCTGTGCATGATCCGAGCAGGGGGCCCATGCCTGCTGGCAATGCCCTGCCTCCCTTCCTCCCACCCGGGTGCCGATAAGAGCAGCTGAGTTTGCTTTCCCCTCTCTCCCTGGGGCAGATCGACGTGCTGGAAGCCGACTTGGCCAGCGCGGAGTGGAAGATCCTGGAGAGCATCCTCCTGGACGGCACCGTGGCCGCCGTGCACCAGCTGATCCTCACCCTGCACCTCCACTGGCCCGGGTTCGAGGTGAGCGGGAGCAGCGCCGCGGTGGTCCGGCACTGGTACAGCTTGCTGAAGGCGCTGGAGGCCAGAGGCTTCCAGCTTTTCCACAGCTACAAGGACCTGCAGAAGCCGCAGCGGTTCCTGCACCGGGAGCTCCTCAACGCCAGCAGCTCCTACACGCTGGGCTGGGTCAACACCAGCTGGATGTACTAAGAGGGGGTGGGCTGTGGAGGGGGCCTTGTTTGCACGCGGCTCCTGCCCCTGGTTTGTAGGTCCCAGCACATCCTGGAGCGAGCACCCTTGCTCCCCATGCGTGGGTGACGCAGGCAGCGGGTTCCCGAGGAACCCGCGGAGCTCTCCGAGGCCCGCAACTCGGACGGCGGGCGGATGTCGGATTCAGGGGGATGCCTGAACTGGACCGAAACCAGCTCCACGGTGCCGAGACATGCTGGAGCCCCACGTACCATGTGCCCGTATCCCCGCTGCGCTGCCCTGGGGTGCAGACGACGAGCGCCCTGCTCGCAGTCTCCCTAATCAATGCCAGTGCCTTGCTGTTGAGCTCCTGCAGCTCGGATAATAAGCCCTGCTGATGCCTCCTGGGAGGAGACGCAGCAATGCTTCTGCCCGCAGCTTGCATCGGTCCCCCCACCCCTCCAGCCAGCGAGGGCCAAAACGGCTCTGGGGAGTAAGCACGATGCAGTCCTTCCCTGCGCCCTGCTGCTTGGGAGCCCTTCTACCCGGGATCGTTAGGGTGGCTGAAGTGGGAAATCCTGCAAAGGTTGCGGGAACCAGCAGCAGCCTGGGCTGATGCAATTAGGTCAGCTGGGCTTTTCAACCAAGCCAAAGGGAGTGACCCAATAAGAGCCTGCTCGGGTTTGATGCGGGAGTTTGGTCTCTCTGCTCCCAGAGACTCCTCTCCAAACCCCAGCGAACATCTCAACCGAATGACAGGGGGTTTCAGAGTCCCCCCCCTCGCTGGGAGCCCGCCAACCCCCCAAGACCCTCCATGAAAGCAGGCAGGGGCTCTTTGGAGAGCCGGCTGCATCACGAGAGCATCTCCTGCCAGTTGGGTGGGAGCTCGACGGGGACCGCTGCAGGTCTGCTTCCCGCCACGACAAAGCGGTGCAGCATTTCCAATCTCATGGCAAAAGTAGGGGGGCGCGGAAAAACCCCTACACTTTTTTTGAGCAACCAAAGAAAAATTCCAGTTCCAACTTTGGGTCAGGTCCAGTTTGCTTTCATCTACATGCCTAGGTTCAAACCGCTAGCGCACAACCGTGCTGCAGAATGGCATTTAAAGCCAATTCGACTTGCGCCCTTCCCCGGGGCGAGGGCTAGTTCCTTGAGGGGCTCTTTTTTTTGTTGCTATTTTATTTTTTTTATTTACACTTTATTGCTCTTGTTTTTGTGGCTGCTCTCGCTGCTGGAGCGCACAAAATCCTTCAGATCTCGGCTGGCAGCAGAGATCCGCCTAATCATAGTCATTATCTGGTAGCAGGTAATGGGCATCTTTCCCATGTTAATTTGAAAACAGAATAGATGAGAGCAGGACACTGGCGCACCGAGCATGCTCCTAGACCCCCCTGCGGCTGGAATTCGCTGCCTTTTTTTTTCCTTCCTCCCCAGCAAGTTGTGTACGGCGGAGATCCTGCTCGATGGGCTGACATTGCTCGTGCAGTAGCAGGGCTCCGAGGTCACCGGCGGAGACATAAAGTGCAAGAGGATTTTTATTTTTCGGTATAAGCTGGCAGAGCCCGGGCGTCTGGGTTGCGAGAGCCTCTCGAGATGCTCTGCCGTGATTTTGCCAGCACCGACCCCAGTAACCTGCTGCTAAATAAGTAAGCCCAGGTGCCACTGGGGGCTGGAGGATGCGCGTCAGCTGCAGGAAGGAATGAAATGCGCCAGCGAGAGCCATGAACCGCACAAATTGCGCTCTGCCCAGCAGTGCAGAAGCCTGGCAAGGATCCCATCGCACACCGCGGACACAGAGGCCCTTTCGGCTGCTGCAATAAAAACTCCCTGAGTTGGTTTCTGGGGTGGACCGTGCAAAATAAGACCATCTCTTTATTGCCCGCTGCGTCGGTGCCACCCGAACTGGCCGTGCCAGCCCGCTGCTTGCACTCGGTGGCGGGGGGCCAAATCCTGCCTGCCTCTTAGCACCGCCTCGCCCTTCTCCCTGGCTGCAGATGCAAAATATCTCGGAGGCGACAGCCAGGTTTTGTCTCCTCTGGGCAAGTTCCCCCTTCCCACGGGGGCGGGAGCCGGGAGGAAGGGTGGCGTCGGAGTTTCGTTTTTTCTGAGATACCGTTAACTAGTGAGCAAAGGTTGCAGTGTCTCCATGGAGACAAGACAGTGAGCGAGACGGTGTGTGTGTGGATCTAAGGTTAGCGCTGATTAGTAAATGTCAGCAGCACCGCTGCGTTCCCGCAAGTGCCCTCCGCCAGCGCCAGCACCGGCCTGGGCGCCCGGCGGCACGGGCAAAGCAGCGAGCCAGGCTAGGGGGCAAGGGCACCTCCGTACCCACGGGGAACTGGGATCCCGCTGACCCCTGGGCAGTGCCGGCGTTGTCACTATGCCATCATGACCGCTGCCAGGCCAGGTCTCCAGCCCCCCCCCCGAGGTTTAACGCGGCCCCTCGCTGCGCCCCGTGCAAGCATCAATCGAAGGGGGAGACTGGGGTGCAAGATGCACGCTCCTTTGCCCTTGGCCTGGCCGCTGGGCTTGGGGTGCCATGCTGATCAGGCTCCGGCAGAAGATCTCGAGGATTACAAACCGGAGCGCTCTGCGAAACAGAAAAGCACAGCTGTCTCCGTCTTGCGGAGAGAGAAACAGCGACTCGGAGAGGTAAAGGGGTTTGCAGTTAGCCCGGGCTGGGGATCTACAGAGCTGAGGCCAGTCGCTGTCGCAGCTCAGCGCCTGGATCAAATCTCGCTGCTCCCAGCTCCCAGCCCTGCTCTGTCACCACGAGGCTACGCGGCCTCCCTACAAAACAGGTCATTTCGGGGTCCTGGGGGCTTCGGTCGCTGAGGTGAGCCCCTTTTGAAGAACGGGCCCGTTTTCGTGTCCATAAAGTGCTGACGGCGTGACAAGCCAGCGCGTCGCAAACCTCCCTTGCAGCTTATCAGAATGAGAAATGTAAGCAGAGCTCTCCTCCACGCAGCACAAGTGAGCAGCTGGCTGGGAAAACCAAGGGACCGCTGAAGCTCACAGGCAGGATTTCACGTCCGCCCCCAACACACAGCACTGCACCACCACTCTGTCTTCACAAAGCAGATCAATCAGCTCGACGGGCTGGCTTTACTTGATGCTCTTCGGTCCCTGCTTCCCTTCAGCTTTGGTCCGGTTCGGAGCCCTGCATGTGAACAAGAGCTCGGCCCCGGGGGCGTTGCTCTAGCGTCGAGGCCAGGTGCAAATCCCTGCACGTTGCCTCCGTTTCCCAAAGCCAGTCGCAATCTGCGGGTGCCTCTCGGTCGGAGGGTGTGCTGCTCCGTGCACCCCTCCTCAGGGAGGGCAACCGTGCAGTCCCAGGTGACACGGCAGCACGTACCTAGCCTGCCCGGGGATTAGCAATGCAGCGGCACAGGCTCCAACGCAGGCTGGACAAACCTGTCCGAAATCCTGGGTATGTGCTGGGCTAGAGATGAGCAAGCAGGCTTTTAGGCCCCCCATTCCTAGAGACCCCCCGTGTTATTTGGGCAGCGGGGATGTACTCGGATGTGCTGCAATACCCTCGCTGCTGTTAGCACCGACATATCGCCACGCGCTGCCGTTATGCTGCAGTGCCGTGAAGAGATCACCCTGTGCAGCTCCGAGCACATGGTCAGCTCCGCGCAGAGTTGCAGTTCGATGGCACAGTGAGCCCTCCCGAGTCCAGATGGGCAGCGGCTTGATCTTAGCTCCCCGAGATCGAGCATCTTATTTCCAGAAGGCCTCGTTCGGTCCGCAGGCCCCTGCTCATCTGCTGGCCCCCTTCAGTGGTCGGCACTAAGATTTTGACAGGCACGACCCACGGGCTTAACGTAATGAGATTGCAGCACTGGGGAAGGATAGAAAAAAGGAGCATAAGCTCAGGACTGAAGTTCACCATGAAAGCAGCGTGTCATGGAAAAGCCTCCATCATCTCCCCCCCCCGCCCACGCCAGCTGCTCAGCTAGTCACCTTGGCGGTCTGCAGGGCAGCGCAGCCAGAGGATCATTTACAGGCAGAAAATACAGAAAGGCAATTGGCAGGTGATGAGATCCTTTCCAGGAGAGAAATAAGTGTCAGGGGGCAGCGCGGCTGCCTGGGATACTGCAGCACAGCACATATTCAGGAGGGCTAAACTGAGACACGTGTGCGTGCAAGCACCCCCCCCCCCCCCAGTAAAAGGCTCTAGCGCCCCCCCGAGATAAAGGTTGCAGAGCAGACACAGATTAGGTGGCTCCCTTGAGGCTATGACACCTAGAGAGAGAAGCAAATCCTCTTCGAGTGAACTGGCAGAGAGGAAAACCTGGAGTCCAAAACCTCCAGCACCTTCCTCTTGGGGCAGAGGCTACGCCTTGCGGCGGTGCGAGCTTGTTCGCACTGGAGAGCTGCGGGGCAGCGGGCAAGGGGCTTCTACGGGCGGAGAGCGGAGATCCGTTGCTCTCAACCTCGTTAGAGTCGAGGCACCCCTGCACAGACTCGAGGTCCCCTGGGAAAATGCCAGCTCTTCGCTTTCACTCTTTTTTTTGGACTACAGAAAAATAACACGAGCATTTTTTTTTCCCTGTGGCAAAGCACTCAGAAAGACCCCAGCTGCGGATTCCTATTTGAAACCTCCGGGTTTTTCTCCTGAATCACTCAGCTGGCAGTGGCACCCGGGAGAGGATCTCAGGGCACCCTGCTTGAGAATCCCTGGTGCTGATGGGAGGAGCGCCTGGAGGGGTGGAGCCAAGTAATTAGTCCTGATGATTTCAAGATGTGAGCTGAAGGCAGGCCCCAGGGAAGAGGAGATGGGATGCAGTCAGGGAGCACTGGCAGATTGGCAGGTGCTGATTAAGACGAGCGTGACCTTCAGCCCTGGACATGCTCGCTGACCCAGTTGCTGCGGCGTTCAGCTGCCGAGCCGTCCTTTGTTGGCCTTTGCTGTGGCAGCCCTGCGAGGTGCCGCGCTGCGGGAGGGGAGGAGGAGGCCTTGCACGCGGCTCGTGTGGCAGGTGTGTCGTGTGCAGGCGCCGGGGGAGTCCAGGAGGGTCCCTGGGCTGTTCTCTTTGTGCTGCGCGGACGAGCTGCTTTCCCCGCCCCGCCCCGCTCCCGTCCCACGGCCCCAGCACAGCCAGCTTCCCGTGGCACGTGGAAACGCAAGGGGGAAGTAGGTGGGCTGTGGTGCGCTCTAGCTAGTGCCTAATCCAGCTCCAGCTGGCACAGCTTAGAGCGACCCCCAGGCTGCTCTAACTTCCCCTAAGGCCGGGAGGGAACCGGGGAGTTTGCTCCTACGCGTGTGCCATTGGTGCAAAGGGGAGCGTCCGCACCGCTCTCGCCCGCCGCACGTCCCTGCAGCATTGCAAAGGGCATATATTGGGATTTGCGGGGGGGACCCCAAATGTAGGGTGGCACTTAGTGAATTAATTATAATGCATTTGCAAGGGCACTCCGTCCCTCGTGGGCTGAGCAGATGGATGCCTGTGGCTTATGCTGCTGATGTGACTTGCGCCCGTTTCCTTGCCCAGCTAGTTGTGCCTCAATCCGGAAGTGGCACAGGCCAGGCTGCGGCACTGCAGGGGTTAAACAGGCACCGCCCGCCTCTGCTCCGCCCCCTGCCGGAAGGCCCCAGCCCCACCCCCGCTCTCGTTTCCATTTGGGCCCTTCCCTCTACTAGTATCCCCCTCCCCCTTTTTTTTTTCCGAAGTGGACCCTTCCTCAGAGTTCACGAGCCGTGCGGGTAGGACAAGGCCAATGCCAAATGAGGGGTGGGTGAGCCCTGGAAATGCCCACCGTTCCCTAAAAAAAAGAAAAGCAAGGCAGTCCAGTGACGGAAATGGTCACGTGTCTTCTTTGGATGCCAAGTGCTAGCCTTGGGTTCCCACCCCGAGCAGCCATGCTTCGCTTCCCCTCCCCGCGGGTGGTACGTTCCCCCTTGTTTACTCTGTTTGCGTCGCCCGCTTGGGTGCGGCCCCGGCGTTACGCTAGCGTCGTACGCAAGCGGCGCAGCACGGCGGCTTTGACAGG
>NW_005841927.1:269598-289866 GCF_000455745.1 Alligator sinensis
CTGTGCCCCACCGGCAGCAGTGCCGGGGGCGGGAGAGCGCGTGGACCCGGCGTGGCGGGGGGGGGCCAAGGACACCTCGCCCTAGGCAGCCCCCCATCCCGGGGGAGGCTGCGCGGGGTGCAGCAGGCCCAGGGCAGCCCCACGCTGACCTCCACACGGGCGTCATCTCGGAGGGGCTGGGGTTGTCTCCCGCGCGTCCCCGGGCCTGCCCTAAAGCAGCACTCGGCGGGCACGAGCCCTGGATCCCTTCGGGCCGGGGGAAGTTGCGGCACTTCCCGGCCCTCGGGCCCTGCTCTGACATCAGGGAAGTTTTCTCAAAGTTTGTACTGCTGCCTGGGCTGGACGTGTCTCGGTAACATCCTCAGCCCCGCTCGCCCTCCCGCGCAGGGGGGCGGCTGGCAGTTTTCGATGCCGCTTTAAAATGCCGAGAGCGGGTTTGTTTCCCGGGGTGTTAAAAGTGTTGGTGACCTGCCTGCTGCCCGGTGCCCGCTATCCCAGGCATCAGAGGAGATGTTAGCAGCGAGGAGGAGCTTTTAGAAGATGTTTCTGCTGTGGACAGGGCTGTAATTTGTCAAGCCCTTTGTGCTCCTTACGCTTGTATGACATCCTTAAGAGCAGGAAGCCTTGCGAGAGGGGGGAAAAGTTGAAAGTGAAAGACGTGCCGGGGCCAGCGAAGAACAAAGGCCCTGCCTTGCAGTAGAACTGACACGAGATGTGTTACTTAATGGGCAATATTTAAGTGTGCACGCTTGCACAGTATTTGCCAAATGAGGAAGAAAAAGGGCCTAAATGTCTCTCACTAGTTTGAAATGCCTGCAGAGCCGGTGGTTATTAAAAGCTGCTCACATGGACATGTTCAGCGTTAGCATTTTCGGTTCAGCCGAAGTTCTGTATTGAGCGCTCTGAGCGGGTTTTGTCTTGTATTTAAGTTATCCTTTTCCATTTTGTGTTTTAAACGCATCGAATTTGAACTTCGATGATATCTTTATAGTATGACTTGGAAAATCTGATCAGTTGCAGACTCGCAATCAATGGTAAAGCTTTACCTGGCGAGAGGACTGAGCAGGCCAGATGCTTCTGCAGATTTTATGCTTTTTTTTTTTTGACAGAGAGAGAGAGAGTTTTTGTTGAAAATGTGAGTGGGGAAGCTGGACCTAAGGTGCAGAGGTCAACCTAATCCAGATCCCTGTGTGAGCCACCCCTTGGAAGGCAGGACCTGAGTGTGTTGTCAGCAGCAGGGATTGAACCTGGGACTTCTGCATTCAAAAGCATGAGTTTTCTACTATTTGTTTTTATGTGTTGGGTTTTTTTTTTAACTCCAAAGCCTTTGTTCTCCCTGCCAGGACTATAGCAGGCTCATCAACTTTAGGGTTTAACCTAGCCAAAAACGAGGGTGCGAGCACCATGCTGAGTGGGTGGAAGCTACGAGAAAATAATCTTCCAGGGTGAATGGACTGTAAATCTTTCTGAGGCCCTGCTTCACTTTGGTTGGGGGTTTTTTTATGTACATGTGTGCCTCAGAGTAACCAATGTGCATTGCCTATCCTGAAGTGAAGACAGGGCTACCTCAGTTTTACCACGAGGAAATTCGGCAGCATGCCTTGTCTTGATCATGTTTTAAATTTATCGTGCCTGTTATTAATTATGTGGCTAAGACCGGAGTCTGCATCCACTGGGTCCAGTACCACTTCTACTGGCCAGGGTCTTTCCAAGCACATGAGCAACACGCCCGGCAGTTTCACCACCGCCTTTTCCTTCTGAATCTGGTGAGCGGCAGTGAATGCTTTGTCTGGGATGATGTAGTTGGGCTGGTCCTGCTTGGAGCAGGGGGTTGGACTAGATGTGACCTCCTGAGCTCCCTCCCACCCCAAATTTTCTATGATTCAATGAAACTGGTAGAACCCGGGGAAGCTGAGTGGTCCTTGAAACTTCAAGGTGGACCTCCACTCACCATTCGTTTGCCCCTTGCCATGATAAGTTTTTGGTGAACTTCCTAAGCTCAAATTTGTACGGGTGTCCAGAACATTCACAATAATGGAAAATGTGCTAGAATAAGAGCTGAAGAAAAAGGCAAGCGGGCTTTGGGTAGTAGTACTGATGCAGAGTGCAGCAATGTATCTGTAGTGCTGTATTTAAAACAAAACAAAAAACAGTCTTAATAAGCAGTAGACAGCCACGAAACTATTGACGAATTTTTTTGGCAAAAGGGCTGAATTAGTAGTAATGTTCTGTTGAGCCAGATTTTATACCCACATCTCTAGGAAATGTATTGTGTGCCAAATAAATACAGAAAATATATCTTGAAGCTTACAGTTGAGAACACTTTCATGAGTAGTGACTCATTGGTCAGTGGGTCTCATTGAGAAGAAAATCCTTACACGTAATAGCCAACCCAGTTTTCTGGCATATTTTAAGTGTGACTTATTCTTCAGGGCTGGTCTAGGAGGAATTGATTCATTCACAAAGCTTGGGCAATCTTGTGGTGTAGGTGGAGACGCGAAGACTTTTAAAGCTCGTCTTTTTTAATGGCCAGCTTGGTTGATTCCAGGTCTAGTGACTTTTGAGGGTGGAGGAGGAAATCGGAGGAGATGCATAGCTTTAATGTTGCCACAAAAGTCAGGTAAGATTTTTGGTTGACAGCTTGTGGTTGGGTAGGTTTACAGTTTAAAAATTCTGTCTTTTAATGATTGTAGCTATCCTTTTCCACACGGCTGCTTGGAATCATGTTTGGTTCCTGAATTTTTTTTTATCTGAGGTTTTCAGTTCATTGTAATTAGGCATAATTTAAACTTTTAGCCCCAAGAACACAGCTAAGCAAACCACACTACAAGGAACAATCCTGCACACGTGGAAGGTGGTGGGTAGGTTAGAGGAGTCCAGTAGGTGTTTTCCCATCTCTTGGCTGCCTGTTTCAGGTAAAAGCTTTTAGACTTCCTTGGGCCTCCATTACACAGAGACTTCAGGATTCAGCAAAGCATATTTTGCTAAAGTATTTTCACGTGAGCCAAAAATGGCAAAGATAGGCTTTGGCCCTTTTTTAAATTTCTTATACAGTGCCTGTACAAATGCCGTTAAGTGCAAGGGGGATGCACAATGGAAAAACTAAAACAAAAATCCATTCTGCATTTTCTCTCTCTCAGGAGACTGGATAATTTCTGTTTTTTTCTTTTAAGGGAGGAAGAAGGCAAATGCAGCATGGTATGTTGTATCATCAGTTATACAGTCTTGTGTACAAAACCCCTATAAAATACAGTTTGTGGCTCATTCGGTGTCCTTTATCTCTAGTTACACAAGCAAAATGCAGCTGTTCTCCAGTAGAGAAGGGACTTCTGGCCCTTTCAACCATTAGCCATCTTCTTTCTTTTAATGGAGCTGCTTGTAGGCACGAGCACTGTGCCCGGTGATAGCTCTCTGCAGGATCAGGTCATTGGTTGTGACCACATGCATATTAGAAGTGTACATTATAAATCTCTGCTGGAGCTGTTGATGATTAATAAGCAAATTAATGCTCAAAGCAGAACCACCCTGCTGAAGTTTACTTCCTCTCAGAGTTCTTGCAACTCGGTTTAATAGAGAGAAAAAAATGGTTAGTGTATTTAATTTTCCAAGGGTTGAACAGCTGTTTAAATCCGACACTGCTGATCCAGTCTCAGCAGATTGTAGTGCAAAAAGAGTGTGCTAAGGTGTTTCTCTAGGTTACAGGATGGTAGTGTCACCCAGCTTTAGCCAAGATTTTTATTCCTTAGGGAGCTCTGTAGTTTTTCCTCTGGAATTAGAAGGGGCAGCACCCCTCCCAGAAAAGCCGAAATACGAGCCCGAGTCACGTTTGGTCGAGGCACGCAACATATGGGCAGTACAGCGTGTTAATCGCATCTAAACGCAGAGCGCTCTATTGATGTCGTGGTCGAGCTTAAAAAATAGTTTCCTAAGATCCCACCCCTAATTCTTGAAATTGTAGCAAAGCTTTCCAGCGCGGTACTACTAATAACTGAGCTGCAGAGCACAGACCTTCCTCTTCCCTGCCCCTCGCAAGGAGGGGCTCTCCCAGAGGACTTGCTGGTCTTGGGGCTTGCGGCAGAAATGGGTGTTTGCAGATATGCAAGGCGACTCTAGGCTTCACTGATGCTTTTTAAATTCCCCTTGACATTTCCATATGCCCAGTCACTAGTCTTTGGCCATAGTGGTTCTGTGCCATGTTTTCCATTTCCAGTGATATTGCTGCCCTCTGAGGTGTGCGGACAGGCAGGGTTTGTACATAGTAAGCATTATTGCTTGGCTATCAAAGGCCTATGCTGTTCTGTTGTGGCCCACCCCCATGCTCCCCCTCCTGTATGTGAGGTCTGCCCTGAGCCCATCATTTCGGCTGCGTTTTGCAGGCATCCATTACCTGCCGTTCTGAAGGTGAGGCCCAGCCACTGTTGCTGGAGACAGCCTGCAATACAGAATTAGATGGCAAACGTGTAAGGAGATTCCCACTAAAATGCATTGATCTACCACGTTGCTTTAAATCAAATACAAATGGGCTCTAGCTTATTTAGTTTTTGCTGGAAAGCATCTAACTACAGCTGAGCTTTTCCGATAGGCCGTTTGGTATAGCCAGGTAGTCATCATCATGGAAGGTGCTGATTTAGTGCAGGGAAACATGTCATTTCCCTGCTGGATGGCAATACATTTGCTCGAACAATTCCTTTGTGAAATGAAGGACCTTCTTTTTCTCTGCACAGATTGATTTGCGATGGAAAAGTCCTTTCTCCAGGGCAGGTGGTTACGGTGCAGGACTGCAACCAAGATTTAGCTTCTGGGCTTAGCAACTGGCTCTCCACGTGACTTTAGACAAGTCGCTTAACTCTTCTTTGCCTCTACCTCCCTGTCTGTAAAAACTGAGCTAATGGTTCTTGCCTTCCTTTTTTCCAATGCAAAATGAAGGAGAAGGACAGAATGTACGAGCAGTTAATTATTGTTTGGAGAATGCTGAGGGCTGCCAGCCCATGGTGCCTTGGACAGGCCAAACTGTAGAAGGGGCGGTAAATACCCAGAGAGATGCAAGGTTCTTTGGGTAAATATGGTATCTTTTATTAGACCAACTAAATGGCTGGAAAAATTGTTCTTTGTAGGCTTTTGGGCACAAACACCCTTCTTCAGGCATGGGGAGATGCAAAGAGTTTTCAGATGGTGAATGTGGGGTGGGGAGAGGAAGCAGGAAGCAGGCTCCTTGCAGGCCCTTGCCTGCTTTCCCTTCCACGAGAGCACTCAAAAGGAAAGAACAACTCCAGACTGTGTTTGGTCCTGAATCTCCCACAATCGGGCTGTTTAGAATTGCTAATGGGAACATCAGTTCTATTCTGCGATGGCCAGTGGGGCTGATGTCACTGATTTCATAGCAGCCCTGCATAAATTGTTTGCATGCTCTAGGGTCTGGCTAAGCACTTTGTTGGCCTATTATATTACGACCAACAGGCTGGAGTGTGTTTAATTTCTTGTGTTTTCCTCTCTCAGTAATTGCCTTTTTCTACTTCTCAGAGTCCTGCTTTAAGTCTCCGTCTAGCAAAGTTCTTTTCTATTGCTTGGAGGAATGAATGGTGCTTTCCTTTCAGGCAGCTCTGCACTGAAGGGCTTTAAGTGGCATTCAGAGGAGGCTATCAGCCACAATAGCCGCTGTATTGGTGTAGCTGTACTTTCATGCATGGAGTGCAAAAAATAGGACTTAATTGAGAGGGAGGGGGAACGGCAACCTCGGCTGAATGGATGGGTGAAAGTGCCACGACCACCCCTTAGCCCAGCAAACTGTCACTTGAGTCGTTGCCAGAGCAGAAGTGAGAGTCCCCTTCGCATACACCCTGCTTTTGTGTGGTGTAAGAGAGCCTACACTCTCCCAGTTTGGGCTTTACAGCTGCAGAAAAGCAGAGAAGCATGCCCACACCCAAATCCTGTCCTAACAATACCAGCAGCTGCCTGTCTGATCCTTTGCAGGAGAAAGGCACTGTTGCCATAAACACAGCTTGTGTAAAACCTTTACCTTCTGTCTGGGACAGCATGAAATAACTGGCCACTTCCTCTGTGGAGGCTAAATTAAAAACCCTGTAATCAGCCTATTTGTACAGAAGAGCAGTTTGGTCTCTTGAGAATTCAACATTATGTCAAGGACATTGCTTCTGGGGTCTGGCTTTACATGAGAGATCTCGGTGAAGCGGCTGTAGGTGATGGAACGTGTGGCAGGTGTTGAACACGCGCCGAAAGATTTGTATTGGGAGCAGCCCTGATAAATCTAGTCTCTGTTCCTCATGAAAATACCAGTTCTAGCAAATCATGGTTTCAAGTCTTTTTTAAAAAAAATAGCTCTGACTCTTTAGGGCTGAAGACCCAGAACTTGGAGTAGAGGAGGGTGCACTTAGCATTGCGTCTTGGCCCATGCAAAACTTGAACAAACAGTTTATCCCAATGCCAACTGGAGAGTCCCCAGCCATTTCCCTTGAGTCCTAATCACTGCTCATCATCACCCGTGCGATCCCCACCCTTCCAGTCCAGAAAAGCCTGATTAAAACAGCTGGCTTTGCCAACATTGTCCAGAGGCCATCGAGCCTGGATTCGCAGAAACCAAGGGAGGCAACGAGTTCCAAAATCACAGTCTGTATTAAGGTTCAACCAGTGGTTAGAATAGGAGACCAGCCCCTGCCTTTGTTTTCATCACCACCACCACAGTAAAACCTTAAATTTGCAAACTCATGGTAAAACCCTTGTGAGGGTGAGGCCCTTGGGTGTGTCAGCTTGCACAGGAGTGATGAACCATCTCTGGGAATTCATCTCCAGTTGGCTGATTTGAGCAAGCAAAGCGTGTTGTGTAGCAGAGGCAAGGCCTCAGTTTAGCAGCATGGTCCTTCAGGATGCGTTCAACCCTCTGGGTCCTTCTCGTCTTTTTTAGCTGCTGACAGTATTGGTTGTTTTCTGGAAACAGTAGAGGACTCTCATCTCTGCTGTCCTGCCTAGCATCTTTGCATTGCCCTTCACAGTAAAACACACCCAGACGGCTAAAGTTGTTTGAGATGGCTGCTGTATTGCTATCTGGTTTCCAAATTCTTTAAGATTTTGGAATATGAGAGTTTCCCTTTAACAGTGCATTAGTCTAAATATATTCCATGCATTTCACTATTAATTTAGCTGTCCCTGCGGGATGGCAGAGGGTATCCGACTTCCCTTGTTCCTCAGTTTGAAGATGCTGTCCTAGTCCAGGCAAGGTTCTTTGGGTAAATGTGATGTCTTTTTATTAGACCAACTAAATAGTTGGAAAAATTGCTCTTTGCAAGCTTTTGGGTACAAGCACCCTACTTAATCCATAAGCTTAAACTGGTAACGATTCCTATAAAGGGTGACTGAGCAAAGCATAACTTGAGCAGATACTGGAAGTGAATGTAATGGGTTGTGAGGACCTGGGAGGTGTTAACACCCAAGCAAGGGAAAAATTGTCTGCCTCAGTGCAAAGAGTTGAGGGTAGGGATATTGAGAATAGAGACCATTTAAACTTGGTCAGTGGGTCATAGTTTCATAGTTGGTAGGGTCGGAAGGGACCTGAGGAGATCATCTAGTCTGACCCCCTGCCGTGGCAGGAAAGAGCACTGGGGTCAAACGACCCTGGCCAGATGTTCGTCCAGCCTCCTTTTAAAGACCCCCAGGGTAGGAGCCAGCACCACTGCTTTTGGAAGTTGGTTCCAGGTCCTAGCCGCCCTGACAGTGAAACAGTGCCTCCTGATGTCTAGCCTGAAACTACCCTCCGCTAGCTTGTGTCCGTTGTTCCTGGTAACTCCCGGGATTGCTCGGGGGAACAGGGGCTCTCCCAGTGCCTGCTGGTCCCCCTTGACTCGTTTGTAGGCTGCCACTAGATCCCCCTCAGTCTTCTCTTGTGGAGGCTGAACAGGTTCAGGTCCCGTCGCCTCTCCTCGTAGGGCCTGCCCTGCTGCCCCCTGACCATGCGGGTGGCCTCCTTTGGACCCTCTCCATGCTGTCCACATCCCTCCTGAAGTGCGGTGCCCAGAACTGGACACAGTACTCCAGCTGTGGCCTGACCAGTGCCGCATAGAGGGGGAGGATCACCTCCTTGGACCTGCTCGAGATGCATCTGTGGATGCACGACAAGGTGCGGTTGGCCTCCCTGACCGCGTCCCCACACTGTCGGCCCATGTTCATTGTGGCATCGATGATGACTCCAAGATCCTTTTCGGTCTCGACACTGGCGAGAAGGGAGTTCCCCAGCCTGCAGGTGTGCCGCTGGGTCTCCCTCCCCAGGTGCAGCACCTTGCACTTGTCAGTGTTGAACCCCATCCTGTTCTCATCCGCCCACCCCTGTAACCTGTCTAGATGCGCTTGCAGCCTGTTCCTTCCTACTAGCGTACCCACATCCCCCCACATCTTAGTGTCATCTGTGAACTTGAACAGGGTGCTTTCACTGATGATGTTGAATAGTGCGGGCCTGAGGACCGAGCCCTGGGGAATCCCACTGCCCACATCCCTCCAGGTCGAATAAGACCCGTCCACTACCACCCTCTGGGTGCGGCCCTCCAGCCAGTTAGTGACCCATCTGACCGTGTAGGCATCAACACCACTGTCTCCTAGTTTCTTACTGAGAATGGGGTGAGAGACCGTGTCGAAGGCCCTCCTGAAGTCCAGAAAGACTATATCCACTGCTACCCCTGCATCCAAGGGCTTGGTGACCTGGTCATAGAAGGCCACCAGGTTGGTCTGACAAGACCTGCCCCTAATGAACCCATGCTGGTTGCCCCTGAGCATCACCTCCCCTGTCGGCCCTTCCTGGACATGCGCCAGGATAATTCATTCAAAAAGCTTCCCCAGGACCGAGGTAAGACTCACGGGTCTATAGTTCCCTGGGTCCTCCTTCCTCCCTTTTTTGAAGATGGGGACCATGCTGGTATGTAGTCTAACCTACTCCTCCCAACCGGGGAAAGCTTTTAATGTCGGGAATCTCCCAAAAGAAGTCATTGCCCCATTATTTGCTGCCTTGCTAAATTCCAGGCTTTCCAAGAGGACGGCAGCTCCTCTCGTCCTCTCCTTCCACAGCTCTCGGGTGTTGTTAGCTTGGAGAGAGACAAGATAGGACTACGCATGGTAGTAGAGCTAAGCAGGTGTCTGAAAGTCTGGGTCCCTTTTGCAGAAGAGCAAATGCTGAGTTTGTAATGGCTCCTATCATTGGTCTCTCTCACCTGACATCTTTGCGCTTTCTTCGGCTTTTAGTCTTGCAATCTAATAAATGTCTTGTGTATTAATTTTTTTCTTAATTGCAATAAACCTGCATCCTCTTTGAACATTACCTAGATGTTCTTCACAAACTGTTTCAACTTGATTGAACCTCCAAAACTGTTGATGATGAGAATCCCAACAGATATAAATAACACTTAAGAAAAAGACATCAGCTCCCTCATTTTGCAATGTCAAAGTTTAACTTAAAATATTAACACTGCAAAGATTAATTTAAGATATTAAAACTGTTCAGGCAAGAATACATGTACATATTGTAATTACTTCCTTTTCTTACAATTAAAGTAATTGGATTATATTTAATGAGCTATTTACATTTAATAATTAAGAAAAGACTTATCTTTCCAGTATTCCCCAAGTGCAGCAGAAGGGTGGGGGCACTCATTGCTGTGATATAATTATCTAGGCGTGAGTGGAAAATGAAAGAGCAGTTGAGCTGTATGGTTTCAAATGAGAAATCAGAGGGGTTTTTGTGGGGAAGTGTGTCTCAAAATCTGTCTCGGCTTCAAGAGTAAGTTATTTTTATATTTTTTTAGAAAGCCTGTTCTTCTCAGTGTCCTGTTCTATCCTGAATCCATGCCAGAGCGATGGGAGAGTGGCACTTCAGAAAAGCACAGTGAATGTTTCATTACAGATAAACGGGAGCCCCTTTTCCTGTTGGAGAGGGGGCATGAGAGAGGAGGAAAACATGCTATCCTCATTAGCGCCGATTCAGCTCGGGAATGAGCTCTTTAGTGGCGCATGCCTTAGCGGACGTGCACCATTTGCAGATCTTTGCCTGTGCTTCTGCGCAGGCATTTGTGCAAGAGTGTCATGGAGCTGGGGTATTGATACTTGTGAAATAGAAATAAAGTTAATCAAGTAGCTAATTGAAAATGTGTTGCCTAGAAAATGAATAATTGAAGTGAACCGAGTGCTGGTAGAAAGTGCTAGTATAGAGCCCTGGAGACTGAGGTCTCCTGTGTTACCCAGAGCTGTGGTGCTGCAGGTGTAGCAACAGAGTGAACTTCAGCCCTGACCAGCTCTTGGGCTGAGAGCAATCATCTTCTTGGCCCATTCAGTCCCTGGTCTGTCTCCTGAGGTTTGTCACAGAAGCCAAATGTGGCGCTAGTCGCTCTCCTGAGGACAGATCTACTAGGAATGCATCGAGACTAAATCATTTAATATATGTCCTTGAACACCCATCAGATGCAAATAATATTAAGTTCAGATCTGGGCAAAATGTGACTCAAACCTGCAAGATCCTCGAGCCTCCTGCCGGTCCTTGTTCAGTCTTTTCCCCCACATAATTGTAATATCTGAGGTGGTACTTCTCCTTTTGGTTGAAACGGTCTAAATGTACCTGCAGTATCTGGACCTAGCAATTCTGTTTTGTGGTGTCACTAGTAACCTTGTTCCCTTTGCAAAACTGGGGAGAGACTTAAAAACTCCTTTGCTGGTTTCCCCTGGACAACAGCAAAGAGCTTTTGTTGCTCAATAGCCAAATCTCCCTCTCCTGGTCTAGTGTGCCAGGGACCTTGAAACCTTCCTCCTTTGAGTTCCTGCAAGAATTAAAAACCACTTTCATCGCTGGCTCGCTCTCCTGAAAAATCAAACATTTGTGACAGCTGTTCTTAATTGTGCCTAACTGGCTTTCTCTGGTCACTCCCCTTTAGAAATTCATTTAACCGCATCAGTTCTGTCTGTTGTTATTTCAAGGGCCAGAGTCACCAAGTGACTTTTTTTTCAAACTTATTTTCTAACAAAATGAATGAAAAATAGGATTCTGGTCTCACAAGTGCCCGGGTGGAAATGCCATCTCTCTCTGTGTAGAGCTGACCCAGCTCCGGGGGAATAAGCTGCCTTCTAGTCTGGCTCGCTCAACATCAGCAGAGCTGATAAGTAAAAAGCCAAATTCTCGGTCACAACTGGGCGATCCCCTTGAAGGCAATAAGTGCTGAGGATGCATAAGCCAGAAAAAAACCTAGCTTGGCTTTCAGATTCCTTTTATGGGTTTGCGGAGCTGGCAGTTTCAAAAGGGAGGGCTAAAAATCCAAGATGTCACTTTGGAAACAGAGCAAACCGGATTTGGGAGACAGTCAATCCAGGGCCCCTGATGGAGTTGCTTGTCTGCTGCACCTGGATTTGAGCTCGCAGTAAGCCTCTGCGCCTGTTCTTACACCCCCCCCCTCTCAGCCAGCCTCTCTCCAGCACTGCCTTCATCCCTTTTCTGAATTTCCTGAACCGGTGATGGAGGTGCCCCCCACCCCCCGTGTAACCGTGTTTGTACATCTTCAGGGCAGTTATCTGATTGGGGCAGACCTTGGATCTTGCTCCAGGGAAGCTTTTGTGTGGTGGCAGGTGAGTGGAAGGACTGGACCGACCTTTCGGTGCCTAATGAGCTGTGAGCACTGGTGGGGGATGCTTTCCCCTGCACAGGGGACTTGCCCACACAAACCCCCCAAGGCCGGTGGACCTCTGTGAAAGGAAGCAGCCCCGCAGCTGCCCTTCACCGCTGACTCTTGCTCAGCTGCTGGCAGGCTCGGCCGCTAATGACAGATGAGCCCGTGACGTGGTTTTGGGAATGAGTACTTGTTACAGCTGGCGGAACGGAATAGTTTGTGGCATCACATGGCAGTTTGCTCTATAATTTCACTCCCTATTGCTCAGATGCAGTACTGATTGCTAGGTCTCTCCTCTCTTCGCATGTAACAACAGCATTGCTGATTGCTTCATCCTACTCCTCTAGCCACATTGTGCGCTTGGATCCAGCCCTGAGCGCTCGGCACAGTCTTCTGCTGAATTTTGCGGGTTCTCCCCCCTCCCCTCCTCCCTCCAGTCTTCCTGTGCGTGTGGCTGCTGCTGGTTTTTTTTGCTAGCCTTTGGGGGTTACATAAAAGCCTGTCTCTCTCTGGCCATTACAGCTAGATGGGGGAGCAGTGACTGCTGAGAGAAGCTTGAAATTTAAAGCAGTGTTGTGATAGGCATTAGAAAGAACAGTCAGCCTGTGCTGGCAGGCCACTGAGCAAGGCTCGTTTCATACTGATGGGAATTTCAGATCTGATTATCTCCTTCCTCCCTCATTCCCAAACCTGCTGGTGTGTCTAATCCACCAGTGGGTACTCCCAAAGGCAACTCTCCGAGGAGCTTAGCTGAAGGCCACTTCCTCTTTAATGGGCTTTTTTTTTTTTATGTGTGCATGTCCAAGAAGAGGGTTTGTCACCACCCTGCTGCAGAGACTTTAATTAGATAATTAGGGGAGGGCTAGCAGTGACCCCGACGCACTGAAAATGCAGATTCCTCAAAAAGTGCAGGGTCCACCCCAGGTGCTTTGTGCTCCAGCAGGCATCGTGGCAGACGAGATTACGGCTGGTGCTCAGATTTCCGTGCGGATGGTCCCTCATTGAAGAGAGGTCACTTCTCACACTAACTGACTGTGGGGAATTAGATTGGTAACTCCCATTAATGCTATGCTAGTCGCTCGGTGACAAAACAGCTCCCCAAATGTTCCAGGCAACACGGCAAAGTGGATTTGTGCAGTAATTTTTGCGCGCGCGGCTTGTACGTGACTTGCTTTTAGCCCTTCTCCCTCCTCTGCACCATGGTGATGACCACAGCATCCGAGCTCTCCGCTGCCAAGCGGTGGTATTTTTCCATACCCCAGCTGCGTGGTAGATGGATTCGGTCTGGCTTGTTTCACCGACTTCCTTTTGTTGACACAATTCCCGGAGGAAAGGTGATGGTTAACCTGGCGGGTCACTGCAGTGCATCTTAACATTTTCTAATCAAATCATCTCCCTTATTGCTCTCAACAGTTGTTGGTTCTCAAGATTTCACTGTCCCAGCTCTATTTTTAATGGCCACAAATGGGGGTGTAGCTTTACCCCAAGGGCTTGTAGAGAGGCAGCATCCATAAACCAGCCCTGTTTGAATTCAAGCCACAGTGCTGCAGTTCCTGTGAAATCCTCTGTAGCAGAGCCCTGTCTACAGAATTTGTGAGTACCAGTCAGCAAGTACACACGGACCAGAAATCTTGGTAGGAAGATGCTCTTCCTCATTTAAGCATGCTTTATAGGCAGCGTGGTGGAATAGGAGTTGCATTTCTCCCTCGGCCGCTTTAACTAGCTAATGACAGGAAATGATCTGTTTGGGTTTTTTTTGAAACACAGCTGAAGTCAGCCCAGAATTAAAGAGCCAAAAGAATTCAAGGAGAAGACTTGGTTGCTAAGAAGGGGAAGTTGCAGATTGGCAGGGTACGGTGAAGAAGAGGGCCACCCACCTCTCCAGCTACGGAGAAAAGCAAGGGGGATAAGGCGGGAGTGAGCAAGGAAGGGAATTACTGTGAGGGCCAGCTCGTAGTGAGCTTTGAAAATGAAATGATGGGGCTGGGTGGGAGACCGGTAGGGATCCATGGGTGGTAAATGAGTTTCCCAGAGCAGAGCTGTCTGCTGCTCCGCTCTGCAAATTTTTAGGAAGAGCAGTGGGTAGTGCAGTCAAGCAAAAATGGCCCCGAGCAAAGCAGGAGAGAGACAAAGCTCACAGCTCCGGTGCAGTTCAGCCTCTAGTCTCCCTGCTTTTTGTGGTCGTTCAGAAAAAGCCTCGTCTCTGGGTTTAACCCAGTCGTGTGCCCTCTTGTGGGGCCTGAAAAAATACCGTTTTCCATTATCAAGTGGGTGGCGATTTCACCACGTGAAAGGATCTTAGTCACCGATTGCTTAAAACAAATTTTAAAAAGTAATTTTTTAGCATTGCTTCTGTTGCAGTTTTGAAGATGGCCTTCCAAATGTAAACTGAGGCAGTGTTTCCTGTGGATTTGGGCAGACAAGCATCAGGGCCCCCATTTAAAACCAAACCAGCAGCAGTCCAGTACTCCAGATAGATTGCCCATTTAATATCGCTGCTCGAAGAAGTGACGAGCAGCATCTGGGACGCTGGGATTGTTCCTAGATGTGGTTGGTGCTGTGTCTTTGTACTCTTTCCAATATCCTGTAGCCGTCTCTGGCTCCAAAGCATGTTGTGTCCCTGGAGATGATGCCTCATTACTTTAGGTATCCCACCACGACTCATATCACAACCGGGCGGGTGCGGGTGCTTTAGATCCATAAAACATTCTCGTTGTGGGTTTTTGCAGTACAGCACACACCTGAAAACCGTGGCATTTAAACAGAACCAACACTAAGATGCTTAAAAACAAAAGCACACCCTGCTTTTCAGCAGCGCTCTGGCATCTCAACCTTGTTTAATTGGTTTGACTCAAAATATCTAAATCCATACATAATACACGGGCTGAAACATTTACTTGACACCTGCTAATGCCTGACAACTAATCCTACTAGCCAGGGTTGGAAATAGCTGCGCTGTCATGCTCCTGCAATTTAAAGGGAAAAAAGCAGTTCTTTGTGTCCTGAATGCATTGGTAGCATCTTGCTAATCAGTGTTCTCTCCTAATGACTTTTTAAAAAATAAAACGTAATAGTAGGTTCCCACTCTTATTTGAACTTTCCTTTCCTGGTTACGCCCCGCTGTCTCTTTTGTTAAACATCATGTTGTATTTATCCTTGCCGTGTCTGCAGCGTATTCTTTCTTTCTTACTCCACCCTCTAATATTGTCCTTTCTTTACGTGTAGTTTCTACCTTCTCCTCTTATCCTTCCAACTTCCCTAGAATCCCTCTCTCCATATACACCCATCTTCCCTTTTTTCCAGTCAAATTTATCAATCTCTTCCTCCTACCTACTTGCACATCAGGCTTGAAAATTGTATAAAATGGGTTATGCATTTACATTTTCACAGACCTGCCTTTTGCTTATGGGCTTCTGCTCCAGCCAGGAGAGCACGCACACAGCCTCTCTCTGCCCGAAGAAGGGTGCCTGTTTCCAAAAGCTTGCAAAGAACAATTTTTTTTCCAACTCTTTAGGCAGATGTGGTATCTTTTATTAGAGCAGCTAAAGAGCCTTGTCTGCCTATGTCCATAGACCAACACGGCTACCACCAACACCCCGATAAGATGGGTTTAGCCTTTGGTTATTACATATTACTCAGAGACTGATATGGCAGATAAGGGGGTTCCCAGTGTCCCGGGCAGTATCTGGGGGAGGAGGGAAGAGCCACCTCTTCCCAGGGCTGGTGGGGAAGTGGGAGGGAGCAACCGCTACAACAGCTCCAGGGTCCCGGTTTCCATTCCAGTCGGTCTGATGTCTGATAATGCTGAAGCCCCTGGTGTTTTGATCCTGTTGAAAGAGAAAACTTTAATTTTTTTTACAACCTCCCTTCCTGCAACTGCAGGGGACATTTGTGCAGCCCTGCAATCCTTTCTATGCCCATCCTCCTTTCCCCACCCCCCTCCCATTTTTCTTCTCCTTTTGAGTGCTCTACCACCCACTTCTGCAGTTCTGCTATTTGTTCCCCGTTTTCTCCCCCCGCCAAGTTTTTTTTCCCCAACAGCAGCAGAATGAAGTTGATCTCATTCTTGTCAGCTTCGGTGCTGGCTCCGGGACTCAGGATGGCAGCAATGGAAGCTGACAAGCCTGCTGCAGCCTGGGGAAAGCGAGCGGCATTAGGGGCTCCAGGGCTGCCTATTAACTGAAGCACTCTTTTTAATTTTTTTTTTTGCCTTCCAAGGCAACAATAGAAAGGCTGTCTTCACAATCACAGGGGCTAAAAACCGAATTTTGCAGCCTGCGTAGTGGGCGTATGGAGCGCTCTGCCCCCTGCCTTCTCATTTGGGTCGGGTCTTGTGCAGCGGGGTTGGCAGGTGCACCTCTGTAGTGTGGACAGTGCTGCACCAGGGTAAAAAATGGGTCTAGCCGGTGCTGGGTACTTCGGTTTCTCACCCCTCGGTGCAGATTAGGCCTTGCCAACGCGTGGTGTACTCAAGGTAGCAGCTCCTAATAGATCACTGTTGGTCCCCTGCTCTCGTCTCTCGTGACATGTGCTCTTGGATTAGCAGCATGGTAATCCCTTATCCTGACCGGGCCATTGACGGGCGTGGTTGCCACCATCTCTCTCTCTCTTCTCTCTCTCTCTTTTTTTATTCTGTCTTTTCTTTGGTTTCTTTCTCTGCACTTTTCCTGTTCATTCATTCTCCGGCTGTCTCATTTCTGATGGCTGCTCCACGCATCAGAAGGTCTCATACCGTTGTAGGTGGGTGGGATGTCCAGAGATAGCTCTTTGAGGTCAGGGCGCACATGCTCTCATGCTTGAATTTTAAATAAAATACAGGGGATTCAGAATGAGCAATGCAAGTCCTTCTGTAGTTTACTTGGTACTTAAATATTGCAGCAGGTGTGGGCAACTTTAGCAGCACCCAGGCACAGCAATTGCCAGTGGCAAGACCTCAGACCTCTTACTAAAACCTCTTGCTTTTCTTGGGTTAGAGTTGGATGGTCCTTATCGCCTCTTGGTGAAGTTTTCGGGGTCTCGGCATTTTCCGTTACACCGGGACAAGTAAACCAAATGACCTGCCCACCGCAGAGTTCAGCGGTGCTGTTAGATGGCAAACTGCACGGGTCCGTACCAGAGGTTTCTGCGTACCTGGCGCATCTGCAGGGCTCTGGATCTCGAACTCCTCTGCCTTAACGCATTAAATTTAGAAATTCAGAATCTGGCTTGTGAGGTAATTAGCAAGAGATAATACCCACTCCTTCCTCTTAACACCCTGATAGAAAAGCATCCAGGAAGGACTCCTGGACCTCAGAGATAAGCTGCCAGCTGCCACAGAGACTATCAAAGGGTGGCTCAAAGTCAAGAGCAAACAGCTGATGGTTTTTTTTTTTTATGGTTCTTGGTTTGTTGCTGTGGGTGACAGGAAGCCATGTTCCCCAAGCTGTTAGCTTCCTGTTTTATTTTTACACCCAATGTGAGCAGATCAGCATACCCAGTACAAAGGGAGTAGCCTGCATCTGTAAGGCTCTTCCTCCTCTGACCTGAAAAAGAGATTTTTTTTTTTTTGTCTGAAATGCATTGAGAACTTGGGAGTACGTTTGCTTTTGCTTGGTTTGAAGATGCTTGGAGATATAGCTAAATACTCATCAGAGCCCCATTTCCTCGGGAGTGAAGTTTCATTCTCTCTTTTGGGAATGGGGTTGATGTGAGAGAGGCCAGTTACCTCCACGACTGACTGTGCTTGCTGGAAATCTTGCTGTTAGGAAGCACTGGGAGGGAACAGGCAGGCGCAGAAAACCACTTTCTGCAGTGCAACTCTCCTAAGTCCTTGCGGTCCATAAATTGTCAAACGCACTGGAAGTCGGGGTTGGAAGCGCCGTGTGTCTGCTGCAAGAAATCAAGGTTCATATTCCCCTTCCCTCCCCGCCCCCAGAGTTGGGCTCCAGCCCCGAGTCCTTACAAGGCTACCAGTTAGGATCAGCTATTGAAACACTAAAACAATGGTTCAGTATAAACCTAGGCCCCAAAGGGAGTTTCCAAGGGAAGAGGGGCACAGCCTACAGGATAAAGAACAGTCACCAGAAAGTTTCCTGGTCAGCTGCAAGCATTTCCTGTTGTCTCGGGAGAGCCCTCACTGCCTGCGCTGCCCTTGAGGAAGGAGGGCCTGGATACGACCATGGGCTTGGTGTGTAATATGTGCTTAAGGTCTGCCAGCCCTCTGGGCGAGACAATGGCTGAGTTGCAGCAAAGGTTCTGGCGCTGTCGTCAGACGTTCACCGGCTTTGGTGCAGGAACGAGCCTGTCCGCAGGAAGGGTGCAGCGGCAGTTGTGTAAACAGCTCCTTGCTCAGCAAAGGTGGGTAGTTTTCCACTGCCGCCCGCACACCTGAGCCAGCAGGTCTCGGCGGCTCCCCTGCAAGCCGCAGAACAGCGGGATCTTTCTTTTCGAAGAACCCGTTTTATAAGAGCAGGGAGGGGAAAAGCAGGCTTATAAATAAAGCCATTTCAGAGCAGGAAAAGCGAGTGCCATGTGCCTGGTGTGCCTGGAATTTGCAGTTGAGTAATCCTTTCCTGTTTCTTTTTTGGGTTGTTTTTCATCTTTCAGAGCACTGCCTGAAGCGGGTCCACCATGCCGTTAGTAACGAGGAACATCGAGCCAAGGCACCTGTGCCGTCAGACGTTGCCTAGCGTTAGAAGCGAGCTGGAATGCATGACCAACATCACCCTGGCAAATGTCATCCGACAGCTGGGCAGCCTGAGTGAGTACCATGGCGAGCCTGTGCCTTGCCCTCAGGAGCTGTTAGCGCTCTTTATTTAGCTCCCTCCCTCCTCTTGCGTTCCTGCTTCTCCCCCAACTGCCCTCCCTGGGTAATGCTAAAATCTTCTCCCAAAGAAATCAGCCGCTTGTTTCTTCTCCTTCTCCCACCACTTCCCCACCCAAGAGAGGACGGGAGGGGAGGAGATTCAGGGACTGCAGCAGAATTGCAGATGGAAGGATGGAGCGCCATTCAGGCTTGTGAAATGGGAGGCTCTCCGAGCAGCCAGTATCTTGCATCGGAGAATGTGCCTGTAATTGTACGCACTGTTAAATGTAGCTAGACTGTGTTAAATCTACAGTGTGGCAGTAGCCTCTTATTTTTAATGAAAGGTAATCAAAACACATAGGCAGAATTCAGCCTGTCTGCCTGCAGTACGTTTATTGCCTCACAAGCCCCAAAGTCGCCACTTCAAACTAAGAATTGCCTCCGGGGCATTGGAGTTTGCAGGCTACACGGACGAACGACAACACAAATCATAACCACGGCTGGTTTGGCTCTCCAGCGAGCTGACCGATAGCCTTACAATGGGCAGAGTGAAAACGCGGGCCTAAGCTTTATAATAAAAATAAATGGTAAGAGCCATTGTGTCTGCAGTTGGCCTTGCAGTGTGTCTGCTACTAAAAATGTCTACATAGTCACAGACACGATCAGTCTGTTTCCACCCCTCATCGTTCACTTGTTCGATCCAACACCGGGGAAGGTCCTGTAGTTATTAGGGTTCTCTGAAAAAACACCCTGTGAGTGTGTGACATGAGGGATCAGGCAGTAAATCTGTGCAAATCTCAAATGCAGAGTGACAGAGCTAATCCAGGTCCAAGAGGCATGCGGCGGGTAAGTGTGACAAGCACCGGGGAGATCCCTGAGGTTTAGACCTTCTTCGTGCATCTCAGCTATTCAAAGCATCTCTCTGCGAGTCTCATCAGAGACAGCAAAGTGCTGGAAGCCAAATTGCAGCCTGGTTCCTTTATCAGGAGGGTACCGAGGGAGTCTTGCTCTGGGGGTTGGAGAGTGGAAGCTGCTGGACCAATTGCAGATACAACAAGGAGAGTGCTGTAGGGGAAACGCAGAGAGAGCACACAGAGGTAGCAGTACTTGGGTGTATCACTGAATTTGAGGGGAACAAAGAAGGAGGAACTAGCATCTCCTAAGCCTTACTCTAGGGCTTAAGACAATACTTTTAAATAAGATATTTGGTCTGATCGCTGTGGGTTGTTTGTACCCAAGTGATTGTCTTCTAGTTGTCAGCATACTGCTTCCTCATGCCTTGCATACCCGAGTAATCAAGGGTGGGTTCAGGAAGTGACAACAGACCTGTCATATAATCAGCTGTGCCTATCACCCCACTAACTTGTTTATAAAGACACACACGCAAAACCTGTACAGTATTCATAATGCAGTAACTTCGTTACTATCACAGCCATTGCACGCGTCATCTTCGTATTTTTGTCAGGTTCATGATGTAGAAGCAAGAAATAGAGAAGACCTATGAAATCAGTCTGTCTTCCTGCCAGTACACTATAAAGATCATTTCAGAAGTTATATTTTTTGCAGTAAAAGCGACTGAGCAGCTAACACAATGAAAGCTGGCCCGTCCCCCCGCCCAAAAGTGCATGAAATATGAAAGTGTGTACTGGATCTTTCTTATATGATATCCCTATATGGATGCAGTTTTGCAAATATAGGAATAAACATACCCCCAAACACGCAGACCAGCGCATGTGGTACCACATACTATGTTTTGAGTGTCATTTTCACCATTGTAAAACTAATATTTAGGTTTTTTCCAACATCTGCAGCCTTTCCCTTGTGAAATTTAAATAGGCA
>NW_005841927.1:289897-308211 GCF_000455745.1 Alligator sinensis
AAATTGCAACTTTTTTGATGGTTTGTTTTTTTTGTTGTGAGGTGTGTCAAATTACGCTATAGGTAAGCCTTGCCTGTGCTATTCTGGCATCCTTTGCAAAAATGTATGACCTCCTCTTACGACGAGGTAGCATAGAGAGGATGCTTCACAAAAGGCAATTATGATGAGCTCTCCCTGACTCCTGGGTCTGAGAGAACAAATACTCTCCTCTGAGTTAGCACAGGGAGGAGACAGTGTCCCTGCATAAAACTTCATATACAGTGGGAGGAGAATCGTATTTTAAGCAACTTGCATAGAAACCCTGGGTGCGGGCTGACTTTGAGGATCCACGTTGAACACACCCCTTAAAATGCACTTGTCATTTTACCCACGTGGTTTGTTGCATGAGGGGCTGAATTTTTTTTTTTTTTAAAGAGCCTGAAGTCGGGCTCCAAAATCTTTATTTAATAGTTTCTGGAGTGTGTGATGGGATTTTCAACAGTACTCAGCACTTGACAGTTGCCAGTGACTTCAGGGGGGAAGCTCTTGGCTATTCAGTGCTCTTTAAAAATCAGACTGCTTATTAGCAGCTTACCTCTGGGCTTCTGTTTTGCCAGTCTTAGCAGGAAATGTTTAGAGACTTACGGTGCTGCTTCTGATGGTGGAGCAGTTGGGCAGCAGGTGTGACTAAATCATTAATAACCAATGCTCTGGTTTGATCTCCCCGCCCCCATTAGGTAGTACTTGAAAGTCCCAGTCAGGGACCAAGAAACAATTGTGTTAGGTGCTGTACAAACAGAAAACCAAAACGGCCCAGATGTCTCTTCTTTTCCTTGTCCTCCCCCGTCTGTGTCTAACTGTTGTCTCTGGCAATCTAAGTGCAAGACAAGCTCTTTAGGACAAAAGCCATCTTCTTCTATTCATACAATGCTGGGCACAATGGACTCCATGACAGGCTTTTAGGCGCTTGCACAGGGCAGATAATTATTAATTACGTGTGTTGTGGCAGGCTGCTGGCCGGTGGCTCGCCAGCCCAGCAGAGGTTTTACTAAGGGAACATCCCCGTTCAAGCAACTCGGCAAAAGTCACTGTACATATTTTTTGATCTAAAATAAACTTGAAAGCGTCAATTTTTCAGATGCTGCCACCTGAAGGAACTAAAGGGTCAGTACTCCTGTCTGCGACTGCAGCTGGAGCTGGATTTAGCATATAGGGTCTAAAGAACACTGAACTGTAAAAATATGCACCATTTACCCTCAAGATGGCCCTACTGCAGGGTGGTGGCTTATAATATGCGAGCCTTTGGAGGGTCCACAGAGCAATAAAATCTAACTATATTTGCTTGTCTAATAACGGGAACATGATAGAACCCTAAAGGGAGTGTAGACCAATCGGACGCAGACTAATACAACATCCTGTCAGCTTGACTGGTGTCAGCCCTTCTTTATTACTTTAATAAAAACTTAAGAAGTATGCCTCAATTGTGTTGCATTATTGTTTAAAGATCCCCGAGAAGGGTCAGCTTCAACTGGAACGGTGCCGCGCCGCGCCGCGCCTCGCCTCCTAGGCTAATATCAGCACTGACAAATTTGAAAACAAATGTGGCTCTTTTAAATGCCAGTAATGGCTCGCTAATGGGGAAGCAGCAGCAGGTTGGCTAGTGGTAGGGGACAGTATTGGGAGAGCTGCAGAGCACCACGGGCAGGGGGTTGAAAAGCCTAATGCAGCCCAGACGTGTAATGCAGCCGCTTTAATATTCCAGGTAAATTTGCAGAGGACATTTTTGGAGAGCTCTTTACCCAGGCCAACACCTTTGCCTCTCGGGTGAGCACTCTGGTCGAGAGAGTTGACCGCTTGCAAGTCAAAGTCACTCAACTGGATCCCAAAGAGGAAGAAGGTAATGGAGTGGAGCGCAGCGCTTGCAGCCCCCGCATGCTAAAGAGCCCCGGAGTTCACAGCCTTGGAATGAGTTTGAAGTTGTTATAAGTGCTAGAGGCTTGCGGGTGGGTTTTTCCCCCCCTTCCACTAAAGAGGCATTCTTCCCTCCTCTCCTTGAAAAGCCCTTTGCTGCGTGCATGTGGAGGAGTTCCAAACCAGTCTGCTTCTGCTGGGCTTGGGCATTATCAAGTCTCCACACACAGTGGCTGTCTGGTCAGTAAATGAAATGGCAGCACAGCTCTGTTTACAGAGATTTTAAAAGCTCATCAGCACCTTTCTTGACAGCCATAGCTAAACCGGCTCTGCTCTTGGTGGAGACAGGGTCAGAGTGTTGCTGGGCTTCCTAAGAGAGCTGTGGAAAAAGGAACCTGACCCCAAAAAGCGCTGAGCACGCTGAGCCCCACAACAGAAGTCAGATATTGCTGCTTAATCTTCTGTGTCAATGGCCTAAGGGGAGGTGTCCTTCATTTTCTCTCTTCACTGCTTCCCTACAGTGTCCTTACAAGGCATTAACACGAGGAAGGCCTTCAAAAGCTCTACCACTCAGGACCAGAAGCTGTTTGACAGAGAATCTCTCCCAGTTCCTGTCCTTGAAACCTACAGCACCTGCAATACTCCTCCACCACTCAACATCCTCTCGCCTTACAGGTAAGGCTGCAGCATCTCCGCAGCCAGATGAGGTGATCGCTCAAGGAGCAAGGTTATCATCCAGCCTCATCGAGAAGTGCAGTTTCCTAAGGGAAGCAGGGTAACCTGCTGGAGTGTCAGGCAGTCTCTACCCTCCCCTTGAGCTTTCTGTGGTTCTGCTTATGAGGTTGGGCATACAAATGCCACTAGAAACTACACGTTAGGTTACCTCGTGTTGTTTCTGTGACTGCCTTGGAGGAGAGCCCTGAATAGCACTGCATACATTTCCTAGTTCTTTATGATGCACGTTGTCATGCGTCTCAGTAATCATGCCCCTTTCCGAGAGCTTTCTTACAGACCGAGTTGGGCCCAAATAGGCAGTGCAAGAGGATCCTGTACATTTTGGGGTTTCTTTCTATATTTTCTATGCCAGGTCTCCGATGCCTGTTGCAACCTAGAACCTGGCTAGATAAGCAGCCTGAAGTCTGTCCCCGTAATGATCTAGCTGTGTCATGTCATCCTGTCGATGCTTGCAGAGCGGGGGGTCAGAATGCGAATTTTTCTGTAGTCCACCTCCATAAATATCTTTTGAACAGGTAAAAGTAATTACAGATAGCTGGAGGCAGCTGTCTTCCACGGGATGCAGCCGTACTGCAAAGTAGGAGTGTGTGTATGTGCTCATGAGTTTCAAGGACGCTGCTGCTCTGATTTAGGGTTTCTGCAGCAGAGAAGATGGTTCTCCACAAAAAGGAGGGGAAAAAAAAGCAGGATATGGGTGAGGGGAAAGGAGGAACTTGCCAAAAGGTCACAGTACGTGCAATTGCATGAAAGGTTTGACTCTGCGTGCTCTTGGAGGAAGTAAGAGGAGCTCAGTCTGTGGTGTGGGGGGAGCAGGATGCAGAATTTCACCAGAGTTTCTCTGCTTTCTGATAGGAGTTTTGTCCAGGGCTTTGAGACATGTCCACTTGGGGGTGTATTTATCAGCCTTGCTGTGCAGCCACGCTGTCTGCAGAAGGGCTGCATGCAGAGAGGAAGTAGGAGGAGGCCTTGACAGAAAGTGGGAGGGGAGGTTATATTTTACAGGGGCAGAGTGGAGGTGAGAGAGGTACCGTTCTCTTAGTGATGATTCAGAACAGCTGAGGTCTTGCACAGAATTTCAGATGCAGAAATCCAAACCCGGAGGCGAATTGTGCTGCAAGGCCTTGGGGGTGAAATGGGTGGCTCCTGTCAGACCCAGAGGCCTGCTGTCTGTTCTGAAGGAGATGAGGAGCACGTGTAAAATGTCTGGCCTTTTGTTTCCAACTCCTGAAGGGTTGTCTGGCATTTTGTTTGGGCTTCATGCAAGCACCTAACTGGCTCTTGTGTGTCTTTCTACCCCAGAGAGGATGGCAAAGAAGCACTTAAGTTCTACACCGACCCTTCATACTTCTTTGACCTTTGGAAGGAGAAAATGCTGCAGGACACCAAGGATATCATGAAAGAGAAGCGGAAGCACAGGGTGAGGGAACAGGACGTCTTTGCAGACCAGCAAAATGATCCTAGACAAAAGTTAGGCAATCGTCTGAAGTAGCTATTCTTCCGATCCTGGTGTTTCCTTTCCCTTGGGTTCTTTAGGGAGGAATTGGGCGTTCTCACAAGTAAAAATACAAAACACAAATCCTGGCCCGATCGCTGTAGCTGAGCTTCCTTTTAACACTGGTGAATAATATGGCCAATTGCATTATGAAAGGACTTCATAGCTGGCCTGCCAGGGATCACCTCAAAGTGATTTGCATTTTAGGTGACTGCAGCGTCACATCTCAAAGCATGTCGGGGCTTTCCAGCCAAAGCACAGAAGCAGGGACTTGGGCATGACTGAGTGCTGGAAGTGAGCTTGGTCATGGCCCAGCCCAGCTTCTTGTGGCAGGTGTGTGTCCATGTAACACAAGTCCCACGGAAGTCACCGCTGTTTGGCAAGGAGTTATTTTATAGATTTCATAGACATTAGGGCTGGAAGGGACCTCAGAAGATCATCGAGTCCAGCCCCCTGCCCAAAGGGCAGTAAGTCAGCTGGGGTCATAGGATCCCAGCAAGATAAGCATCCAGTTTGCTCCAGTAAGCATCCAGTTTGTTATAGGCAGCCTCAACATAGGCCAAAGAACATACAGGCCAGGGAAGGTAAACTGCCCTACCATTCCTTGCCATACTAGCCTAGTTTTTCTCAGGCGCAGTTTAAACACACCGGCTGGGCAGTTTTGGAGAAGGGAGTTTGCATTCTTGACAGCGTCTGTTGAAGCTGCAGTGTAGCTGGAGTATTAGTTTTAGTATTGATCTGCCAGTTGGACCCTTCAGTAGTGAAGGCTCTCTAAAATACTTCATGACATTAGTAACATCTTCCAGTGTTGGTTGTCCCCAGCTCTTCGCCACCCCGTTCCCAGTGACCCTGAATAAGGAAGAACTAAACCAACCACCATTTTGTGTTCTAATGGGTTTTCCCCCCACACTCTTTTTCTCTTGTAGAAAGAGAAGAGGGAGAATCCCAACCGAGGGAACATTAATCCCCGGAAGATCAAGACCCGGAAGGAAGAGTGGGAGAAGCTGAAAATGGGCCAAGAGTTCGTTGAGTCCAAGGATAAACATGGGCCTGCTGGGTAAGTGCGTCTGTGGCTGTTCGTCCTGCCCCCCGCGAAGGGGAAGTAGCCTCGTATTGCTGATTGTAATGCAGTTCACCCTGCTCTGCAGTTTCTCCGGCTTTGCAGTGCAGCCTGGATCGATACCACTGCTAATCAGAGTCTCTAAAGTAAATCCATGTGACGATTTGAAATTTGCTAAATAAATCACGAACTTAGCAGTTTAGAGGGGCGGGCCACGAGTGGTTTTCCAAGGCGGCTCTGCTCTTGGCTCTTCTGTGCCACAGACACAGAAATGCCAATGGCTTGGAAGTGGCGATAAGTGCAGTACCACCTAGTTCACCAGGAGCGTGTTAACCAAAAGGCAGTGCAACTGGGCAGGAGGGTGGAAGCAGGAGGTGCACATTCTGTTCCCACCCTAGAGATGTCCTTTTGAGGCCGCCTTGCAGGGATCAGGCTGTGCTTGGGCTCTGGGGGAGGTGGTGGGTACTGTCTGCCATGTGGAAACCCCCTACCAAAAAAATCAGCAAGTGAGATGAGGCGGTTTCTTCACCCCACGACTCACATCAGCACTCAAGGAGTTAAAGGGACATCATTTTGGTAGCCTTTCTGTCTCCTTGTAGTCGTGGCATGAATATATTTAGCAGCCTCTTCCTGGGGAAAACCCGGTGGAGATGGGGCAGGCAGACATTCCCAGAGCCAGCTGCTTCAGGTGTCTGTCTGTTTTGCATCAAGAAAGTGTTCTTGGGTCTTGCAGCGAGGGGGCGGGGCAGCGTCTCCATGATTGCTTTGTTGCGTTTCACAAATCGCACTTCAACATTTTAAGCCTCTTCTCCTCCTTGCCAGGTCTTTTGAGCTACAGCTCTCTCTCCAGCCCCCTTTGCTCGGAGATTTTAATTTAACTGGTGACATCAGTTAGGCTGAAAGCAGACTGAATCCCCACAATGCACTTCTCAACATGCTCCCTTCTTGCTGCTTGCAGCCTCTTTTCATTTGAGAAAATCCTGGTGGTTTTGCTGCTGTTTTTAAATCCCACACTTTATAGTTTTAAAAATAAAACTTGTTTACAGGAGGCCTGGCTGGAAGAATCAGGCTGCACAACGGCACCTTTCCCTTGCTTCGCTGTTTTCCATTTTGGCTTCTGAGCCTTCGAGACCTGTTTTTCTTTCACTGCTTGGAACGATCTTACTGACTGTCAGAGGAGGGGGTGATTCATTCCACCAAGACATGTGGCTCCTGCTTTGGATACTTTATTATTGCATCCACAGTGTGCTAGGTGCTTTCCCAGGCATTCAGGAAGTGCTAGTCCATGCCTTGATAAACTCCGTTGCACTTGGGACTTTTTTGGTGCCATTGACAATGTGCAGCATAACAGAGGTCTTGCAAAGTCCATTTTGGAGCAAAATCCAGCCCTGAAATAAAAGCAAATTTTAAAAATACTAAAATTAGTAGGAGTGTTGTTTTTTTATAATTATTATTTTAAATAAAACAAAAGAAAATAAATTTCCCTGCAGTGTTTGGGAGTGAACATTGCAGTATTGCGCAAGCCCATAGGAGTGGAGAATGACATCGAGTAGATGCTAATAGTAAATAAAAATGAAAGTAGCCAGCATGCTTCCATTTTTCTGAACTGAGAAGCCCGTACAGTAAATCTCGGGTTTCTAACAATCTACGCCTTTTCTTCCTGGAAGCAGTGATAAGGAAACTTTGTTTTACTATGTATAGGCTGTTTTGAACTGGACTGTGCCTTCAGCTGTTCTTTGTATTCTGGTACTTTATAAGGCTGCCATGTCAGGGCTGCACTGCTTTGGGTGTTTTTATGTGGAAAGAGACTCTT
Source organism: Alligator sinensis (assembly GCF_000455745.1). Classification (NCBI taxonomy): domain Eukaryota; kingdom Metazoa; phylum Chordata; order Crocodylia; family Alligatoridae; genus Alligator; species Alligator sinensis. Next base: position 296,888 of record NW_005841927.1, read on the forward strand.
CTTTTAGAGGAGCTCGAATAATACGGTTTCTGCTGTCTGCATGGCTGTCTTCTTGTTCCCATGTTTCTGACTCCCTGCTGAGCATTTTTTCCTCATCTACAAGGAGCACTGGGTATAGCTGAGCCACTGTTTTCTTTTAATCTTGTGTTGGCTTTTTTTAGGTACCCCTCCAACATGGTGTATCAGAACGGCAGCATCGGCTCCAACGATAGCATGGATGTAAACTGCTATCCTCCGCCGCCACCGTCGGACTCCATCATGCCTCCACCTCCCTCGTTCCCAGATGATAGTCTGCCTCCACCACCAGTGGAATTTAGGTAACTTCCAAGACCTTTTGTCTCGCTATAGAACCGCACGCGCTGCAAAGCAATGGCATAAGACAGGGTTGGCTGCTCTGCTGAAACCCATTAACAAATACTGTACTGAGGTAAGAGCGAGCCTGTCTGGAAGAAAAGTGCACAATGCCAGTGACCCCCTTCGTAATTTGGGAGACAGTCAGCAAAAGTAAAAGTCATAATGAGAACAACAGCAGGTAAAACTTCAAGTGCTTCATAATATCCGCTGTGGAAGGAGGGCATTTCCCCAGTTCTTCTGTGATTTCAGGTGTTGACACCCTCCTCCTAGCCTCGCAGTTCCAGTGAACGGTCTTTGTTTGGTCAGGAGAGTTTCAACTGATAGGTCTCTTTCTCCACATACAAATATGTCAGAACATGTGGCCTTGCCTCCCCAACCACTCTCCGTACAAAACCGGTTTCTCCTACTGGATTCCTGCCCTATCCCTATCTACCCTCTCTGATCTTTGCAAGTACGAGTTGTAGGTGCTGGCAAACATCGCAGTTTGAGGGCTTGGGAACCAATACTGCCAAGTGCAGAGCGTCTCCTGCGAGGTCTCGAGCACCCTCTTGGCTTCAGCGTATGCTGGACCTGTTGCCTTCAGTGTAAGTTTGAGGGTACATGCATTCTGCGGGATCAGGCCCATTACATACCAATTCCAGGCTGCAAAATTATGTTTTAATAGTAGCTCGAGCCACAGAGGTTTGAACTATAGAATATGGCTTCCACCACAGGTGAATGTTAATAAGCAGAGAGAGAGAGTGTCTGACAAACAGCACCAGTTTGTCTAAGGGCAGTACCGCGCTCTGAAATGTGATTGCAGAAAATGCTCTGATTTCTCATAGCCCAGGCTCCGGTGCTCCACCCTGCATTCTTTTCCAGGACTAGGGGTGTGGGGTTTTAGATGGCATTTGATCTGACTTGCACAGTTACTGAGATCTGTGGCTGCTCACTGAGAACCTCTCTCCCCCCTGCCCAACTCCCCCGCAAACTATCATTATAAAATAACCAGTAATCTCTCTCTATCAAATCAACACCATTAGCTCCGTGTTAAACTTGCCCAGCTCTGAGGCAAAACCATTCTTGTTTGCTGTTTACCAGGCAGTGAGCCATCAGCGTAGGGCTTCCAGTAACGACATGTGCAGTAGTTGATGGTGCTTCCCAGGCCTGTAGTGTTTTCTGCTTGTGGAAACAGTTTTGTTTCCAGATTATTCACTCAACTGTGAATCAGTGTTTCCCATCAGTGTGTACTGGATCTCCATGCATTTTTATCCTAGACCTAGGAAAACGGTGGCAAATCATCCCTAGCACTAGAGTTGTAGGCTTCGAGCCACAGCAGTGAATCCAATGAACAGCTTTATACAAATGTACTAATAGCCCAGGAACACACACAGCATAAATAGCAAATGGATGTTACCTCACCTGCCATTCCTTACTAATAAATGCAACCCCTTGGATTTATTGATGAACGCCGCTGCGGCAGTGTGGGCTGAGAAGGCACTCGGGGCTTGGTCATGCTGCCTGGCCTCGGGCAGGGAGAGGCTGGATGGCTGGTTGATAAGATGGTTCTGTCAGCTGCCCTGTGAGCTATCAGTTGTTCTGTTGCCTTAGCCAGGAGAAAGGCAACAGGATACTTAATACCAGCAAGCAGCGTCCTGGGGAATTTCAGTAGAAGCTGGAAGTTGGAGGTGATTGTTTGTCAGAAAAAATCCTTCCTGCACAAAGGTTAGTTGATGTAATGTAAGCGAAGCTCACGGCTAAGGCTCCTCTTTCTCTTTCTTCCACAACAGCTACCCAGTAGACAACCAAAGAGGTTCTGGCTCTGGAGGGCTGAAGAGATCCAGCCTAGTTAGTCCAAGCCACCCTCCACCAGCTCCTCCAACTGGATCCCCTCCAGGAGCCAGGCCAGGCTTCGCTCCCCCTCCAGCTCCTCCCTCCCACAGCAGACTATGCTGCTGTGCCTCTGCCTCTGCTACCTCAGCAAATTGGCGGTGCGCCACCACCTCCCCCACCCCCGCCACCTCCCGGCCCCCCTCCTTTGTCTGCAGGTGGCATGAATGGCCCGGCAGCTTCGCCTCCACCTTTGGACTCATCAGCCTCCAAGCCAAAATCCTCCTTGCCCGCGGTCAGCGATGCCCGGAGCGATTTGCTGTCAGCCATTCGTCAAGGTACGTCTTGGCATCGTTTTTTTGGAGTGTAAAATATTTCTCTTAGTGTAAAGCATTTCTCTTGCACGTAGCTGCTGTCCCTTCCTGTGGGAGGTCCCAGGGCACTAAGGGTGAGGGCCCAGGTGTCTTTCCAGAGGGCATCGCTCCCACTGGCTTCCTTTTTGCAACCCACACTTGCTATAGATAGCTGCATCCAGAGAGGATCTCAATATGCTGCCCACCCCTGCTTCATCCTGATAAGAGCGATAATTCTGACTATAATCTTCTGCCGTTCGCCCTGCTAGCTGCAGTCATCCTCCCTTCAAAACAGCAACGTGTACAGCACATCCAAGGAATATAGAAACAGACACCTTTTCCCAGCCTGGCCTCATCGGTTGGTGGCTTGTTGCTACACCAAGCTGGCCCAGCCTGCCTCCAGATACTGAGCTGACCCTGTCCAAGGCTGTTCAGAAGACAACATTAGCAAGTCATTTCCCTTTAGCCCCCATGAAATCACAAGCCCTTGAGTGACTATCTCTGTTGTTGCCTTGACAGGCTTCCAGCTCCGCAAAGTGGAGGAGCAGCAGGAACAGGAGAAGCGGGATGTCGTGGGGAACGACGTGGCGACAATCCTTTCGCGCCGCATTGCTGTAGAATACAGTGACTCTGAGGATGATTCTTCGGAGTTTGATGAGGATGACTGGTCAGATTAACCATAGCTCCACTCTCCACCCTCCAAGCTGGTTTAGCCCCTTCCTAAAGAATCAAGTACTTAACCAGGTTGCCAAAACCTTTTTAGCCTTTCCTCTTTCATCCAGTAACCAAAGATATGCCAAGGACCCTTGGCTTTGGCAGGACTTGTAATTCACCTTTCTGCAAGGTCTCCTCAGGGACACCAAAGATTGCAATGTTGTTTGCCAGCAGGAGGGGACATGGTGGCTTTGAAAGCAAACCTGAACTGCCAGATTGTCGGTGCCGCAGAGAAAGCCAGCTCAGAGAGCCTGCGCGTTGTGGGGCTCTGTTTCCTAGTAAAAATCAGACCTATGATAGACAAAATCAGACTTATTACAGAGCTGTTGGACTTTGCAAAAAAAAAAAAAAATTCAGTCAGTTTTCTCACTGCAGCAACATGAGGGAAGTAGTGGACATAATTGGTTCTCCCTCCTCAATTAATGCTACAGGGAAATAGTAATGTCCCTTCTGTAGTGCAACCCATTGCTAAATAACGTTTTTGGCAATTAGCACCGTTATCCCAGGGTTTCCAAGCTAACTCAAGTTAAGCTGCCTGCCTCATCGTGGGATGGCAGGGTGCACCAGATGGAAATGTCAGCGCTAGGTTTTCTTTAAGAGCTGCCTCTCCCCCCCAGCACTGCCCTGAAGATCCTTTATTGTGCCTCTGAATCTGTCAGCAGAGTCTGAGTTAAAAGGCTGGAGCCTGAGCAGTCTGCTCAGCTGGCTGCCTCCTCCTGGCTGAGCAGAGGTGTTACCAGACCAAGCAGTTCCCCTGTCACATCTGGAGCGCTGACAAAACTGGCCTTGCTAGGCACCACACGATCTGTTGTGCCAGGAGGGCTTTATTGGTTATCTAGTCAGCTCTACAATGTGTCCAGTACAGGGAGGTGGAACTGGTGATACTGGGAGGGGCAGGGTGCTCTGGGTGCAATACAGGCTTTGAGCACATTGGGCATTCAGCGTGATTACAGCTAACTTACAGCCAGGGCTCGAGTGCGATGTCTTCACATCTCATTCAGCCTGCTTAGAGCAGCACGTTGGTCAGGTTGATTAAGGGTGCTTTTCCGTGAGGTCGATAGCGCACTTTATGCAGGAACGTGAGCCACCGAAAAGCCAGTATTTAACCTGTGCTGCTGTCTCCTACCCTGAGAAAAAGGATTTCATATTGCATAAAGGTGTCTTGTCTGCAAACCAAGTCAGCCAGTAGTGACATTAGACCTAACCCATGTTGTTGGTTTTCCATCGCTTCACATCCGTATTTCACTAGCGTAATTCTCAGTAAATGTTCTTAACGACTCCTTTCCCGGATAAGGGTACAAATTCCTGACCAGAGGTGCATCCCAGGGAACTGGGGAGCTTGGATTACCTGACTTCACTTAGATACCTTTATTGCCTTTTTTTTTTTTTTTAATTGAGCAGAAGTATCTCCAGAGCAGAGAGACCAGAATTCCTTTGGGAAGCAGGTGCATTTTCCATCCCTTGCTTGGTCCCAACTAGCCAAGTCTGTCGGTGTGCTATAAAGGAGCAGTTCTGAAGTCTCTCTGGGAGACTGCGGTCCCTGCCCTGCCCCTTCTAAAGGACTCTGACAACATGTGCCTGCCCTGCCCTTCCCTTCCATCTGTGGCGTGCCTTCTCACTGCTTTCAGGTATTGAAGCAAGGATGCTGCTGATACGTGGGAACCAGCTTGACGTTCCTGTGTTGCCAAAGCTCCCTTCTCGAGCTTCATTGCTTTTTATAACATTTAAATTCTTGCGTTTCTGAGTGCCTTTCTCTCTCTCCCTGTTTAATAACCAACTGTCGCAGCTCTTAGGTTCTTCTAGAGGACCAAGGGACCAAGCTAATGAAGGCGCTTGTTGTCAAGTTCCAGTTTGACCATAAACACCAGTGAAACTAATTTATTGGGCCTCTGCATCGATGCATTTTAGCAACAAGGCCAGAGCATAAACCAGAATCCTCAAAGGATGTGGGCAGTGATGCTTACACGACTTCCCAGTGGGGCCTGCATTAGTTTCAGTTTTGGAAAAGGGAACAAATCTTCCCATGTCCAAGTGCATCACAGTGTTCTGGGAACCAAAAGCGCACAAAGCCCAGCTTGGGTTTGAGAGCTGCCTTGGCTAAGCCCATGCCCTTGTGAAGAGGGAACTAGCACTCCCTTCACATTGGGCAGGAAAGGTGCGGTCTCCATCGTGACTGGTGATGGGCAGTGCCTCTGTGCGCAGCTGGCTCGTGGGGAGGGTGCGGTTAGACCGTTCAGGGACCTGCCCCCCAGCTCTGCCCACCGTTCTCCACGCCCATGCCATGGAGTTTTCGATCCTTTTGTCATTGTGCAGACAGAAGCAGCGGCTCCCATCAAGGAGGGAGAAACGCTTGTATTCTTGCCAGCCTAGCTGAAAAGCAATTGTGCTTCAAAAGCACTAAGTCCTTCAGACTGCATCTCCAGTGGGGGCTGTGGACAGGTGCTAGGGGTGCCTAACCACCCTCTCCCCACATCTGCAGATGTGGGTGATACCACAATTACTGCTAAGTACTGCTGATCTCAACTGCTCAGCAGCCCGTTGGGGGAAGCGCAGAGCCGTGGGTAGCCAGGTAGGTTCTGAGCAATCCTTAAAGTAGTGGTGGGGAAGGGAAATAGGTGCCAAGAACAGCCTCCGCAGGGTGGTTGTACTCTAATTAGAAGCCTGCTGACCCATTTGTAGCAACGCCGCGGCGATTGGCTGAGCGGCTGCCCGACCTCTTTGCTAACCTCGCCGCGTGCGCTGCGCCTGTCGCAGCGGCCAACAGCACAGCCGAGGGAGCGCCCAGCAGCTAACGGATCCGGAGAGGGGAGCAGGAGGCACTTGAAAGGGCTGTCCAGAGCCGCCCTCGGGGGAGACAGGAACAGAAGCAGAAGATGCTGGGCTCCCGGGGAGATGCCAGCCCAGTGCAGCCTGGGACCGATGTGCCATCGGCTCTCTTGCCTTGCAGTGAGCGTCTAGGCCGGTCACGGTGTCTGTCCTTTCGAAGCAGCGTGATGCTGGTTAGCGGTTAGACAGTCTCACTGTGTTCTCAGCTGCAGTGCTTGGCTGCTTCTTGCTGCGCTCCCCCCTCCCTGCACTCGCACATGGGGAATGCCTGGTCCCCGTTTCCAGGGCTCATCTGCAGTCGCTGACCTTCACTGGTCTCCCCTCTCCTTATCAGTCATAGTGCACCAGACCAAATCCAGGGAAACGGCTCCTGGCGAGTCCCAGATGGCCATGGAGCTGCAGGAAGTCTGATTTCAGAAGGAAGAGATTTGCAGTCCATGGACATGTTCAGTGTGCTGGCTTGGAAAGAACCTGCCCTTGAAGGGCGCTGGGCCTGGCTTTGGCCAGGGGCAGAGGCATGTCCTCCCACATCCCTCTCAGCTGCCCGGGGTCCGGTTTTCCACCTGTGTTTTCTCCACAAAGCCTTCAAGGGGGACGTGGATCAGATTGTATTGCTGTATTAACTTTAGTCATTTTAATGCATTTCAGAAACTTAACTGATTTTTTTTTTCCTGACTAGAATGACGTAGAACTAGAAGAGCCATAATGCTCCCGAAGTGCCTTATTTCCTATATGACATAAATATATTTATCAGAGTAATGATTTCCACTTGTATCGGTGGGGTCTGTCGGGCGACCGTGGTGGGACAGGGAGGAGACGCAGCATGCTGCCCAACGAGCCGTGCCGCGAACGGGCCACGCTACAGCATCCTCTGGGTGCTCAGCCCAAGGGAACGCACCCCCTCAGACCAAAGGGGTGCAGAGGATTAAAAGCTCCCCTCTGACACCTCACCAGCAAAATATCGGGGTGGCCGCATCCAGGCTTGGACTCCAGACCAAGGACTGTCTGCCTCCCACCCACCCCCACCAAGTGAGTAATGACAGCCCTGATCCTGGGGGCCTGTGCCTGTGTACATCAGGAGGAAGGTCACCGGCTGCAAGCATGCAGCTCCAGATTTACACCCGTCTCCCCGAGTTCAGAGTCTGGCCCCGCCGTTCTTTCCTAACAGCGCCTGTCTCCGTGTTCCTCTTCCGGTTGTTGTTAAGCCAAGCTTTCGTACTTTTTTTATAATTGGTTCTGTCTCCCCAGGTTGAAGACCCCCCATTGCAGATTTTGTAATGTACTTGTAAAAAATACGATAGTCTTTTTTTTAAAATGTAGACTTAAAAAAAAAAATTCTTGATAAAATCTTTCTATCCAATCACCCCTCGTGTTGATGCTCCTTGGAAGCAGGGGTGGGGGTTTAACGGGCTGGGAATGCAGGTAACACGCGGCGAAGATGCTCTCGTTGCAGGCCTGAGGACCTGGTCCTGGGAGAGTGGGTTTGGTAAGCTGCCTGTGGCCGCCTTTGAGAGGAGGTACTGAAACTGGGAAGCCAAATTTGAGATCAGATTGCTACTACTGCCCAATTGCTGGGACTGGTTTATCTGTACTCAGAAGTTCCCCAGCCCTGGAACAGGAGAGAGGGGTTCCAGAAACGGGCTGTGTACGTAACCCACGTACGCAAGGCTGCTGTATTGTGATCTGAAAAGCCAGCCCCAGAAGCTGGGAGTGTACAACAGACTTTGCAGGCTGTGCAAGCAGAGCTCTCTTCATCCACCACCAAATGCAGCCACTTCTGGGGTGGAGAAGTGCCATCTGCGCAGCCAGCCAGCGCTCATCCATCTGCAGAACCGTGCCAGGAGAGGAATCCTTGCGCGGGGAGACAGGCTGGTCTCTTCACAGCACATTAAAACAAGGCCCCCGCGGTAGTCCTTGCTTTTAAATAAATACCTATTTATTTAAAAGCAATTCGTTGCCTTTAAAGTTGCTAATAGCCCCGCTCAAGCTGCATGGCACACCGTTTGTCACGCATGGGTGAACTGCAAGCTGGCCGCGGCACTCGGGATGCTTTCTCAGGGACGGCGTGTCTTGTCAGACAACTTGCTGAGTTAGCCCATTGCCTGAATGTGCTGCTTTGCAGATGGTGGTGGGAGAGAGAAGAGCCTTTGTCTCAAACCCTCCGGTCCACGTGCGCCACAGCCTTCAGGCCTGGCTGTCCCATATTGGAAACTCCCTTGATTTCCCCGGGGCAGGCATGCATGCAGGCTGCACGGTGCCGGGCGGGTCACTGAGGTTCACGACCCCGCTGCAAACTCGTTAGATTAATTAGGTAATCCCTGCCTGCTATTGCAGAGCTAATGGCGGCGGGGTGGGGGGAGAGAAGGGAGCTGGTTGCGGTCGGCGCTTAGCTCTCAAACGGATGCCCCCACCCTCCAGCCGTTCGCTGGCGAGCAGCAAGCCCCATATTGCACGCGAGACCCTGAGATGAGCAGCCGGGGCTCTGCCAGCCCGTCCTCGCAAGGGGACCTAGATGTGGCTCTGATCAGTCATTTCAGCACGGCGGGCTCCGCAAAGGTGGCCGAAGGGGAGAGCGCGATGCGGGAACAGCACGCTCCTGCAGCTCCCCATCCCTCGTGCATGAGCCCTTCGTTTCCCACAGGCTGGCTGACCTGTCGGTTCCTCTCGTCTTAATAGCCGCAGTCTCCTTGATTAGGACCAAAATGCTGCGCGGCTCCAATTAGCGGGAGGCTTCCTAGCAGGGTCCTCTCCCCGCAGCTCCTCTCTCCCGTTTTGCGGCCGTCCCTCACCCCGGCACGGCTGCGGGCTGAGCTGCCTGGCAGCAAGGCCAGGGGTCTGGCAAGCCAGATTGGACCCCTTTCGTACTTGGGCGTGGGGGGCAGCTGCTCTAGCATCACTCCTGGCTGCCCGACACCGCAGCTGCGGCCCGGGTGGCAGGCGAAAGGCCGCGTGTTTCGCACACCTGCTTTGCACGGCTCTGGCCTGAGCGGGGAAATGGCCGTGGCAGGCTCCAAGCCGACGCGCTGCCTCCCCCGGCAGCGAGACACGCGATGGCGCGGCGAACGGCGCGTCCTGCAAAGTTCTCCTCTCCATTAGCCGCGATTTCCGGAGGAGCCGCCGCTTGCAGAAGCAGCTGGGAGGGCCTCTCGGGGCCTGCCTGTGCCTTGCAACTCTGGCCTTGTCCAAAGCATTTGATGTGCGTACGTGTCTCTCTCTGCTTGCACCGGGCTCGGTGCTAAAGCGCAGCTGGCTGGAAGGCTGCTTCACAGGAGCCCCGGTCTCCGAAGACCCATTTAATTTTCTCCTTCAAGGTGGTGTGAGCAACACCAAGAAGATGCTGCTGGCTGGCTCGGACAAGTGGGACATCGGGCCTCTCCACATTGACGTCATCTTCTCTCCCTTAATTCCCCCTCTGGGACCGAGGCGAGTTCAGGCACTGCCAGCCGTGATCAGTGTTAACAGCCTGCTCTCCCAGCGTGCGGCGTGGCTCTGCTACGCCCGTGTCGCCCCCTTCCCAGGCCGCGTTCGTTAGCCAGGCATCCCTGGGTGCTGGGAGACATCCCCCCCCATAGCGCGGGGCCTGATCCTGCCTGCTCACCCTTCCCCAGGCCTCCACGGCATGCCGGGAAAGCAGGACCAGCCGTTTGGAAATGTCCGGCTGTATTTTCTTTTATATTTTATTTTATGTTGTATTTCTTCCTTCCTCTCTTGTGCTGTTTCATCTGCAGCCGTGCGGGGACCAGGCAAAGCGGCTGCCGCGCTGCGCCGGGCTTTATCTGTAACTCTTCCATCTGCTCGCAGCCGCGTACAGATAACCGCGGGGTGCCAGAGGAATTATGGATTTGGAGCTGGAGCGTCTGCAGTCTGGCAGCGCGGCGGCTCTGCGCCAGGCCCGGGCGTGCTCACAAAGGCCGGCGCCTGCATGCGAGCGGCTTGAGGCAGCGGTTGTCAAACCCTCGCCGCAGAGAGGCCCGAGTCCTGCTCTTAATGAGGGTCCGTGGGCCAGGGCTGCACAAACGAGGCAACCCCGCAGCAGCTCCCCCGCCGCTACCCAGAGCAGGCTCGAGCAACGGCAGAGTCTAGAAAACGGTCTGCGGTTGCGAGGGCGGCCCGCTTGCTTTTTGTCTTTTCAGTCTTCCTGATTTGCTGGCAGGGATCTCTCCGCCAGGCCAAAAACCAGGGGCAAGAGTCCCCCCCGCCCTTGGCAGCACTGAGATGCCCGTGGAAGGGGGTGGCGAGGGCTCCCGCTCTCCTCCCGACCCCTCCTTGGCTTCTGGGCGCAGGCACGAGCCCCCGGTCAGCAAAGCACGAGCACGGCTCTCGCCCTGGAGAAAGAGAGCGCTGGGTTGGGGCGGACGCCGTGGGCTGATGCGTCTCGCGCTCCAGCCAGACCCGCCGGTGCTCGGTTTGGGGGTGGCAGGCTCGTGGCTGCACCAGGATGTCTCACAAGCACCTTCCTCCCCTGCAAGCGCTGGCTAAAGGGCTTCCTGGCATGCTCAGACGCCCAGGGCACGTTCTGCCCCAGCACTCAGAGGCCAGGAGCGCGAGGTTCGGGGCGCGGTGGGGCCCGTGCTCATGCCCTTGGAAGAGCCCCGGGGCAGCAGAGCAGGGAGAACAAGGACCTGCTGCTTTGGGAGCGGGGCAGCTTGCGTAGGGGCATCCTCCTCCCCGTCTCTCATCAGCAAGGAGGGGGAGAAGCCTGGAAGAGCCCCGGCACCTGGGGGGGGCTGGCGCTGGGTTGCTAGGAGAAGTCTCTCACCTGCAAAGAAGCAAGCCTTGCTTTGCCATGGTTACCTTGGCGCGATGTCACCTGCGGCCCTGACCCCCGCGCTGCCTCCCTGGTAACCGAGCGCGGCGCCGTCAATTCCAGCGCCGCAGCTATAACCTACGGCTTTCGTGTGGGCCCGGCCCCCGGAGAGCCTGCGAGGGGGAGCGCCAGGCTCGGGGCAGGGCTGCAGCATCTCGCTGCAGAGAGCCGGTCCACGGGGACCTTGCAAGGATCCCCCCTGCCTCCCTCTTCCAGGCCTGGCCTTTGCAAGGAGAGCCGCGAGGGAGCAAACGCTGCCCACGTGCCCATGCCCAGGCCCCGAGGCTGCCGTTGGCTTCATCCAAATGTGCCTCTCCCGGGGTCGCTGCTCCCTCGTTTGGCAGCTGGCTGTGAGCCTCGTCCCCGCGGCCATGGCAGTGCTGGCCACGAGTGACCTTTGCGAGGGCTGTGGGTGGAGACGCACACACGGCTGCACCCCCAAGTGACAAGCAACCCCCCCC
>NW_005841927.1:308242-312947 GCF_000455745.1 Alligator sinensis
AGCTGCCCGTAGTCCTGGCACAGGGCTGGGCAAGCAGGCAGGGTCCGAGGGCACCGGCACTGCCCCGGGGATCGGACGCAGCCCAGGCTGCACGGCTGAATCCAGTGGATCTGCTTCCTTAGGCATCCAGCTCGCTGCCCGCTGGGCACGTCCAGCCAGTCCATCTTGCCACTGGGCACGGAGAGCCTACCCCTGCCCCGTCCGAGGGACGGCAACCAGGGGCCCGACATGTCTCAGGCCACATCATGGCCACGCTGAACCCGTGGGTTACTTACATGATATTTTTATTCTGCCCCCATGGGAATGGGCCCATCTCCGGCGTTGGCCCAGGGCTGCCCTGGGATGGGTGCAGCTTGTGGACTGTCTGTGAGGTTCGGGCCCCCGCAGCACAGCTGGGCACAGCTGGCACGCACCGACCGACTCAGCCGCAGGTGGGAAGGAATCCAGCTGCAGGTAGGAAACGCTTGATCCCGACCGTCTCCCTCCGTGCGGGGAGCTGGCTGCTGGATTTGTCACCGCTGACGGGGTGCCTGGTTGCAGCGGGAGGGGTGTAGCCACAGCCCTGCTCTGCTTTGCAGTGCACGCGGGGGTGCAGCCCCCACCCTGGGGAGCCAGGCTGCTCCTAACACCGTCCACACCACTTCCTAAGACCCCCCCGGGCCAATTTGGGATCCTCTCTTGTGCCCAGGCCTGGCCCTAGCTAGGGTGGGGGGCCTGCCTCCAACGGCATGGCTGATGGGAGCTGTGCTCACCTGCCAGCGGGTCCGAGAGCCTGGGCGAGGGGCCTGGGGTGCTGAGCCGGGTGCAGCTGCAAAGCGAGCTGTAGCCAGCCCTGCGTCCCCTGGCAGGGGGTGGGGGCATGGGGTGGCTTGGTCCCAGGACGTGAGCCAACCAGGGGTCGAGGGGCTCCCTTGGGGAGCTGGGGGCGCTGCTCTGGTTGACCTCTCCCCACCCTCGGGGGCTGCTTTTGCCCCGGTGCAAGACCACCCCTCAAGGTGTCGTGCCACCCGGCCCCTCCAGACTCACCCTTGCCCCGTGCCCTCACTCCCGTCTCCCATCAAACGCAGCATCGCCGATTCATCGCCCTCGAAGCATGTAGCACATCAGCTCGACTGCGAGAGAAGCCAGAGCTCCGGGTCTTCGGTGGCCCCCGGCTTGAAGGAGGTTCTCCGCGGGACGTTAGCAGTGTAGGGGCTATGAGATGGGGTGGAGCAGTGCCCACTGCCCAGCCCAGGGCCGTGGAGACCAGCCTTCGCGTGGCAGGGCCCTGGGGCACGCACGGTCTGTCGCCGGTGCTCGGGGCAGCCTGGTCTGTGCACCGGGGCTCAGCCACGAGCAATGATGGGAGAGGAGGAGAGAGGGCGGACCCGCTCCAGGGCACTAAATGCCCTTCCCCAGGGCCCTGCGGGTGTCAGGCCCGGCGTTTGCAAGAGCAGGGGAGGAATACGGAAGCTGTGGGCCCGGGCCCTGGGGAGGGCTCCCCCGGCCCGGTACCGCTCACCCCTCATTCAGGATTTGTGGTGGGACGGCTGCAGAGAAGGGCCGCCAAGGGGTCAGGAGCTGGGCGAGCCCGGCTCACGAGGGGCGGCTGGAGCCTGGCTGGGAGGCTGCTCTGCTTTCTGCTCCCCATCCTGCACTCCCTGCCCCGTCAGCTGCTCTGCTTTCTGCTCCCTGCCCCGTCAGCTGCTCTGCTTTCTGCTCCCCATCCTGCACTCCCTGCCCCGTCAGCTGCTCTGCTTTCTGCTCCCTGCCCCATCAGCTGCTCTGCTTTCTGCTCCCTGCCCTGTGCTGCTTGTGCCCTCCCGGATCGGCTGCATGCCGCACAGGGAGGCTGCCTGTGCCCCTGGTAGCCCACAGGCTGTGCCTTGGCCACCCCTGGTTTCACCAAGGCTGCCCGCAGGCCTGGAGGCCGTGGCAGGCCAGGAGCACATTTGCTGCAGCCCCCCTGGGCTGTGCCCTTGCTTTTCCCATCTCTCCTTCCCTCCCAGAGCCAGTGCGGTGCATTGTGGGAGTTGTAGTGCGAAGGCAGAGGTGGCTGTGTTAGCTTTCTCCTTGCGTCGCCCTCTCTCCCTGTGCCCAGGTGCTGATGTTTGCATGGTGGATGCAGAGACCAGCTGCTACGAGTGGGGAAGAAGGTGGCTCCTGCTCCCAGCCTGGAGACCGCCCAAGTGCCCGCTGCACCTTGGGGAGACCCCAGAGCCCCAAGCCAGACACGCTCTAGCCCCCGGCCCGTGGCCGCAGGGCTCACCGCCCCCCACCCTGGTCAGGCCCCAGCTGCGGGCAGCTCTGGGCTCTGCAATTTAAGGAGAGACCAGCGGGGCTCAGAGGTGAGCGACAGAGGGGGTGCAGCTCAGGGCCCCGGGGGTCGGGGCAGTGCTTGGCACAGCTGAAAACCAAGTTGCCTCTGCGAGCTGCTGCCGGGCCCAGACACCTCTAAGCTGGGCCTGGAGACTCGTGGCCCCCCCCGCCCAGTAGCTCCAAAGAGAGTAAAAGCCTCTGTGCTGGGGGCAGCTGGGAAGCAGAAACCCGTTGCAAGGGAGAGGCAGAAACGCCTCGGTGGCTTGGGATGCTTTTGACTGAGGGGGAGAAGCGCTGCCCAGAGCTCGGAGGAAGAGCCCAGGAGCGTTCCCATGACTGAGCAAGAGAAATGCCCCCTGCCCATGCAGCGCCCCTCCCACCCGCCATGAAACAGGCCTGTGTCATATCACAAATTATCTTTATTGTCCCGGGTGATTGTAAACAAGAGCACGGCGCTTCCCCGCCCCGACGGCGCCGGCCGTGCAGCCCAGCAGCAAGAGTTCACGTTGCCCGGGTGCCTCTCGCACGCGCTTCCTCTCCAGGGTTGTGCAGCTCGGAAGAAGGTACAGTACAGCGAACAGCGGTCCCTGGGCGGGCTTGCATTTGGCCAGCACACGGTCTGCCTCCGGCGGGGCAGAAGCATTAGTTAATTCAAGAGTTTCTAGTGCAATGGTTGAGAAAGCAACTCCGATAACCTGAGCCCTTGGATTTCGATAGGCACGGTCTAGTACGACAGTATTCCCTTTTTATTCCAGTCGCATATACACGTCACGGTTAGACACACCACCGGTTCCCAACACGGACCGGTCCCTATTATTCAACATGCAGAAAGGATCCTTCACTATTCTCGGTATTAAACCAGACTGAACGCTAGAGGGCAGCAAATTACACAGTTGGGGGGAAAAAATCTATTGTCTGGAAGAGGCTGGTCATAAATAACAATAAATTAATAAATAATGCATGAATGGTTTAAAAAAAAAAAAACCCAACAAAAACCTGGTGTCTCTCCGGCCCGTCGTTTTTTGGGGAGGGTGAAATGACGGAGCTTTTTTTTTTTTTTTTTTAATGTAGAAAATAACCTTTCTGAGGTCGTTAACAAAGCTGTAGAAAAGCAACCCAAAAAAGAAAATAAAGGATGGAAGGTTTCAGGTTTTGGTGAGAGAGGGACTTTTTCTGTAATAAAAAAAAATAAAATAATTACACGTCTTTAACAAGTTTCAAAGCAAATGCGACGCTGGCTCGGTCTCACGCACACGCTCCTCCAGGCACGCTCGCGCAGGCGCACGTTTCTTATGGATAAAAATAAATATATCTCTATATATTTTTTTTTTCCTTCTGTAAATTCGAAAAGTGGAAAAATAAAGGGAGAGGCTCTCACGCACACCGGGCACCGGGGATCTGGAAGAGAGATGCCTGCGAGAGGGCTCTCAGTCTGTGATTGTGCAAAAAACAGGCCATGGCATGTGCAAATGAGTCTTTGGAGAAGGCTGATGAGCTAGACGTCACTCGGAGATCTGGACCGGAAAGGCATCGTGGTGGAAAAGCACCCGCAGCACACGGTCCACAGCACTTTCTGGATCTCCTGGTTGCGGAAGGCATAGATAACGGGGTTGATCATGGAGTTGTAGGTGGCGGGGAGGATGGTGATGTAGGTGTAGAGAGGCGGGTAGGTGTAATCGCCCAGGAGGCAATAGATGGCAAAGGGCAGCCAGCAGGAAGCGAAGGTGCCTAGGATGATGGCTAGGGTGGCAATGCCCTTCCGGGTGGTGACGTAGTGCGAGGTGGCCAAGAAATGCCTCTGCACGGCGATCTGGTGGGCGTGCCGGCACACGATCTTGCAGATCTGCGCGTACAGCTGGAGCATCACGGCAAAGACCATGAAGAAGGAGACGGAGAGGATGACGAGGTGGTTCTTCGTCAGCGGCTTCACGACGCTGCAGGTGGAGACGTCCTTCAGGCAGTTCCAGCCCATGACGGGCAGCAGCCCGTAGCACACGGAGACCCCCCAGGTCAGGATGAGCATGACGTAAGTCCGGGTGACCGTGTGCTCCGAGTAGTAGGTCAGCGCGTTGTAGAGCGAGAGGTAGCGGTCGATGGTGATGGCCAGCAGGCTGCCCACGCTGGCCGCGAAGGAGGTCACCAGCAGCCCCACAGTGACCAGGTCCACGGCCTGGGACCGGACGCAGTACACAAAGGCAAAGTGGAATATGAGCCCCAGGCCGGCCAGGAGGTCGGCGGTGGCCAGGCTCCCGATGAGCACGAACATGGGCGTGCGGAAGGCCGGCGTGTAGAAGATGATGGCCACCACCACGGCGTTCTCGCAGGAGATGACGGTCCCGGACACGCACAGCACCACGTCCCAGGGGTTGAGGGCGAGCGGGCGCTCCGCGGAGTCCAGGTGCAGGGA
>NW_005841927.1:313302-319305 GCF_000455745.1 Alligator sinensis
CCCCATTTGTGCAAACCCCCCCCACAACACTCCAGGTGACGTCAATGGGGCGCCGGAGCCAATCAGCATGGGCGCGGGGCCCGGCGCTGCATAGTAATTGCATTCCACCCATTCATAAAAATCCCCGGGCGGCAGGTGCCTCCCTCCCCCCGCCCTTGCAAAGCCCTTTGCCGGCTCCCCGGGGGGGGGAGGTGCAAGGTGGACCCCCTCCACCCCCCAGCGGGGGCTCAGCCCGCACTGCCCCTCCCCGGTGCATGGGGACACCAAAGAAGGTCCAAGGCTGATGCTGCCCAGCCGGGCAGGAGGGGGAGAGGGCTGGCGGGTTGGCAGCATCCTGGTGCCACAACCCCAGCCGTCTCCCTGAGATCTGGGGGGTCCCTTCCAGCCCTGGCGCCCACGAAATCCGTGCCAGCCCCGATGACCCGTCCTTGCACAGCGCCCCTTGCTCTTTTCGCACTCGAGACCCGGGGCTGAGCTGAAGCGGAGGCCTGGCTCTGCTGCGTGGGGGATACGAGCGCCCCAGCGCCTGGGCCTATAGCTCCTGTACCCAGCACCGTCTCCGGCCCAGCCTGGCCGGGGTGTAGCTGCGTCTAGATCTGCCCGAGAACCAGCGCTCCGGCACGCGGATGGCCGTCTCCCAAGGCACGGGCGACCGGGCGGCTCGAGCAAGCGAAGTGGAGGTGGGTTCTTTTTCCTGCGGAGGTCAAAGCTTGCACGGGCAGAATAGCAAGCAGCCAGAGTTAGATCATCTCTCCGTGCAAGGCATCCACCTGTAATTAGATCCCAGCCCGGGAGCGGGCCGCGGCAGGGAGCCCCCCCCCAGCACCCGGGGATGGAGGCTTGGGTTGCGGTGGGATGAATAATGGATGCCCACGTCTCTCCGTGGCACGCAGGGTGCACACGCGAGAGGTGGCCCCCACGGGCCCAAGCGACCGGCCTGTTCTGGATCGGTGCTGGGCTCGGTGCGCAGCAGGGCCGTGGAGCCGTTTGCAGTGCTGAGGCACCCTCCTGCAGGGTGCTGGGGACAGGGGCTACAGGCCCAGGCAGGGAGACCTGGGCGCTGGGGCTCTCGTACCCCCATGCAGCAGAGCCAGGGGCTCTGAGTTCAGGCTTCTGCTGCTCCATTACGCGTGTACTGACCCCCTTTTCCTTTCTACTGACCGACCTCCAGCGCCCGGGCCATCCCGCCCAGCCCGAGGACTGCGATCGGAGCCTGTGGAGGCTGCGCTGCACGTGCAGGTAGCACAAGGCCGTCTGCCCCCTCGGTGCTCTCTACGCAGGGCCCGGATGGCTGTCGGGGCTGGGGAAGGGGCTGGGGAAGGCACCGCGTTGGGCAGAGCGAGCATAGGAATATAGATGGAGAATGCACTGGAATACAGATGAGAGATGAGCTGGGTGCCGTGGGTCGGGAGCGATGCGCAGGCGGGGAGAAGGGTTTGTGGGCTGGTTTCACGGAGGATGGCAAACCCCGGTGCTGCGTGCGTGTCTGCCCTCTCCGGGGGTGCTTTCTAATGGACATGCAGTCTCAGCTCCCTTCTGGCCTCGCACCCCTCAGCACTGGACCCCATCCCCTGTCCTCATGCCCCGCTCCCAATGGCACCGTCGCCCTGAGCAGGACCGGCCAGCTCCGTCCTAGCTGAGAGGAAGCAGAGCTTCCCCCTCTCCCACTCAGGGCTCCCCGGGTGACTGCCAGGGAGGGGGCCTGGCCAAGCCCCCGCCGGCGCGTGGGTGTACGTGAGGCATCGCGCTGGCCTTGAGCAGCAGGACTCCAGCTTCTTGCAGCCTGCACTCAATTAGCCGGGCTCCCCGCCACCCCCACGGGCCTGGGGCAGGGAGCGCAGGGCCTGCATCCTCTGCTGGAGCCTGGGAATGGCCCCGGGGTGGAGTGAGCGCCGGATGACTAGGAAGAAGAGCACCGCAGTGCGTGCGTGAGAGGGAGAGAGAAGCCAGGCAGCCCGGATCCAGGCACGCACACATCCAGGCCGCCTGGCTTCTCGCACACGCACACACTAAACATGCAGCCCCTGACAGCAGAGCCGCGCTGTGAATCAACGCGTGTGGGATGTGGCGGAGCTGTGACTCACTGCTGCAGAGGCAATCGGTCCTGATGTTCTGGAGGGAGCAAGGCGTCTTCCCCATCCCCGCGCTCCTCAGGGCTCGGGCATCGCAGCCCCTGCCCCCTTCCCGAGATGCTCCGTGGGGAGATCAGGCCCCCTTTGCTCCTGGGAGATGGGATGGGGGCTGTTCTTCCCGCCTCCGTTGCAAAGCCTTGACTGTAGTGTGGATGCGAATAGCAGGGATGCAGCTCCTGCCTCTGGCGAGAGGGGAAGATGCTGCCAGCTGGGGAACTCGAGACCGGGCAGGCAGGGGGCTTTGAGCCTACTTCAGTTACCACCAAGGGAACGCTTGGCTACCGGATCGATGGGGATGAGAGGTTGCTCACACTCGCATCTTGCCAAGCGGCTGCAGTGTTTGGGAGAAATAGTTCGTGGCTATCAGCCCCAGGCTTCCAGACATCAGGAAGTCTTCCCTTGCTGGGAAGACATTTCTCCCGCAGCTTTGTTAGTGCAGCACATGGGCCTTCTCCGTGGCAGCACCTGGGGCAGCCTGGGGCATTAGATGAGTCCCATATTTTTTGGGGGAGGGTGGGGGGGACACGCGTATTGTATGTGAGAAAATACAGTACCTTATTTACTCGTGTACCTTGCTCGCCTCTCCCCTAAACGCAGCTCCTGAAACCTGGGGGTGAGACGTAACCCGGGAAACGGAGTCTCAGCTGTTGGGTGAAAAGGGCCGTTTCTTTCCATTCCTTACGCTGCCTTCCCAGAGGTGCGTGCCTGCTTGTGGGGGGCGCAGTATGTGAATAAATACGGTACTGGCCATTGCTGAAAGCACTGCAGAGATCCTGGCGGGCGGGCGGGCAGGCGGCGGGGGGTGGATTTTGGCCAGCTCAGTTTGGGGCAGGGGTTCGTGGCGCCTTCCTGAGCCTGGATTCTCACTGCTGTCCCTGCACGCCCCGTTGCACGCGGGACCCGAGCTCCCCAGCACTTTTCTCAGTGGGGCTCATGGAGCCCGCTGCTCTGCTTTCCTCCAGGCCTCGCGCTGGAGGATCCCCACGTGGGTCGTTGCCATCTTTGTGGGCTCCCACACGAACTGGGGAAACCAGTGGCTGGGAGATGCCCATGGTGCTGCCCGGATGGAGGGGTGGGTTGGGCGCGTGGCGCAGAGAGGGATGGGGAATGGTGGCATGACGGATGATTGGCAGGGGCCTTGATTAGCTCTGGGGGGAGAGCACTAGCATGGTTTTCCACCAGGATCTTGGGGCCTTGACAAACTTCAGCTCGGGCACCTGCGTCCCCCGAGGCTCCTCGCCTGCCCCAGCTGGAGGACTGATTGCCAGCAGAGCCCCGAGGGAAGGGGAGGCTGGAGCCAGCCTGGCTGCGCTGCCCTTCTCATCGCCTTCCTCCTCCTGCTTGTTGTTGCTGGCTCTGCAGGTCTCCTGGCCGCCCCTCCGTGCTACTGCCCTACGCAGGCAGGCAGGGATCCTGGGCCCTCCACGAGGCAAAGTGACTTGCCCAAGGTGGTGGGGGAGATCGGTAGCAGAGCAGGGAACTGGACTGGGATCTCTGGCAGCCCCTGTTCCCCCCGCCCCGTGAGCCCTTGCCTGGGCTGCTGCCGGATGCTATCGGCCCCGCTGTCCCCGGTGGGCTGGTAGCCTGGGACCCGCCGGCCTGCCGTGAGCTGACACCTCTGCTTGCCTTGCTAGGAGCACAAGCGCCTGTCGGCAGCCCCCTACCACCATCGCTCCCCCTCTGCGGTGGTGACGCCTGCCGGACTCCTCCACCCCTGCCTGGGCCCTGCTGCTCCATCCACAGACTCCCCAAGGGCTGCCGAACCCGCACGTCCTCCCGACAGCCTGTTCGCTGCGTAGCAACCAGGAGATGGATGCCTGGGGCAGGTGGCGGGGATATTTTAGCAGTACTGCAGCTCGCTGGGGCTCTCTCTTCCCCCAGAAGCTTCCTGGCTGGTCCCAGGTCCCAGGGCAGAGCTGCCGGGTCCAATAGCCATGGCTGGTGGCGATGCATTAAATGCCGGCTCCTGGTTAAAGAGGAACGGCCCTTCCTTGTACAGCGACTCATCTCCCTCCTACCAGGCAGGAGAGTGGCAACGGCACTCCTGGGTCGATCCTGCCCCCCCCCAGTCACCCAGTTCAAGGCTTGGCATTGGTGTTGGTGGGCCCAGGCAGAGACCCAGCAAACTCATTGCAAGCCAAGAGGTAGCAGGCGGGAGCAGCCCGTGGGTGCTGAGTGCTGTGGCCTCCCCTAGCCTCTCCCCCAAGTCTTCCCAAGGCTCTGACCCCAGGGGTGCCCAGCCCCAAGGCCAGGGGGGCAGGATCAGGCCCATAATGACTATTGCTCTGACCGGAGAGACCCGGAGAAGGGGTCTGCGCCCCGGGAGCACTAGGTCCCGGGGTGGGTCCCAGTCAACACAGGAGACACAGCAGAGGCTGGAGCCAGGGGAGGCTGGCCCGTCCGTCCGTGCACGTGGCCGTCTGTTCTTTCAGGTCGACGCTGTCTAAGGACGCGCTGCTGTGCAGCAGGACGGGGCTGGGGGCAGTCAGAGGAGGAAGGGCCCCTCGTCTCTCCCCTTTTTGCAACGCAGACGCCGGACTGCGATGCAGCACCCGGGCCCTTCTCGCCCCATGGGCTCCGCGCTGGCTGGGCAGAGCCCCCACCTCTCCCAGGACCTGCCCCCCACCCCTGCAAGCCACGAAGAGTTAACTTCCTAGCAAAGCCACTGCTGCAGCTCACGCCTGGCTGAGCCGGTGCTGAACACCCACGTGCAGATGCTCTCTCTCCCCTCCCTCTCTGCCGAGGCCCGAGGAGCTGATTAGCCTGGTAATTTCCACGGTCCATAAATAGGAGGGTTAAAAAAAATGAATCAATAAAGGGGGCGGCACTAGGATTGCAGGCACCCGCTGGGGGCAGGCAGGCAGGGCCCTGCTGTCTGCAGAGCCCCCAGCGCCGTGGGCAGGGAGAAGCCGGGGCAGCTCCAAGCCTGCGTGCCCCTGGACGGGGCAGCACGCCACTGCTGCCGCCTGCCCCCTGAGGGCTTGCTAGGGCAGGGGCTTGCAGGGCCCAGGAGCTGCTAACGGGGCTGGCTCGGGGGTCCTGCCCCTGCCCCAGCCCATGCCTGGCTGCAGGGGTGGGGGTCACTGCAAGTATGGCGCGGCCCCCATCCTGGCGGGGGTCTGTGGGTTGCGGGGCTGTGCCCGGCTGCTGTAGGGTCTCCTAGCCTTGACCTCTAGGTCTGCAGTGTCAGCACGCCCTGCGGCTGGGGCACATCCTCACAGCCCTGGAGCCCAGGCGGGCAGCGTCTGAGGCTAACCCCGTGGCGGGGGTGGCCGTGCCCGCTGTGCAGCCGTGTGCTGGGGGCAACGAGCCCGTCCATCGGGTGCCAGCTGGAAAGGAGTCATCTGGAGGCTGGCTGTGCCCTTGGCAGGGCCAGGGGCCTCCATGCCAGCCCTGCAGTGGGTGCGGTGTCTCCGGGGAGGGGGGCGAGCACCTGGGCCGATGTGCCAGGCCGAGTGGGTACCAGCTGAGGCCTCCCAGCTCGTTGCACGTGTGAGCCGGGTGCTGCGCTTCCCAGGCCGAGCCCATCTCCCCGGCAACCCGCCTGCATTTCCAAAATTGCTTTCAGTCTTCCAGAAGCCTTGTCGCCATGGCAATGGTCCTGGAGCCCTGGCTCTGGCTGGGGGGGGGGTTCCTGCTGCAGATGGAGTTGCCGGGGGCCTGAGCAGCATTGCTTTCCGGGTCCTGGGTCCCGTCACTGATGGTGCCCCCCGCTCGCCGGCCAGGGGCCAGGCTGCCCCTGCCACTGCCACCCAGGCCCGGGCTCCTAGCAGCCCTGGCCGTGGCACGCACTCCTCTGTGATGGCACCAGCCCCGCTGGCTGCTGCCCCTCCATCCCACCCTGGAGCATCCCCTGGCCTAGCTTTGTTTT
>NW_005841927.1:319352-320854 GCF_000455745.1 Alligator sinensis
TGCTGAGGTGCAGCAAGCCCCAGCTGTGGAGGAAGCGAGTTGGGGGCATCATTTGGTTCTGTCCTTTCCGGTCGTGGAGGCGCCGTGTGCAGGTGGCCTACGAACCACCGCGTTGGGGGGGTGTCTCGGCACCGCTCCAGCTTTGCTGCCAGAGCCTCAGCCTGCTCCAGATGGGCCCACACAGCCCCCTCCGGCAGGTCCCTGTACCCGGAGCGAGCAGCGAGTGATGCTGCGGTTGCTGTGCCAATGCTCTCCAAGGAGGCGGCAGCACCAGCAGCGTGAAGGGCAGGCTGGCGCTGGTGGGGAGACGACCTTTGCTACGCCAGCCTGAGCAGGGGTAAGCAGGGAGATCAAGGAGACGTGCGCTGGCCTGGACTGGCCCCATCTCCCTACCTTGCAGGTATCTGGGCCCGCGTGATAAACTGCACGTGGGCCAAGGGGAAAAGCTGGCCCTCCTTGTGCAGCTCCTTCAAGCCGGTGCCCTGCATGCCGTTCATCTGCAGCCTGCATCTTTCTCCACGCCCTCTCTCCCCAAATCCTAGTTCTTCCTGGAGCTCATCTCTCTTTGCCTCCTGCTTTGTGAGCCCTTCAGGATCACACTTGCCAGCTCTCTGCCACTACAGAGGGTCAGGGGAAAAAATCCTCCCCCCCCCGGTCAGATTGGTACCGACTGCTTTCCTCTGTAGCGCGGGCACGGCCTCTGCCTGGGCTCTCTCGAGCGTGTGTTAACAACCTGCTACAGCAGCAGGGTGTTGGCGGCTGTGGTCCCCCTTCCTGCTTTCTTGGTGGCTCGGTGGGGTGCGATGCCCGGTGCTGTCAGGGGTGACGGTCATTTTATGGAGCGGTTAAAGGCTGGGTCGAATAGGATGGTTTGGATAGGGCTGATCCTGCCCGGGGCGGGGGTTGGATCAGGTGACCGAGCCATCATCTGCGCGTGTTGTCGAAAAGGCTAGGGAGGAGGAAGATGGGAACTGGGAACAAGACGGAGAGTACCATCCTGCCCCTTTATAAAGCCATGGGGCATACACGCCTCGACGGCTGTGCCCAGTCCTGGTCCCTGCCCCTCCAAAGGGACAGAGCAGCACGGGACACGGTCCAAAGATGGGCAGCAAGGATGCTGGGCGGTATGGGGGGGCTTCCCTAGGAGGCCAGGCCTGGAGGGGGCCGTGATGGGGGTTTACAAAGCACCAAACGGCGAGGAGGAAGGCAGCAGGGCTTTGTTCGTGACTCGCACAAGACCAGAGCGTGGGGTCAGCGTGGAAGGAGTCGGGGGTCAGGTGAAAGCGGTGCAAGGCGGCTCTGGTGCCTCCAGCGCGTCGCTGAAGCGGGGCGCGCGGTGGGGCTGAAGCTCGCCAAGGGACCAGACAGCGCTTGGAGCAAAGGGGCATCAGCCCTTGCTATGCTGGCAAGGGCGGGCATGCTGCCAGGGGGAGAGGACCAGGGGACCCGGTCACCCTCCCTCCAGCCTCCGCCGCGTGACCCTGGGCACCAGGGACCTGCCC
>NW_005841927.1:321224-324880 GCF_000455745.1 Alligator sinensis
AGGCGGGCAGGGGCCGGCTGTAGGCATCCCGGGACCGGGCGGAGAAGGGAGCCCTCCTTCCCCCCTGGTCCCTGTGCGGGCCTTGGCATCGCCAGAGCCACCCGGGTATCCGTGGCAATGTGCCGCTCGGCTCTGAACTTCGTGCGTGGAGGTAAGGGCGTCCCTCGGGCCCTTCCCAGAGCCGCCTGGGCCCGGGCCCTTCCCGGCGAGGGGCTTGAAAGGGGCCCTTTGTTCCTGGTTGTTGGGTTTATGCTAATCCCGGAGCCAGGCGGGTGGCTGGCACCGGCTGGGTGGGTTCCCTCCTCCTCTTGGGCTTGGGGGAGCCCCGTCCTAGCCGCGCGCTCCTGGCTGCGAGACGGCCCGGTCCAGCCCTTCGCCCAGCGCTTGGGCTCTCGCTAGGGCGGCAGTAACCCAACCCGCAGCGCGCAGGCCCGGCCAGGCATTCATTATTCAGCGGGAACGTGGCAGAGGCTGGCACGGGGGAGCCGAAGCCATGGGCCCAGCGAGCCGTAGTGTCCTGGCATCCAGGGTCTGCCCTCTTGGAGGTGGTCTCTGCTCCTTGTGGAGAGGTCCGAGGTGCCCTCCTCTCCCAGTGGGAACAGGCCCCTTTGCCCCCACCCCAGTCGTAGCCCCTCAGCTACAGACTACCAGCCCCTGGCTCCCTGCTCTCCCACCCCGGGGGGGACGGGTCCCTTCCACCCAGGAGGTAGCAACGTGGCACGAGCAGGTAAACTGAGTCCCCGCAGTTGACTCCGCTCTGCACTGCACCCCAGCAACAAAAGTGATGCCTGTGCGAACGTGTTGGCAGGATCGGGGCCATAGCCCCTTACCCCACGTCCCACAGGGTCTCGGGGATTCCCCGAGGGCCTGGTCTAACCGCTCGGCTATGTGGCTCCCCTGCCCTTGGCTGCTGTTGCTTGAACCATGGTGGGAGGGAGGGGACCCTGGCTTTAAAATAGACGCCAAGCGGCAAAGTGCCCGGGTGATTCGCTTCCCTGGAGGGGGCATTGAGTGTTAGGGGGATGGTGGGGGGTCCCGAGGGAGCTCGGTCTGCTAGAACCAGGGCAGGGGGTGATCCTCATGCTGCTCCTAGGTCGGACTAAGCCTGGATGGTGGTTGGGCACCTCCTGGCAAGGGATTGGGGTGAGCCCTGGCAGGCATCAGGCCCCTGAGCTGCATGGCAGCTGCGGGGGCTCCCCGGTGACCAGGCTTCGGAGGCAACGGGGGCAGGGGTGGGAGGAAGAGGTGCAAGTACCACAAGCCTCACAGTGGGCTCTGGGGCGCTGGGCTGGCCCTGCCAGCTGCCTGCTCTGGACGCACGCTGCACAGACTGGGGGTGCCTTGGTGTCTGGAAGGAGCAGCCCAGGCAGGGCCAGGGGCTGGGTGTGAGGACTGGCCCGGCGGAGGTGTGGAGGGGAGAGCTGGATGGGCAGGAGGGGGGTGCCCTTGTGTAAAGCCCCCGTGGAGGTGGCATTCAGCACTGCGCCCACCTAGAGGGCAGCAGCCCCCTGAGATGCAGGCGAGGGAAGCAAAGGGACTTGCCTGAGGTCAGCAAGGGTCTCGGTGTCAGAGGGCCATGGGACTCTGCCTCTCCAGGGTCTGACTCGGGGATTAGCTGGGCCCAGCTGGCTCCTCGAGGGGCCCTGGAGTCCAGACACCTGCCCTCCCTTCCTGGTGAGGGGCCTGGCTTCGAACGGGGGACGAGGCAGAATTGCCGGGGCCGTGGCCTCCGCACGGTAGCCCCGTCCGAGGAGGTCACGCTGAAGGGAACGCGGAGCAGGCATGGGGGAAACCTCAGGCTGGCGCGGGGGCCCCCGTCCCCTGACCTCTGGCATCCTCTGCGGCTTGGCAGGCGAGTGCTCGGAGCTGGAGACTTGTGAGAAGTGCCTCGAAGGAGCTCCCTCCCGCAACATCACGGACTGCGCGTGGCTGCACTGCAGAGAAGCCGAGGGGCCGGGTACGTGGCTCTGCCTAACGCCCCGAGTCCTACCCACGCATCCAGCTGCCCCCTTCGCCTGGCTTGATGCACGGGCCCGGTGTGCTGGGGGGCACCGTGCATGACACAGTGCAGGGGACCCCTGGACCCTGGCAAGCTGCTAGGCAGGCCCGGGGGGGGGCGCGTCTTTCAAGCCTTCCCCAGTTGCGCAGCTCTGAAGCACCATCTCCTCCAGCGTCTCCATGTCCTGTGCTGGGCGGGTGTTGGGTTTCAGAGCCTTTGGCTGCGGCCCCAGCTGCTCCTGGCACCCGTTGGCGGGTCACAAGGGGCCAAGGGGAGCACGGGACAAACAATCCTCAGCTTCCTGCCGTGGGGGAGGGTGGCATGTTGAAAGCAGGGGGGCAAGAGAGACGAGCCCCTGGTGCAAGCGAGCTAGGGGTGAAAGAGCTGGTCTCTTTGGCAGAGCTGAGCTGAAGGGCACGGGGCTCCTGTGCTCCCACGACTCGGGGTGGGGGGCCCGGATCTAGTGCCCTGGAGGAAACACCAGCCGCAGCAAGCAGGCCCTGTCCCAGCTTCCAGGGGAAATGAAATGCAAGCCCTGGGTCCCAGCCGAAACAACCCGGAGCAGCTGGAAAGGGGGTTAGCGGGTGGCTCTGGGTCCAGGCTGCTCCCCAGGGGAACACGACCCACGCTGGGCGGGCAGGGACCTGGGGGCACCCACCCAGAGCGGAGAGGCTCCACCAGGCCGATCTGAGCTTGTGGGCCAGCGGCTCCGTCTGCCGCCTGGGCATCAAGGCGGGGCTGCCCCCACTTCGTACCCAGGATGGAGGGCACGTCTGAGCCGTCTCTGCCCCATGCCTTTCAGGGACCGGGAGCTGCGTGAAGAAAGGGGAGCCGGCCAAGGAGAAGTGCTCCATCTACAACGTCACCACGATGTGTCAAGGTAGCGGGCGGTGGCGTGGGTGGCCCACCCTGGTCCATGGGACTGGCGTGCTCTCTGCAGGGCAGCGCTGGGGCCTGCTTCTGCCCCCTCTCCCAGTGGGTTTTGTCTGGGCCCCTTGGGATCTGGCGAGCTGTGATCCCGTCCTAGCACGGTGGGCTTTACTGTCCTGCTCGGGAGCGTGGACACACTCCCTCCCCATCGTGGCAAGACGGGAGGCATCGTGGAGCGTGGCAAGCGGAGGGCAAGGCCATGGGTCTAACCAGCGTTTTCCATTCTTCCTCCTCCCCCTTGGACCTCTCAGCACCGAAGTCTCCCACCGAGAAGCCTCGGCCAGTCTCCACCAAGGAGCCAGCGATACACACGCCAGGCAAGCGGCGCCAGGAGAGGGCTGGCCCTGGTCAGGGGGTGGCACGAGCAGCAGGGCTGGGTGGCAATGCCCAGCACCCGTCGGGCAGGCCAGGACTTGCTCATTGTGGGAGCCAGAACGGGCCCCTCTCCCTCGCCCCGGGGTCAGTGAGCTCCAGGGGCGCTCCAGGAGGAGGCGGAGGGGTGGGCATGCGAGCAACCAGGACTCCTGGGTTCTCCAGCCAAGAAGATGCAGCCAGCGCTGGGGTGGGACCCAGGTGCTCTGGGACCGGGTCCGGCAGCGTGACACAGGCGAGGGATTTGATCCCGTATCCACCAGCCCTGCGAGGAGGGAGCCGGGCAGGGGGAGGATTACGGGAGCACGTGCGGGGTGCTGCCGTGGGAGGAAGCGTGGGAAGAAGCCTGCTCCTG
>NW_005841927.1:324911-333307 GCF_000455745.1 Alligator sinensis
CCTCTCTTCCAGGCAGGAGGAGCGGGGATCCAAGAGCTCGGGGCTCATTAGCATGAGTAACTCCATCCCGGAGCCTCGTGAATTATTGATCCGGCCCGGGCACCCGCTCTCTTTATCGGCACAGGCGATGGCCTCTCTTCCTGGTCCTCTGGGCCGCTGCCAGCGGCTCCCTTCCCTTCCCGCTCCCAGCTCTTTGCTCCATGCACTGTACGCCGAACACAGCTACCACGGTGCCCTGTGGGGAGGGGGGTGCTCCTGCCCCGGGCTTGGCAGTTCTGCGTGTGGAAGGGCTGAGCTCTTCCGGGAGAGTCTGGTTACTTAATGAGCTCCTGTGTGGGGATTGCAGCCCTGGGCTTTGTTGTAGGAGCTGGCGTCTGGGCCTGGATGCAGAAGCCTGTGGGCTGGGCCAGAATGCAGCCAGCTCTGGGGCGGAGCGTGGCGGCTGTGGCCGTATGGGTTAACCCCTGGTGCCCCTCCCCACAGGGACGACGACAGCCCCCCCGCTGACGGGCACCCCCACCTTCCGCCCGCCCGGCTTTGACACGGCCAGCTTCATTGGGGGCATCGTGCTGGTGCTGAGCGTCCAGGCCGTCATCTTCTTCGTCATCAAGTTCCTCAAGTCCAAGGACAGCACCTACCAGACGCTGTAAGGACCCCCACCCCCTCCCCCAGCCCGGCCCCGGGGCGGGGGGCGGGAGAGCAGCCCCGTTCCCAGCAGGGGATGGGACGAGACTGTTCGAATGGGGGACTGTGCCCAGGCAAGGCCCCCCCATGCACATCTGGTGCCAAAGACTTGGTGTTGACCCCCAGGGCAGGTCTTGGGGCAGCCTTGGGGGGCGGGGGT
This sequence comes from Alligator sinensis, assembly GCF_000455745.1. Lineage (NCBI taxonomy): Eukaryota > Metazoa > Chordata > Crocodylia > Alligatoridae > Alligator > Alligator sinensis. The sequence goes on from NW_005841927.1 coordinate 325,756, forward strand.
GGCTGAGCATTGACCGGCCCCCGTGCCCACAAAAGCTTGGCCAAGCCCCCCAGAGCGCCCGTGTCCTGCGGGCGCCGTCGTGCCATCTGCTCTCAACCCCTCGTGCATTTGTTTTCTGTCTTGTGCCAACTGCCTCGTGTCGCCCCCTCCCCCGTCTCTGGTGCGTCCTGCATGGGGCTGCCTTGCCCACCCTCCCCTTCCCACCCCCCAGCACGGTCTGTCCGGCGTCCACATGAGGAATATGCCCCCCTCGGCTGCGCGCCTCGTCCGTCTGTCATCGCCCGCTCGCCAGCTGGCTCCTCCTCGCCGCCCGCTCGAGGCGCAGTGAAGAGGGGGTCTGTTTCCAGTGCCGAGGGCCAGGCCCCTCTCTGCCCCCCCACAACCCCTCTGCAGGACAAGCACGGGCGGCCTTAATGCCCTCGTCCTTCCCCAAAGCGAGGGGATTCTGCACGCAGCCCCCGCGGCGCGGTGCCAGCGCTTGCACCACCCGGGGAGCCGGGTCGCCGTCCCCCTTCCTGCCCGTGGGAGCGGGGGGGTCCTCTCCTCTGGGTGCATGGGGAGTTGGTCCCCGCATGTCTAATGCTGGGGGGTCGCCCCCTCTTTGTTTTCCCTTGCACGCTGCAGAGAGGAGAACCAGTAGGTGCTGCCGCCTGCGCTCTGTGTGCTCTTCCGGGGGGCTGGTGCTGTTTGCTGTTCTGGACTTGCTGTTCCCTTGCCCCGAGCTGGGGGGAGGCGGGGGCCACGCTGCCCACCCCGGGGCCCCAGGCTGGTCGTGCTGCACTGCCCAGCCAGCCTGGTCGCCTCTGCCCCCAAACACAGCAAGGAGCCGCGCTGTAGACACAGGCTGTTCCCCTGTCCAAGCATCCTCCGTTCGCCGCCGCGTGCCCGGGCACTAGGCAAGTCGTGCGCTTCCCCCTGGGCTTCTCCAGGGCTCTCTTGCCTCGGTGAGGGCGTCCCGGAGCTGCCGAGGTGCAGGAGAGACGGGGTGGGGGTGTTGTCTGTGGCTGCTGTGGGCTGCGTGACCCCCGCGTGTCGGCTCCCCGAGAGGTGCCGGTGTGACTCGAGCTGGGCTGGGTCCTGCCTGGGGCAGGGGCTGCTCCATGGCACCGCGGTGATGGCTTAGCCAGGCCCTAGATCCTGGTAACACCCAGAAGCCCCCCCAAAGTCAGGCGTTTTGCAGACCTGGAGCCAGGCTCAGTCCATCCCAGTTTCTGCCCCGCAGCCGGGGAGCTGAGGCCCTGAGAGGTTAAAAGCCAGATGCTTCAAGTCAGCTTGGCTGGGGGGAGAGAGGGCAGTGCCATCATGAAAGCCTGGCCTGCCATGCACTGGAGCCTGGGACTGCACTGGCAGCTCCTGGGTGCCCCCTAGCCCCGTCTCCCCACGGGTGGACGCCCTCCAGGCTCATGAAACCTCCTTCCCCGGGCGGACGCGCACTATCAGGGCGCCGGAGCTGCCTGGCTGGGACCTCCCACCCCACCGCTGAGCCCCGGGGAGAGCCCCACAGCAAGGTGCCAGCGCCGTGGAAGGAGATCGCTGCAATGCAGCAGCCTCCGCGCCCTGCCGGCGGCATCGCCTCCAGCCTCGCGTCGGCCTCTTCCAGAGTAGCTTAGCAACTGGTGCCTGGAGCCCCGGGCGACTGCATGGGCCTGTGCGATGCATCCTGGGTCCTGCCCCTCCCCTGCTGCGGATGCTGGGATGGGGGGGTGGGGCACCCCCTCTTCCCTCCTCCTGCCCCCCGAGGCCAGGCCTGCCGTGTGCTCTTGCTGTGCCTGTGTGTTGCTGTGTGGTTTCTCATGCCCTGGGGGGGCCGGGGGGTGCGTGTTGTGTGTGGTGGGGTCAAGCCGTGTAACCCCGGGTGATGAATTAAAGCCATGAGGTTTGATTTCTCCAGGGCTGCTCTCGTGGATGTCTGCAAGGGGGCTCGGACACCTTGCAGCAGGGGAGCCCGTGGGCACGGTCGTGCCTGCCCAGCCCCAGGCGGGTGCAGCTGCCTGGCTCCCCTGGCCTGAGAGCTGGGATCTGTCCAGATGTGCACATCTGCACCCGGCTGCATGCTGCTTAGCACCCCTGGCTTAAGCAGGGATGGGCGGGGAAGGTCCCAGGGGGCCATTTCTAGCCCAGCTGCCTAGGAGGGGGGCACACAGCAAGGCACCAAGCGGTGGGGGCTGCCTGTATCCTGACTGCCCTGAGAACTGGCTCCAAGGGTGGCCAGAGTAGCTGCCGCCATGGGCCTTGCTCGGGGGAACCAGCCCCAGGCCCGAGTCCTGCCCTCCCCTCCTGCCCCAGCTCCCCCCGCACCCTTGGGACTTAGCAGAGCCAAGCTGCCCTGTGCCAGAAGCTTGCTCTGTTTTGGTGGCAGAGATGGGCAGGGGGCTGTGTCCCTGGAGGCTGGCACTGAGGGCAGGGTGGGCAGCCCCTGCCCAGCAGAGAGGCAGGGTCTCCTTGTTCAGTGAGAGATGGCCAAAGCCACTGGAGCTCCTGGCCAGCGCCAGTCTGGTTGCCCCCCGGCCCTCTCTCTTTGCTTTGGGGAGGACCTTCTTCCCCAGAGGCCAGTTCACGTGGTGGCTGTTGCGGCCAGGATGGCACTGGTTCTGCCTCCCCCTTGGCTGAGCAGTGCAAGATGCTACCCACTGGCTTTGGGTGCATCGCCCCAGGCTGGTCTTGAACCGGGGACCTTGGAGCTGCCCCATGCCCCCTCGTGCCAGGGCCTTGGAAGCGAGTCTCGGTGCCCAGCCTCCTGGCGCGCTGCGGTGCGGGGAGGGCAGTGCTGCACATGCCAGGCGAGGCTGGGTGCCCCCGGCCCTGCCTTCTCTGGCGAGCTCTCTCTTGTCTAGGATCTGATGCTGATGCCGCTTGGGCCAGTGCTTTGAAGTGCCGTCCCGGGGAGGAGGTCGGTGCCGCCTGCTGCCCCGGCGCCGAGCCAGGACCCTCTTCCTCCTTCGGTGCCGCTTGCTGGGGCAGGGGCTCTGCCCGCCCGGTGTCTCCGCGCCCCCCGCAGCTGTGCACGGCCCCGGTCGCGTCCCCTAGATGTGCCGTTCGGCGGGCGCGAGGCTCGCGTGCTGGTCACGCCTTGAGCCCAGGCCGGTCCCTGGCACCCTCTGCTGCGGGCCTTGCTTGTGGTGCCCTTGGGCTGGCTGCATGACCCCTGCTCCAGAGCCGCAGGGCACAGGCCTCCTGTGTGACCCCCCGTCCCCACTGTGGCTCTGCTCCACTCCTTTTTCCACACCCCTTGGCCAGCTGCCGTGTCCTGCTGGATTTCCCCGGGGAAGGGCAGGGGCCCGGCTTGGGCTGCCCTCTGCATCCTGCCCGCTAGCACTGCCTGCGCCCTGCTGCTCCCCTCCATCCTTCTCGCCCTCTTTCTTTGTCTCGCCAGCCCTGGGGTGGGGGTCTAGCCCACGTGGTCCTGGGGTCAAGACGGCCCCGACTTGCTGGTCCCTTGGGGGAGCGCTCGGGGCAGGCCCCCTGTTTGATGGGGGCACCGGGGCCACGCTCCCCGCAGCGGGGGGCCGGAGTCCGTGTGGCAGGCGGAGTTGAACCCTCAATAAAGGAACTCTTTTTCTTGAAGGTTTGGTCTCCGTGTTGTGCTGGGGGGTCTCCCTTGTGAGGACCAGACACCGGGGCAGTGCAGCCCCCGCTCCCCAGACACCCTGGGGCTCTGTGCCTGGGACACCCCTGATCCCAACCAGCCACCGCACGGCCCTGCCTGACCCAGGGAGCATCTGTCCCATCCCAGCCCGCTTCCAGCTCCACGTGGCCTGGTGGCTTCCAGCGACCGCAGCACCTTTGCTGGACACCAGTCCTTCGAGATCGTGAGGGATGCTGCCAGCTGCTCCTGGACCCTTCTCGGGCAGGCTGGGCTGGTGAGGCATGAGCCGGGCTGGCGGCTGCATGGGGTATGGGGGGGCAGAGGAGTCCTTTTGGCAAGACACCAGCTAAGAGAGCCACCAGCTCCAGCTTGCAGGCGACTCCCGTGGGCTCCACCGCCGGAGACTCCCCTTCTTGGCCAGCAAGCAGGGGCTTTGGTGGGGGATCCGTGGGGCTGTGTCCAGCGGCGCTATAGCCTGGCTCCTGTGGCACAGTGCTGGCCCTTGAAGGCGTCCAGAGCAGCGGTCGGGGCCTGGGCAGGAGGGGATCTGTCCCCAGGACGTGTGACTGAATGGGCGACTCGCGAGCAGACGTGAGGCAGGAGCCGGCCCATGCCTTCCTGGACCGTCGGGGCTTTGCAATCCAATAGGGACTGAGCATCGGCAATGCTGAGCCCTGGCACCCCCCACCCCAGCCCCAGGCCCTGCTCCCTCCCAGACCACTGCGCATCCCCAGCATCCCCTTAGGCCAAGGGGAAAGATCAAGGCAAGATCCTTGTCACCCGGCCCAGCAGCCGCCTTGCGTTGTGTGGCAGAGGTGGGTGCTTCAGACCCAGAGATTTCAAGTCTCGGAGGAGCCGCCGGCTTGTGCTGTAGCAGTCTGGGGGGTTGGGAGGGTCCCAGGCGGAGGGCACGGTGGGGCCCTGGAGATCCCTGCTCCGACTTGCAAGCCAGGAGGTGCTCGGTCCAGATTCCCCGGAGGCGGGTTGGAGTCATCGCCGTCTCCGAGGCAAACAAACAGGAACAGATGAGCTCAGCTTGGCGCGGGCTTTCCCACGACACGCCTGCATCTGAGCTCTGCAGACACGGCTGTCAAAAAGCCGGGGGGGAGGGGGAGAGTGGGAAGAGGGGATATGGGGCTTGCATGTTGGAGCGGAGGAAAATAGGCACGCATGTCAAACATGACTCGCATGCCAAGGCTGGCTGCGGCACAGATGTCATGCCAAGCTGCTGCCTCTGTGACCGCTGCTCTGTGCACACAAGATGCCCAGGAAGAGCATCCCTAGCTGGAGCTCTCCCAGCGTCCAGCGCTCCCCGCCTGGGAGCTCTGCAGATGTCCTGGGGGCTGCAGGAGAGCCCCAAAGGCATTAGGCCAGCTCAGCTGGTTTCCGGCATTGGCAGTGTCTGACACTGCGAAATCTCCTTGTCCTATGGTGTAATTGCACCCTGTCTGTTGGGTGTGCATGCGTGTGTGTACACACATGTGCCTTGGCATGCCACGCCTCTCTGGCATGGTCAGGCCCATGTATTCCCCAGCCCCCATGGGCTGTGCATCTCGCCCCGGAGAACCGCACTGCCCTGAGGACGGCACGAGCCCCATCCCCATAGCGCCGGATCTGCATGGAAGTGTCTGCAGGTTTCTCGGTGCCCGGCATCTCTGCCAGCCGGGGCTGCGCTCTGCCAGGCTGGCTGTCTGTCCATCCTGCTCTCTCCTCCTTTCCTGCGTCTCCTCCAGCTGGCTGGCTAATGATGTGTACTGCCAGGGCCTCCCGAATGACGGTGTGTGCACAGACGGGTATTTTTATCTCCCGGCCCTGAGCTTGTTTGTTCTGTAGCTCTGCAGGTCTCTCCTGGGATGCGCCGGCTGCTCTGGCCATGGCTGTTGCTATGGGAAGGCCTGGCCCTCCCGGCACTGCGTCGTGTGGAGGTCCTGCTGCCTCTTCGCACGCGGGCTGCTTCTGGGCAGCGCGGGACTCGGGCCCGTGCCAGGCCCCAGGCGAGCCTGGACACGCGTTTAATGCTGTCTAAGTCCCACAGCGATGGTGCCTGGCGCCAAAGCCTGCTTGGGCCCTGTCGGTCCCTTTGGGCCCTTCTGCCTTGAGGGACTAGCCCAAGGTTGCATGGGAAGGCGGTGGCAGAGCAGGGACTGGAGCGCGAGTCTCTCCCAGGCAAGACCCCCTGACCACAGGGTCCATGCTGGGGCAGGCCCCTGCCCTGCATGTGTGCGGGATGCCTGCAGAAGGGGAGAGGTCCCCTGCCTCGCAGCAAGCAAGAGGCTGCTTCAGCGCTGCCCCCGCCCTTGGCCCAGGGTGCAGCGAGGGACCCCTGGTGCGGCCAGCCCCAGGGCTGGGCTCCCGCGTAGCACTGTCCAGGGAAGGAGCATCTCCATTGCTCCTCATCAATTAAGGCTGGGACTGCTGCCTCCTCATGCACTTCGGTGAGTAGCCGGTGCCCAGGGCCAGCCTGAAATGCAAACCACTCTGAAGTTTGCAGCCGAATCCAGGCAGGCAGGAGGGGCTAGGCTTTCACCTTGCAGGACAGATTTCCACGTTCCCAGCAGCCCGGAAAACAGGGACATCCGCTCCTTGGCGTGTCTGACTGCCGCATCGGGGACACCCCGGGGCAGGGGTCATGCAGCCACGGAGAAAGCACATTACTGATGAACGCCGGGGTTGCTCCAGAGCCTTTTGCAGGTCCCCACCCCATTCAGGGAGCTGCAACGAGCTCATCCAGCACCTCCATCCCCCTGCAGCGAGGATGCCGTGCCACTGCCCCATCCGCTCCCCCGAGATAAGTACGTATCATTGCAACTGCATTGCACGGCTTCTCCTCTCCGGAGACTGCCCCTTCCTCCCAGCGTGAGAGGAGGTGCAAAAAGCGGTCAGTCCCCGATTCCAACACACGAGCTCGGGGAAAACCGCCCCGATGCAACCACGCAGGCGCCCGGCGGGGACTCTGCTCTGAGCTCCGGTGCCATCTCCGAGCTCCAGAGGAAGAAACGGCCCTTCGCGCTTCCAGGCAGCCGGGCCCTGGCCACAGAAGGCCAAATATCCTCGCGTCCTTTTGGCAGCAGGGAGCGACAGGAAGCGAGGAAGCCGAGCCGGTCCAAGCAGCAGCTGGCGTCGGCTCTGGGGGAGCGGGCCTGCAGAGCCTGGCTTCTCCCAGTTTTGCCTGGGGCTGAGCAGGGAGCTGAGCCGACAGCGAGCCCCGTGCCCAGGACCGCCCTGCCCCTGCCAGCCGCACGAGCGTCGGGCCCAGGACAGAGTCCCAGAGGCGGACGAGAGCGAAAGAGGATTTCTTCCCCTGATGTGGAAGGAGCCCCTCGGGCTGTGCACTGGCCTGCTGCACCCGTGCGCCTGCAGCAACCTCCGCCACGCGCAAGAGCGGCCGTGGGCGCCTCCGCGCCTCCCGTGCGCGCTCCCAGCCGCGCGCCGGCCTGGCCTGCCCAGAGCCCTCTCCCCCCCAGCGCTGTGCCCGTCCATTAACCCGTCAGCCAGCCTAGCTCGTCTCCCCAGGCCTCTCTGAAACGCCCGCGAGACCTCCCCCCTGTGCCGGGCCCGCGCTGCTCCATGTTTCCTGCCCAGCAGCCATCGCCGCCTTCGCCTTTTATTCTCCTGGCTTCTCCGGCAAGGAGAGACGCGCACTCGTGCCTGCGGGTGCCACCGCGCTGCTTGCGGCGTGCGTCCCATCCGTGAGCGCCACGGGCACGGACCCGCCTGTGCCAAGTGTGCACGTGTGCAGCCCTGTGCTCTGCTCAGCCCCGGGCCTGCTCTGCTTGCAGAAGAGGGGCTGGGGGCCACGGGGACTCTGCTAGGGACCCTGTCACGGGGCACGCACGAGGGCCACGCGGTGACAGGGGCAGGCCGCCGGCTCACACCAACGCGGGGCTGCTCTTTTTTGCCCCGGCGCGGCGCGGCGCGACGCGTGGGAGCGGGGGGAGCGCGGACTTCGGCCCGGGCGGGGCGGGG
>NW_005841927.1:333854-361849 GCF_000455745.1 Alligator sinensis
CCCCCTCCCCCGCCCCCCCCCTGCCCCGCCGGGGTGCAACCCCGGCGCCTGCCCCCGGCCCCTCCCTGCCCCTCCTGGGTGCAAACCCGGCTCCTGCCCCCGGCCCCTCCCTGCCCCTCCTGGGTGCAAACCCGGCTCCTGCCCCCCAGACCCGGACACAGGCATGGGCCAACCAGGCAGCTGCCTGGGGCCAGACAGAAAGGGGGCCCAAAAATGAAGGGAAAAAAAATTACAATTGCAAAAGAAAGTGTTCATATTGTGCACGTACGGGACTGGCAATGTTGTCAATTGAGAACAAACTATTTAAAGACATCGATACTGCAGATGTGATCAAGCCTTTTGCAACAAAAAATCATTACCTCTGGCAGAGGGGGCCCGATACTAAAGGTTCGCCCAGGGCCGCCAGGAGTCTAGGTATGGCACTGCTGCCCCGCAGCCTCGTCCCTGCCCATCCCAGGTTGAAACTCAACTCCTGCCCCCCAGCCCTTTTCCTGCCCCCCAGCCCTTTCCTTGCCCATCCTGGGGTGAGACCCGGCTCCTGCCCCAGCCCCTTCCCCTGCCCATCCCATCCAACTCATGCCCCAGCATCTGGCTGGAAGAGAGGCACTGCCAGCCTTGCTCCACTGATGACATCCAGGCCTGGCTTTGCTGTGGCTTCTTAGTGGTGGGGGTGGCTCAAAAGCAAACCGTCACAAGCCCCCTGAAGTGGGGGCTGCAGCTGGAGGTGGCTGGCAGGACCCGCAGGCTGGGAGGGGGATGCTTTGCCCAGGGGGCCGGCAGCCCCAGCATTGCAAGCCATGTGTCGGGGGCCCCAGCCAGGCCTGGCCCTCTCTGACCTTTGCCCAGACACCGTCTCCATTGTTGGGGGGAGAGCTGTGCGGGCCAAGGGACAGCGTCTCAGCAGGGCAGGGGGAGAGAGGCAGCCCGCTCAGCTCTCCCCTGCCCAGAAGGGTGGCACAGACTGCGGGTGCCTTTGCACCCAAGGACATGCTGAATATGAGAGCCTGGCCCTTTAAGAAGAAGCATGCCAGGGCCAAAATCTGCTGGAGCAGAAGGATGTCAACTAATGTGGAAACAACTTGCGTGGTGTGGTCACCGCCTTCCTGTCAGCTGCGGTCTCCTCCTGACACTGCCAGAGGACAGAGCGCAGGCAGCTGTGCCTCCCGGGCGCGGGCGGGCACGGGGGGCTCACCTGTGCCCTTGGAGCGGGTGTGCAAGGCTCGTGCTTGTGATCGAGTCCATCAGAAAGGTCCCTTCTCACCGTCAGCCCCTGCTGCCGTGTGCTCTGGCTTTGCTGGGGTGGAAAATGCCAGCTTCCCGTTGGCACGGGTCCCCCAGGCCTGCCTGGCAGCCTCGCCAGAGGAGCCAGGCAGATGCCGCAGGGAAATGCTTCCGGCAGCAGGATGAGGGCAGCCCACCCAGAGCCACGGTGCTGGCTGGAGTGACTGCATGGGAAGCGGGAGTCAGGACTCCTGGGTTCCCTCCTACTCGCCCTGCTCTAGGACCCATCTTCTCGAGGGCTGCCAAGTGCAGGGCAGGGTGAGGGTGCTCAGGTTCTCTGCCTCGGTTTCCCCAGCAGCAAGCTGGGAAGCCTTCCCCACATCCCAGAAGCTGCCCCCACCACGTGCACCTTAGGCTCCACGTCTGAGCCCCTCTGATGGCAGCTTGGATGAGGACTGCAAGGCTGGAGAGAGGAGCAGCATCTGGGCTGCCTCTCCTGTGGTGCGCAGCAGGCAGGCCAACCGCTCCGCAGGCTTCTCCAGGAGCGCATGAGGGTCCCTGGGCTCTGAGCCCACCCATAGCCACTGGGATTGACTGAGACCCCAACAGGCTCCTTCCCAGGCTGGGGCTGGGAGCCGTGCGCTGGCCGAGGTGGGTGCATGCCCCTGCGGGCCTGTGCGTGACGGTCCCCCTGCTTCCCCGCAGACGTGGCCGTGGTGGAGGTGAACATCTCCCAATGCCAGCCCTCGCTCTTCTACCACCTGGGCGTGCGCGAGAGCTTCAGCATGACCAACAACATCCTGCTGTGCTGCCACACCGACCTGCCCGACCTGCAGGCTCTCCGGGTGAGTGGGGCGAGCAGGAGCCTCCCTGGGTGGAAGGTCCTGGGGAAGGTGAAACCCAGCGGGTGGGATAGCAGACTGGGAGCTGCGGGGGCAGGTGGGGCCTGCGTTCTGGTCCCCGCTAGACTGCCTTTGCTGGGCCAAGCCTCGTCCCCACCCCGTGCCTCAGTTTCCCCACCAGAGGCGGCACCCATTTGCCTGCCTTACAAAGTGAGGTCTCTCACTGGGAAGCACCATGCCAGAGCTCAGACACGCTAGCTTGCAGCGGGGCCTGGGCAATCTCCGGGCATGGGTGAGGGTCTCGGCAGACGGGCAGGTGTCCCATGTAATCCTCTGTCTCCTGTGACAAGGAAGCAGCTTGTGTCTGGGGCTGCTTACCACCAGCATGATGGTGGCAGTGGCAGGGCCCCGTGGTGCTGGGCACCCTACAGCGAACGGTGCGTGGAAGTCCGCGATTGAAAGAACGGGGTGGAGGAGGAATCGGTTCTCCTTTGTGCAAGGAAACCGAGGCATGGAGAGACTTGGGGGCTCACCCACAGGCATGCGGGGAGCTGGGGGCCCTGGTGCAAACAGCTGAGCTGGGTGGAGGCTTACGGCACGTGGTGGAAGTGCAGCTCAGACCTCCCCGCAGCATGACCCCCCCGGGGACCCCGAGCTAATGCAGCCTTAACCCCACAGCCATTTAACACTCCCTGCCAGCCCCCGTAGCTCCCAGCTTGGCACCGAGCCTGCCCAGGGCCTGAAAGCCTGCACAAAGGTTCTCCCTGATCACTGTGGCTTGCTTTGTCGGGGAAGGGACATGAGTGGTCCCGTGTGGCTCCCTGTGGTGGGCGTCCTGCTCCCCCGTGCCTGGGCACGACGCGGAGGAGCGGGCGCTGAGGCAGGCTGATTGGCATTGGCCGAGATGCCCCGTGCGGGCCCGTGATCAGCTCAGTGCCCCGCTCTGTCTCCGCAGGAGGACGTCTGCCAGAAGAACTCCGTGAGTCTCCTTTGCTGCTCCGGACCTGCCTCTTCCTCTTGATTCATTTCCACCCCCTCCTGGCCCGGCTCACCTGGGGCGATTCCCCTCCTGGCATCTGCCAGCAGCTGGGCTGAGGCTGGCACGCACATACATACGTGTGTGCACACATGCATGCAGGCATACATCCGAACACATGCGCACACTGCACACATGCATGCACATTTACACGTCTACATGCATGCATCCACCCACACGTGCATGTGCATACACACGTATGCATGCACACATACCGACATGTATGCATGCGCGCGCGCACACACATGCATGCATATACATGTATGCACACACACATGGCTGTGCAGGAAGTGTCCCAGCCTCCAACCGTGTCCCTTGCCCACACGCTGCCACATCCCCGTGCTAGCAGCTACACAGTCTGCTCCCCGCCAGCTGCCCACTGCAGTCCTGTCCCCCGTCCCCCATCCAGGTAGGCTGCATGCAGGGGAGGGGGCAGGGCAGCTCCTGCCGGTGCAACAGCACCTGGCACCCCTGGCTGTCTTGCTTTTTATACATAAGGGGCTGTTGACTCTGGACCCTAATGATGGCCCCATTCCATGCCAGGTGGTTAAAGCTCTGCTTGCCGCAGAAGCTGTATGAACAAAGCTCCTACTGCTTCTTCAGAGCTGGGCAGAGATCCAGCAGTGGGGGTGGGGGTGAGCGGGAGGGGGAGCCCACGCTGCTCTGATCCGTGGAGAAACAGGTTCTCTGCCCTCGGGGATGTCAAGACACGAAGCAAAGGCTGGGGGAGGAGGGGCGGGGGAATCGCCCAGCACCCTGACCCCTGCCCCGCTCCCTCCGCCAGGACTGCTGCAGCAGCTACACGCTCATCCCCTACGTGGTGACTGCCCAGAACAAAGTCCTGTGCTGCGACGCCAGCGCCATGAAGTGCCTGACCGAGCTCTTCCAGCCCAGCTTTGACATGGAGGCCTTCTTCACCCCGCTGGCGGCACGCTTGGCCAAGCTGCTCGAGGCCACCCCCACCAACTCCTGGTACGGCTGTGCCCACCGGGCACGGCCCCTCTGCCAGCCCTGGGCGGGCCATCAGGGAGGTAGCGCAGGTGGGGGGCTCCCAAGACAAGTCCCAGGCTTGTGCTGGCACCGCTAGGGCTCAAACCCAGCAGCCTTTGGGCTGCCCCCAGCACGGGACCTGGCAGCGCTTTGTCCCCATCTCCTGACCGAGGCGCTGAGCAGCTGAGCTGACCCCCTTGCCCCTGCATCCCGTCACGCTCTTTGCAGCTGTCTCTCATCCCCTTTCCGGGGGTGGGGAGAGGCAAGGAGGAAGAGAAAGAGCCGAGCAGGCTTCAGCAGGGCAGACCGCAGCTTCCTGCCCACTACAGAGGGGGTAGAAACAATGGGCCCAGCCCTGGCCCTTCCCTGCTGGGGGAGAGGGAAGACGGGGGGCTCCTGCAGGAAAGGCCTGGGGCTGGGGGCTCTGACCCCACATCACTGTCAGACCAGACCAGGGTCTTCTCCATGCAAGCCCAGCTCTGCCATGGGTCTATTGTCACCCCCCTGGGCCCTCTGCCTGAGCCCCTGGGGTCCGGGCTTGCACCCTTTGGATGCTTGGCCCTGCCTGTCAGTCTGGGAGCGGAGGGGGTGGGGGATACCCCTGATGCGCTGTGCTGGGGGCTTGTCCCCGGGGTCCCCCAGTGCCACGGTCATAGGGAGCAGTCTCCCCTCCAGCTCAGGGGCGCTCCTTTCCTTGCTCCGCAGCGAGTACTTCCGGGAGATCCTCCGCCGGGACATCCGCCATGCCCGGGAGCAGTACCGGGGCGAGCAGCTGAGCCAGGAGCTGGCCCGTATCCAGCAGCGCCTGGACAGTGTCGAGTTCCTCAGCCTCGACATCGTCGTGAACCTCCTCCTGTCCTACCGCGACGTCCAGGTGCCGCCGGGGTCGGGGGGCCCCGTGTGTGTCCCCTAGAAGGGGGAGCCCGCGTGCAGCTACCTCATGCCCCTCCCTGGAGGAGCTGGGATCTGCCTGGCTGCGATCCCGGATGGAGCTGTCTGTAGGGGCATCACCCTGACAGAGTAGACCCAGCACGCCTAGGGGGCATGGAGCTGGCTGCGGGGCAGGGCCTAACCCAGCGGGTCCCTGGTTTCTGCAGACCGCTCTGGCCGACGTGGCTGCCCTCTTAGCTGGGGGGAAAGGGTCTCTGGAGCTGCCCGCCAGCTCCCTGTGACCCCCCCCACCTGCCCCCACAGAACTACGACGCCATCATCTCGCTGGTGGAGACCCTCCATGCCCTGCCCACCTGCGACGTGGCCGAGCAGCACAACATCCGCTTCCATTACGCCTTCGCCCTCAACAGGTGAGCAGCTCCTGCAGCCTGGGGCAGGCCCTGCCGGTGCCAAGTCCCCCCTCGCCGGAGCTCGTGGGCACCAGTGGCACCGGCGACTCCTGCCAGGGAGACTTGGGCAGGGGCAGACGTGCCTGCCTGTGTGTCCTGGGCTGCACACGGAGGTTTGAAGCCTGGAGTCCTCTCTCCACGGGGCAGACTTGGCCCGAGCTGCAGCAAGGAGTCCCGTAGTCACAGCTTTGCTCCTGAGGGCACTTAGCATTGGGTGCCGTACGCAATACCAGAGGGTGGGATTTGGGCACCGCTTCTCCTTGCTCCCTCCTCTGGGCTCCATTGCCTGGAGGTGCCCGGGGCAGCCTCGGCTCACTGTGCACCCCCCGTGCAGCCGAAACCAGCCTGGGGACCGGGAGAAGGCGTTGGCCGTGCTGCTGCCGGTGGTGGAGCAGCGGGAAGGAGTGGCGCCCGACCTGTACTGCATGTGTGGCCGCATCTACAAGGACATGTTCATCAGCTCCAACTTCACGGACACCGCCAAGAGGGACCAGTCCTTGCACTGGTGAGGTCTGGGGGAAGGCGCCGGGCACCGGTGCATGAAGACCGAGGGCGCCAATGCAAGCCCCTGCCGAGTTGCACGGGGCTCAGGCTCTCTGGGCACCAAACCCTGGGAGAAGCCGCATGGAGACTGATAATCTTGCAGCTTCGTATGTGTTGACCCTCCTTGGGGCACTTGGGGGGAACGCCCGTGGCCAGGCTGTCCCCCGTACGCCTGCCACACCACACCCCAGAGCAGCCACCTGTTGCCAGTGGGGCCTGGGGGCCTGTCGAGTGACTCGCGGCATCTCCCCAGGTACAGCAAAGCCTTTGACACAGAACCCAGCCTCCACGCTGGGCTCAATGCCGCTGTCCTCCTCATGGCTGTTGGGCACGAGTTCGAGACCTCCCTGCAGCTCCGGCAAATAGGTGAGCGGCCCCTTTCCCTCCTGGCCGAGGAGCCACAGCCTCCTGGCCCCATGTCTTGAGGCCCAGAAGAGGGTGGGTGAGATGGAGGCGGGGGTCTGCCAACTTCTCTCTGTCTGCAGCAGACGAGCCTCTGGGATGGGGCAAGGGGTCCTTGGGGGTTGCAGGGGAGGAAGTGCGTCCCCTCTGTCCCTGGTTCTCCCAGCGAACCAAGCGGGGGGACGCTGCATCTGCTAGAGGCAGGGAGTGGTCTCAGCCCCGGGTTGGGCTTAGGGGGCCTGGCGTGCAGGGTCCTGGGTGCGAAAGATGCCCTGCAGGGCTCCCCATGGGCTGTCCTGGACGCGCGTGCTGCCCTGGGGGTTGGGGAAGAGTGTGCGCCCGGCACAAGCCGTGGGGCAGTGGGGTGGGCAGGGGGTCCCCATGGCCATGTCCCTGCCCTCCCTTCCCTCCCCTCCTCCCTGCCAGGCATGAAGCTGGGCTGCCTTCAGGGCCGCAAGGGCAGCCTGGAGAAGATGGAGTATTACTGGGATGTGGGCTTCTACCTGGGCACTGCCATCCTGTCCAACAACCTGCCCAAGGTCACCCAGGCCTCGGAGAAGCTCTACAAGCTCCACGCCCCTGTCTGGTGGGTGGCAGACGTGCCTGCGGGACCCCCGAGCATCCTGACATGGGCAGGGGAGGCGGTGGTCCAGCTCGGGCATCCCTCAAGCACCTCTCTCATGGGGGACCAGGCTGGCCCAGAGCCCCTGCTCATCCTCTCCCCGCAGGTACCTGGTCTCCGTCATGGAGACCTTCCTGATTTACAAGCACTTCAAGAAGAGCCTGGCAGACACATCCCCCAGGCAGGCCCTGGCAGACTTCTGGCTGGGCTTCCTGCTGGCGTCGTCCCAGCCCTTCGCCCCCACGGACAGCTGCCCGGTGAGGAGCCCGCGCGTGCGGTTTGCTGGTCTTCTCCATGGGGTCGCCTGCGCCAGGGGTCCTTGCTGGGGGGAGACGAACGAGGCTTCCCTTCCCCTGCCCCACAGCCTGCAGGCCCAGTCCATCAGCTGCCCTGTCTGTCTGCTCCAGGTGCTGATCCTAGAGCCGGCCCAGGTCCTGCAGCCGGCCCAGCTGACCGTGCGGGAGGACCAGGCCGAATGCTCCCTGATGCTCCACCACGTCTGCCCCATGGAGGAGGTAAGAGCCCTGCCCTGCCCTGCCCTGCCTGGCTCCCCGGGCTCCCCAGCCTGTGCCCCACGCGGTTTTTGTTTCCCCGCAGACAGGGGTTTCCAGCTGGACCTTCCCGGCTTCCTCCATCCGCGGGGTCAGGTGAGGCGTTTCCCCCTTCCTTCGCCTCTCGGCGAGGTCTCGGGCTCAGCCGCGTCCGGTTGAACCCCCTGTGCCCTGGCTGAGCCAGCAGTGACCAGAGCCTGTCCCTTTGGAGGTACTGGCAGTGCAGGGAGTGGGGTGAGGGCATGTGGCCCCTACGCAGGGGCACCAGCCCAGCTCTTTTGGGGCAACTGGGAAGCCTCACTGTCGGGCACCTCCTCCAGCATCTCCAAGTGGGACGAACGCTGCTCCTTCCTGTACGTGCTGCCCGCGGCCGAGGACTTCCAGCTGTGCTTCCCCACCCAGCACCACTGCCGCTGGTGAGCTGGGGAGCGCGGGGCAGGGCAGGGCAGGGAGGGGGCTGCGGCCAGGTGCGCCCCCCAGCCCAGCCCCGCGCAGCCTGTCATGGCATCTCCCCCTCCATGGAGCTCTGGAGGAGGTGAGGCCACGTCCGAGCCGTGTCCCATGTGGCGGCAGGTTCTGCGAGCTGGTCGGCTCCATCGTGGCGGCGCAGGCAGGGTCCGGCGAGGAGGCAGGCAGCAGCGCTAGTGAGGTCTTGGAGGTGGGTGCTCACGGCAGCTGGGCAAGCTGCTTTGGTGGGCGCCGGGAGCTCTGGGTGCCCGCCCAGGGGCAGCAGAAGCACCCAGGCTGCCAGGGCAGGGTCTGGGGTCCACAGCCCCAGCTCTGACCTTGCTCTGGCCCCTGCAGTACGACTACGAGTACACGGAGACGGGCGACCGGGTGGTGCTGGGCAAGGGCACCTACGGCATTGTCTATGCTGGACGCGACCTCAGCAACCAGGTGCGCATCGCCATCAAGGAGATCCCGGAGCAGGATGGCAGGTAGGGCCAGGCTGGATGGCAGATGGGGGCTGGAGGCTGGGAGCGGGGTGTGAGCCGGCCGGGGGTGCCTGAGACTCCCTGAGGTCCCTTCCAACCCTGATTTTGTATGATTTTATGACTCCCACGAATGCACCGTGATACTGTGGCAGAACAGGCCAGCAGCCCCGGGTTGTGTTAACAGGAGTGTCGCTTGCAAGTCGGACCGTGATTCTTGTGCTCTGTTCAGCACTAGTGAGGCCTCCCTTGGAGTCAGAGGATCATAGAAATGAGGGTGGGAAGGGACCGCAGGAGGTCACATCCAGTCCAACCCCCTGCTCCAAGCAGGACCAGCCCCACCTACATCATCCCAGCCAAGGCTTTGTCTACCTGGGTCTTAAAACCCGCCAGGGATGGAGACTCCACTGGGGATGGTTAAGTCAGGGTTGAGCCTGCCTTGAGCAGGGGTTGGACTAGACGTGGCCCCTTCCAGCTGCCTCCTATGAGCTGTAGGTGGGTGTGCAGCTGCAGGTCGGGGCCCTAACCTGCAGGGACCAGAAAGCCCTGCCACAGTCCAGAGCCCCTCACCGCCAGGGAGGGACAGGCCGGGTGTAACCCCCTTCTGCCCACGGCCTAGATACTCGCAGCCGCTGCACGAGGAGATTGCCCTGCACAAGCGCTTGAGGCATAAGAACATCGTCCAGTACCTGGGCTCCATCAGCCAGGACGGCTTCATCAAGATCTTCATGGAGGAGGTGCCAGGAGGTGGGTGCAGCCGGGACCCCCTTTCTGGGCCAGTGGGGACTGAACCCAGCGTCCGCATGGCTCTCGGGGCAGGGTGCGAGGGGATGCACTGGGGTCCAGCTGGCCTCACTTCTCGCGCTGTCCTGGGGCCACCGTGGCTGTGCACTGCCTGTCCGTGCCCTTGGGCTGTTCCCCTCCTGCTCCGATTCCCCCCGCGGGGTCTGTCCCACTCTGGAGAAGCCCCAGACATTGCAGACGGGTATGGACTGGGGGGCTTTGCCTTCCTCCTGCCCGGCATCCCTTGAGCGTGTTGCCCTTTTCCAGGAGCAGGGCTCTGGCTCCGTAGTTGCCCTGCGTGACCCGTGGCAGGATCGGGCGCAATGCCTGGAGCTGTGTTAGGGGCTGCACAGGGGCGACAGTAGTTTTACTAAGAGCTTAGATGATGGTTTGGACGGGGTTGGACTAGATGTGACCTCCAAAGATGCCTTCCAGCCCCCCGTCTCGGTGATCCTCCAATTCTGTGATCTGCAGGGAGCCTCTCGTCCTTGCTGCACTCCAAGTGGGGCCCTCTGAAGGACAACGAGCCCACCATCGTCTACTACACCCGGCAGATCCTGGAGGGGCTGCGCTACCTGCACGACAACCAGATCGTCCACCGCGACATCAAGGTGAGCCAGGGCTGGTGGAGCCTGGAGCCCCGCCGGGGATGGGGGCCCTGGGGCCAAGCGGACCCACACGCCCAGCTCTGCTGTGGACCGCGGGAGCCGAAGGGACTGTCCCTGGCACCCTCGGCCAGCGGAGCTGGCTCGGGGAGAGAGTGACCCCGTCCCTTCCGGCAGGGCGACAACGTCCTCATCAACACGTACAGCGGGGTGCTCAAGATCTCCGACTTCGGCACCTCCAAGCGGCTGGCTGGGATCAGCCCCAGCACCGAGACCTTCACAGGTGAGGTCCTCGCCTCAGGGTCGTCCCTCTTTCTGGGAGGAGGAGAGCGGGGCGGGGGTGACCCTCCTGCCCCTGTGCCGGGGTGAGGGAAGGAGCCGGTGCTGCCCACTGCGGCTCCCAGGATCGGGGCCGTCTCTGCTCCTCTGGGTGGGCTGGCTTCTCTTGGTCACACTCTGGTGCCAGGCACCCTGCAGTACATGGCCCCCGAGGTCATCGACCACGGCCCGCGGGGCTACGGGAAGCCGGCGGACATCTGGTCCCTGGGCTGCACCCTCATCGAGATGGCTACGGGCAAGCCCCCCTTCTACGAGCTGGAGAGCCCACAGGCTGCCATGTTCAAGGTATCTACCACGGGGTGGGTACAGGGGGTATCTGGACTGGTCAAGCACAGGGTGGACAGCGAAGGCGGGGCTGGCCTGGACCCAGCCTGTGCAACGGGGATGCAGAAGAGACTGATGAGCCAGGAGCTCCCCCCTCCCGCCCAGGTGGGGATGTTCAAGATGCACCCCAAGGTGCCGGACTCCATGTCGGGAGAAGCCAAGGCCTTCATCCTCGCCTGCTTCGAGGTGGAGCCAGACAAGCGGGCCACAGCCGCGGCCCTGCTGCTGCAGCCCTTCCTGGCGCCCTCCAGCCGAAAGAAAGCCAGGAGCCCCGGCGCGCCGGCCGAGGGGGCAGGTGAGCTGTGGGGCGGGCACGGGGGCAGGTGACGGAGAACCGGGGCAGCAGAGTGACCAGACCTATCTTCCCGCAGGTGACTCCCCGATTCTGGCGCGCCGCGGAGAGGCTGCCGGCATCCCCAGGAGCGTCTCCTCATCCTTGCAGGTCCCCAGGGCAGGTGCCAAGGTGGACGGCAGACTCTTGGCTCGCTGCACCAGCGAGGCGACCCTGAGACGCGGCTGCCGCGGGTACAGCCCCCTTTTGAGGTGGAGGGGGTAGCTTCTGGGCACGCACGAACGTGCCCCCTGGTCCTGGTGTCCTGCCCCGCCTTACCCTGCATGCACGGTCGTGCAACTCAGTCCCTGCTGCAGCAGGGACGGGTGCCGGTCCTGCGCCCCGTGCCCCCCTGGCAGGGCCAGCACGGGTGCCAGGGGCTGGCGAGAAGGGAGGGGGTGACCCCTGGCGGCCACGGCCTGCCCATGCACCTGGCTTTATATAACTGGTTCCCACCTGGTGCAGCCCCTCCGTGGGTGCAGCTCCGGGCGCTTGGAGGGAGCCCGCCGAGGGGATGCAATGCAGTGCCTGTTCCTGGAGCTCACAGCCCGGCCGCGCCAGGCTGCCTGCAGCCCCCATAGATGGTTTTAAGGCTTTCCTTGGTATTGAAGTGCCAAGCAAGGAAAGGGCACCCCCCCAAGCCTCTGCCATGGCCCTGCCGGGGGTCTGCATCTCCCCTGCATCACCCACCAGGCTGGGAGCCCCCTGGGCTGTAGCTGGGGGAGCTCTGGCTTTACAGGGGTTGGGGGGTCCCTCCGCCAGCTCCTTGCCCCCCACCTGCCACATGCCCAGGCATTGCTGCACCCCCCTGCCACTCCCTTGCCTCCCCAGGGCCCCCGAGGAGTCATCCAGCTCCGATTTCAGCATCTCGTCGTCCTCCTCGGAGGAAAGCAGTGGCCTCTTCTTGCTGCGGAAGGACAGCGAGCGCAGAGCCACCCTGCACCGCATCCTCACTGAGGAGCTGCCCAGCCTCGTGGCCACCCTGCAAGAGACCCAGGCACAGGCCCGTACCAGTCCCCAGCCCTGCCACTCCCTGGGCAAACTCGGGCAGGGCATGGCATCTAGCCCAGGGGGTTGGGGGCCTCAATGCTCTCCCAAGCTGTGGCTGAAGCTTGCTCTTTCCGCTGCAGAGCGCGGAGGGAGCTCGGCTGGAGCCGGACCACATCGCCCAGCTGGTGTCCTGCCTTGGGGGCTTCATCCGCTCCCCCAGCCCCCGGCAGCTGGAGCAAGACCTGCGGGCACTGCAAGGCCAGCTGCAGGCAAGCGGCCGGAGCCTCCGCCACGCCCAGCCGCTGCTCTTTGGCTTCCAGGAGGCGGTGAGTGCCCCGGGCTGGGCTCTGCCCCCACCCACATTGCACCCAGAGGGCAGGGGGTCTTGGAGGGAGGGGTGGGGGGGCAGAGGCTGCCCCCTGCCCACGCCCCGTGTACCCCCAACTCCTGCAGGTGAAGCAAGTCCTGCGGCGGCACCAGATCAAGCCGCACTGGATGTTCGCGCTGGACAACCTCATGGGACAGGCGGTGCAGGCGGCATTGACCCTGCTCCTGACAGGTGGGCCAGGGGCAGGCATGGGGGGGCCATGCTCTGGGATGCCCTTGGCTCAGCTTGGAGCTGAGGGCGCGGTCGGAGAAGACAGCATCCCTAGCTGAGCTGCAGCTGGGACGTCGGCGTGCTTCGGGGGCTGTCCTGAGCGCAGCAAGGCAGGCGCCGGACCCTCCTTGCCATGTCTCTTGGGTGCCTCTAGAGCTTGGCTTGACCGCCAGGGTGCAGGGCAAAAAGGACCTCGAAGAAGCAAGCAATGAGGAGGAGGAGGAGGAGGAGGAGCAAGAGGAGACCAAGAGCCAGCCAGCCACAACGGGCAGCGAGGGGGCTCTGAGGCCGGGTGGCGATGCCAGCCCCGGTGCCCAAACCAACCCACCAGGCACCTCCCTGCTCATGGCACAGCTCAGGCACCTCCACGTGGAGACGGGCAGGTGAGGACAGCACGTGGGAGCATGAGGCTGCCCACGCTGCGGTGCCGCATGGGGAGCGGCCAGCCCCTGGCCCCCAGCCTCATGGCTTGTCCCCTCCAGGCTGCTGCAGGAGCTGGTGCAGAAGGAGCAGGAGTGGCAGGGGCTGGTGAGGAGGGCGCTGCAGGCGGCCAGACAGGACGCCAACACTGGGCGGAGGTCACTGCCCGTCGGTGAGCGGGGCTGAGGGCAGGGGACCTGGGGTCTGCTGCAAGACACGGGGCGATACCCTCCTGGGCTGAGCTGAGCCGTGATGGGGGGAGAGGTCTCTCTTCTGGCCCAGGTGGCCTTGGGCACGGGGTTTGCTGGGGTCCCGGACGCTCACCCAGCCCCTTCCCCCCCAGTTGTCTCCGCTCCCTGCCAGGCACAGCCCCCGGACCCCCTCCTCGTGGACTGGCTGCAGCACCACAGCGTTGACAGGGACACGACCGAGACGGTAGGGCCCCCAGGGCACGGCCATGGACGGCGTGGGTTTGGGGCTAAATCCTCCACCGCTTCTGAGCCACACGCCCCATGTCTCCCCTCCTGGGCTTCGAGAAGAGCTGGCCCACGACAGAGGCCGGCCGTGCGGCTCTGGGCTCCCAAGTGCCGGCTGGACTCCCCCTCCACGGGGCCTGGAGCCCTCTGCCCGGCCCGAGGGGGGGTCAGCCAAGCCCCCTGCCCACATCTCCTCTCCCCTGCAGCTCCTGGCACACGGCTTCACCCTGCACGACCTGCTGACCTGCGCCACGCGGGACGACCTGCTGTACACGGGTATCAGGTACCACCACCCCGCTCTCCCTCCCTGGCTCCCCAGGGCAGGCTGCCCCTTCCTGGGACGAGGGGGCTCAGGGTGGGAGATGCCAGGCCTGGGTTGGACCGTCTCCTCCAAGACGGCCACGTGGCAGCCGGGGACCTAGCCGCGGCCACACAAGGCTGGCCCTGTCCCCGCCGGGGCGGGGGGGGGCGCTGGCGCAGCAGGGAGCAGACTGAGACCTTCTCCGGCCCTTGCCCAGCCGCAGAGGATGGAGCCTCCCGGCCAGACCGGCTCCGCTTGCTTGCACCGCCAACAGCTGCCTCCAGCATCTCGCTGGCCCCCAGGCTGGGACGGGGACACCCCCAAGGTCGGTGCCTATGGCATCCTCAGGGACACCGCAGCACTGTGCACCGAGCAATAAACAGCTGCTTATTGTGCCCGTGGGCACCTCCTCATTGGGGCGTCGCGGGGGGAGTTATGGGTGATGAGAGCCAGGGTCTGTGAGCTGAACAGCTGCCCAGAGCCCGGATGGGCATCATCCTGCCTGGGCTCAGCACCCCCGGGCAGGGGAGACGGCAGCCCTGTACCCACCACAATGGGCAGCCTCCCTCCACGTGGCACCACGAGCTGTGAGCGCAGACACCGGGGCAGCATCTCCAGCCTTGTGCGGTTGCACGGGGGTTTATTTCCAAGACGGGTCGGGTGCAGCAGCTCTGGGACTCGCTGGGATCGCCTGGGCCAGCACCCTGGCATCAGAAGCCAGTCCTGCCTGCCACCCCCAGCAGCAGGGGGGAGTCCGGGCCGGGGGGGAGCTAAGTCCTGGGGGTGAGGTTGGTCCGCAGGGGCAGCAGGGCTTCCACCCAGAGGCCGGGCTGCTGCAGCAGGCTGTCCCAGACACGCCGCTCCTCCTCCGTGGAGTCCATCCAGGGCACGGGCAGCCCGTAGCTGCTCCCTGCCAGGGAGAGAGGGGGGCACCGTCACCCACGGGGCCTCTGCACCCTCACCTGGGCCCTTCCCCAGGTGGATGCAGACGCCCAGGAGGCACCAGTCCCCCCATCGTGCCCAGCAGCCGCCGGGCCCTGGCTCACCGGTGCCCAGGCTGAGGCGGAGGCCTCCCAGCAGCTGCTTGGAGAAGTTCTCGTGGTGCCAGAGGGTGAACTCGGCGCAGGCCTCGCTGAGGTCCTTGGCCTGGAAGCCGTCGTACACCATGGTGTGGTTGAACAGCGGGGTCAGGCTCCGCTTCACCACCCGGGTCTTCTGGCGGCTCGCCTTGCTGTCATCCGGCAGGACGTAGCTGCGGGCAGGAGCGCAGCATGAGCCCGGAAAGCAGGACGAGCTGGAGGCTTAGCTGCCCCCAGCCTGCCCTCGGGTCCCTGCTGGTCCCCCAAGCCTTCTCGCAGCCCCCTCGGGCATCCCCGTCCCTGCCGGAGGGCTCACCACTGCACGGAGGAGTCCACGGTACCGCCCCGGATGGGGATGAGGCTCTGGGCATCCTTCACCCAGATGTGCAGCTCCCCCGTCGGAGGCAGGCCAGCTCCTGGGGGAGAAGGGGCAAGTGCTGAGGCAGGGGCAGCTCCTTGCCCCGCTCCCCTTGCACCCACAACCTGTGCGGGCTTGTTCCCTGCCTGGACACGCGTGTGCATTGCCTTCCTGCCGCCAGGCCCCTGCGTGTCTGTCATCTCTGCTTTCCCCGTCCCAGCTGTGCCAATCCCCCTGCACCTGGCGTGAGGGTGCCCAGGGAAGCAGAGGTGACCTTGGCTCCGGGAGCCACGTGCCCGGGTCTTACCTTCAGCCCCGGCGGGGATGAACTTCAGCGCCAGGTTGAGCTTGCCCCGGCTGATGAGGCCATTGGGGAAGACCGGCGTCTGCGGGAAGGGTGCGGGGAGATCAGCGTGCACGCATGTGTGCGGGGGATGCAGGAACGGGGGGGAGTGTACAGGGGGACGTACAGCCCCTTGCCCCTGGCTGGCAACAACCCAGCGGGGTCGCAGCGGGCTGGACAAAGGGACAGGAAGACAGACCGTCGCCGGCTGAGCGTGGTAGGATAGGGGGCGCGTGGGGCCGGGGCGGGGGTGCCTCACCCGGGGCTGGAGGTTGAACCACTCGGGGTGCGTGTTGCCCCAGTCCCAGGCGCTCAGCGCGATCTCCACCTCGCCCAGGAAGAGGTTGCGGCCCAGGGTGTCGTGGTGCCAGACGGACGCGTTGAGCACGCGGCTCTGGAGCTCGTCCTTCTCCATCTTGTACTGCGGCCGCCGGCGGGGGGAGAGAGGGGCGCTGGCACCAGGGGCTCCCCGACGCCACCGCCTGCCCCTCGGCTGGACCCCCGCCCCTTCCAGCAGCCCCGAGAGAGAGCAACGCCCCTGCACCCCTGCCCTCAACCCCCTCGTCCAGGGACAGGATGCTCCAGACACCCCTGGGTGGGACCCTGCCCTGGCTGGGCTCCAGCCCCTGCTCACTTTGAGGGTCTCGTTGAAGACGGGGTCCAGGCTCCGCTTCTTGACGGCCGTTTTGCGCTTGCCGTGGTTGGACTTGTCCGGCAGCAGGTAGGTCTTGACGTACCTGGGAGCCGGGCAGAGGGGCTGGGGCTGATTGCCGCTGCCTCGCACCCAGCAGAAGTTCCCCCCACCTCCACGCCCTGTGCCGCAACGGTTGTACAGTGCCTAGCGCGGACACGGTTAGACCAGGATATAGGAGCCTTGACTGGCACTGCCGCTGCCCCGGACGTGGCAGCTGCACCCAAACAAGGCTGCTACCCACAAGCGCCCCTCCCTGCGCTGCCCACCTAGGGCCAAAGGGGAGCGTGGCCGTGCCCAGAAAGAGGGCCAGAGGTGGCCTGGGGCTGGGCAGGCAGGCAAGCCTGGCACCCAGAGCCTGGGGGGCTAGGGACTAGGATCAGGCCCCTGCCCGGCACTCACGGGTCCGAGCGCTGTTTCTTGGCCTCGGCCAGCCCCCGGCACTGGATGACGTGGATGTGCAGCTCCTTCCTCTTGGCCTCGTAGTGCAGGGAGAGCTGGATGCAGCCGCGTACCTCCACGCTGCCCACGTCCCCCTCGCTGTACAGGCTCATCATGCTGCCGCTCAGCTGCAGCAGGCGCGGGGAAGAGATCGGGACGTGCAGGGAGCTCAGGGGGGCACGGGCAGGAGGCGCAATGCAGCTCCCTGCTCCATCCAACCCTGCCCCCCTGCACGCTCCAGCCCCGCTCCCACCCTGCCCTGCCCACGTACCGTGGAGCCGAGGCTGGACACGGAGGAGCTGGTGGTCAGCAGGGTGTGGGGGGGTCCCGCGCCGTTCCTCTCGGGGGGCGACTCCACGAGCCCGTCCTGGCCATTCTGCAGGGCCCCGTTGCTCTGGGGGGGGACAGCGCACCCCAGCCCCGAGTGAGAGGCCAACCCAGCTCCAGCCTCCCCCCACACACCCCAGACCCTGGCACTTGCCCCCACCCTGCGGCAGCCAGCGGGTGCATGTGGTGCCAGGAAAGGCCGTGGTGCCAGTGCCCTTTCGCTCAGCCTCCTCCCTCCCGGCCCGCTCAGGCAGGCAGCTCCAGGAGGCCTGGGCTCTTGCCCTGGTTCTCACCCCAGCTGTGGGGCAGATGTTGCCATGCCCTGAAGCCGCCCAGCCACACTCTGCCTGCGTACCTGTGCAGTGATGGTGATGGCCGGGCATGCCTGGGTCTCCCTGCTCCCTGCCTCTTCCCCTTCCTCTGGGCTGGACGTGTCGAATGATTCGAATGAGTCGTCACTGTCTGCATCAGAAAGAGGTTGGAGGTGGTTTTAGGGGCTCATGGGGACCAGCTTGGGGGGGGCGAGGGGGCTCTGCTCCCTAACTGCCCCGTGGCCCCACAGCACCACGGACACTGGCCCAGGGGATGCTTTTTTTACCTGGCTTGTCCCCAGGCTCCTGCTCCCTCGCCTGGCCTGCATCCTACAGAGACAAGACAGCTGGTGAAGGAGCTGCTGAACACAGCCAGCTCTGCTTCCTCATTAGGGAGAGCCATTCTAATTCAGCTCATCTGCATATGCAAAGCGAGCTAATCACCTTCCCGGCTCTTCAGGCTGCGGCGGTGCAGAAGCAGGAAATCCAGCAAGTAACAGTGACAGCAGTGAAAAAGGCACATCGTTCCCCCCCCCCCCCCCCCACAACCAAAAGGCCCCCCCCCCCGCACAACACACAAGGGCCTTCCGGTGTTATTTGCATACTTAAAACAGCTGATCTGGATGTCTAATTATGCAAATCAGCCTCCAGGTCCTCTGTCAGCGGAGGGGACTTTGCTCTGACAGTGGCGTCGATGCATTTTGTGGAGACGGCAACGCTGCTGCGTTCACGGTGCATTGCGCTGGGATCACCCGAGCGAGCTGGGCAGGGGCTCAGAGGGGCCCAAGCCCTGGGAGAGCTCCCGTCTGCACCAGGAGTCGGCCCCCGCTGTCCCCTGCCAGCTGGAGGGACGGGGTCTTATCGCCGTGGCAGCCTTTCTCTTCCAAGCAGCTCCGGCCCTATAGCATGCCCCCCACGTGCCCCTGGCCAGGCTGCCCTCCGTGACCTTGCAAGGCAACTCAAACACCAACACAATGCCTCACCGATGCCCTGACATTGGGGCCGGGGGTGGAAATCCCCTGCCAAACCTGCTGGGAGCAGCGAGCCATGTCTACCACGTGGGCAGGCTGGCACGGCGGTAGTAACCGTGGGTGTGTGTGGCTGGTGCCCCACTGGCATCTCCATCACAAGGCGTGCGGGCGGCCCCATGCACTGAGCTCCCGCAGCCCTGGCACCAATGCCCTGGCCTTGCTCGGGAAGGAAAGCCCCAGGGATGGAGCGCGGTGACGGGGCCGGGGCAGCGGTTCCTGTCGTGCCCACCTGCTAGTGCCCGTGCCCCTGGGCTCCACTGACCTGCGTGTCCTCGGCGTGGTGGGCAGCCTCTGTGGGGAGCCTGCGAGGGGAGAAAGCCCTTAGTGACATGGCACGGGGGCAGTCTGCTTCTGCTGCTTCCCCGGCGGGCGGCTCAGCGATGCTCACCTGTCCTCGCTATCCAGCGCACCCTCCTTCTCCTCCAACGCCGGCTCGCGGATCGGCCCCAGGTCCCCCGCGCTGGGGGCACGCTTCGGCTCCTGCTCTCCTGCTCCCACGGACAAGACAGCGGTGGCGGGAAGCCTCAGAGGGATTCGTCTCCCCTCCCCGTCCCGTCCCGTCCCGTCCCATCCTCCCGGGCCCGGATTTGGGACCTCCCAGGTGAGGGACACCCCAGCAGCAAGACGAGGCGGCCTCGCCAGCATCTCTGCGAGCTGCCGGCGCTAGAGGGAGACAGCCCAACATGGAAGCAGGCTGGCCCCGCGGGCACCTCCGCCGTGCAGCTGCGGAGGGGCTGGAGCTGCTACACACACCTGGGAAGAGTTGCTGAGCCCGACAGCCGGCCGGCTCGGCCCCCACCCAGCCCCTACCTTTGGGTTTCTTCTTCCTGCGGATGGAGGCGCGGACAATGTCGGCGCCCAGGTGGTTGTGCCAGTGCCGCTTGGCCCGGACGTCGCAGAACCAGTCCCCGGTCAGGCCCTTCAGCTGGCTGGGGTTGGAGACCGACTCGCGCAGTTTGCTGGGGGAAGGGAGGAGTGCGGGAGGGCTGAGCCCCGGCCAGGGTCAGGGACCACCCGGGCAAGGTGCCCCTGGCTGTACGTCCCGCCTGGAGCCGCAGCCCATCGCAAGGGAGACGAGAAGCGGTTTCCAGAGGTGAACGCAGGGCCTCTGGCCTCCCAGGGACACTGCCAGGCTCCCTGCTTTGCAACCCCTTCCTCTCCCAAAGCAGAGCCCGGCACAGGCCACCTCCACCCCCAGCCCCATCAACCAGCCCCCGCCCAACACACAACCCAGGACAAGAAGCAGGACCGGGACTGCCAGGGCAGCCTGTGCTACTACTCACAAGGTGCCCAGAGACCACAGTGATGGGCAAAGCCCCACCTGAGGAAGCCCTGGCTAAACTGGGGCCATGGCCAGGCCCACGGGGACATTTGAGCCCTCCTCCCCGGAGCCTGGCATGGCCGAGGCGGTGGGCCGCTGACATGTGCTGGCGGGTGTGTGCACCTCTGGACCACGCAAAGCCAAGGCCACGGGGCTGGGCAGTGAATAGCGTGAAGTGGAGCGGGAGAGTTAACACGGGAGACACGGCTCAGCCTCCCACGCACGCAGCTGCCCCCAGGGAACAGCAATCAGCGGGTCGAGCCAATGTCCAGCCTGAGACTTTTGCCCTTTGCTTCACACAGGTGCAGGGATGTGTGTGTGCATGCACGTGCATGTGTGTGCATGTGCACGCAAGTATGTATATGAGTGCCTGTGCATGCATGCTTGCGCATGTATATATTCATGTGCACATGGTATATGTGCATGTGTGTGCATGTGCATGGGGGGGGTGGAGCCAGGTCCCCAGGTGGGTGAGCGGGCACCGCGGTCTCACCTGACGCGCCCCTCCTCCAGCACGCGGAGCTGCGAGTCCCGGAGCAGCACCTCGCCGATGGTGCTCTGCTCCTCCTCCGTCAGGAAGCTGAGGTCCAGCAGGCAGTCCGCCTCTATGTCCTGAGCCATGGCAGCGTCCAGCACCCAGGCCCAGGCCGCACCACACGTGCCGCCCGTCCCAGTGGGTCAGGGAGCCTGAGAAGACGTGCCAAGCTCTGGGCTTGCGGTCAGCTCTGTGGCCCAGGCACCGTCAGCACGTCACCGCTCCGCATGGATCCAGGGGCATGGAGAGCAGCTGGCCATCCCGCCCTGGTGCCAGGGTGCACGGGAAGCACAAGGATCTTGGGGCAGCAGGGCTCAGCGCTGGACGGTGCTGCCCCGAGGGCCTGGATGTGGGTCCCACATCATCCTGAGCCCTGCAAGAGACCAGGCAGAGGGGCTGAGCACCCCGACTGGCTCGGCCGCAGCCGAGGTCTGTGCAGAAGGGGAAGGCAAAGAGGAAGGGGAGGGTGCGGGCTCTGCCCATGCCAGCACTGGGCAAGCCCAAGGGTCAGGGAAAGCCTCCCAGTGCAGCCTGCACCTCCCAGTCCCAGGACTGTGCTCTCCCACGCTCAGCGGGCAGCAGGGACTGGGCACGCACTGGCGGGCAGCAGCTGCCTGCAGCTCGTGGAAGCACGGTGCTCCGGACCCGCGTGTGGGGTCTCAGAGACCCCGGTCAAGCCCTGGGCTTTAGCGAAGCAAAGCAGCCGCTTGCACCAGGGCAGCGCTGGATGCTTTAACCCCGAGCTAGTTTGGGGAGGGACGAGGGGAACAAGGAGTGGCTGCCTCCCCCGCAACCTCTCCAGCGCTGATCCCTCACCTCAGGCCTTGCAAGCTGGCACCTGCATCCTGGACAGGGTCCAGCTAGCGAAGGGCAGGGCACAGAGACGCGGCCCGTCCTCCCCAAAGCCTGCAGCCCTGCAGAGGCGCTGCCTGGGCCGGCGGGCGACCCCCAGCGCACCCCCAACCTGCGCAGACGGGCCGGAGCTGGGGACAGGCGAGGAGGAGGAAGCTTCTGAGCTGCAAAACCGTCACCTGCGGAGCAGATCAGATGCTCCGCGCAGCCCTTCCTGTCTGTAGCAATGTAACCCCACACCCACGCGCAGCACAGCTTCCTCCTCCTGCGGCGACAAACACACAGCTCCTGGCCTGCCAGCCGGGGCACAAGCAGACACCCCGAAACCCTGGCCCCTCGAAAGCACCCAGGCCCATGGGAGCTGGGCTGGGGCAGGAGCAGCGCCCGGGGCTGGGAGACACATGGAGCCGTCTCCTGGCTGGTAGCAAGCCCCAGGCACGCCCAGGCACAATGCTGATACCCTGCAGATGTGCACTCAGGGCTAGTCCTAGCCCATGGCAGGGCAGGGCGGAGGGGCCGGGGCGACGAGGGGAAGGACAACCTGTGCAGAAGCACGAAGGCAGCCCCAGGCTGGAGCGCCCAGCTGCATTGCAGCTCAGCGCCAGAGCCGACCGCACCCCTGGGAAGCCCGTTCACGCAGAACAGGGGCTGCCCTTCCTCGCATCTCTGCCCAGCCTGCCTTGAGGAGGGGAGGCACGGGCTGAGCAGCCGTGCTTGCTGTGCCCCGGATGGGGCTGAGACCCACCGAGCTCTCCCCTTGGCAGCGAGACCCCGGCTCCCCGCTGCAGGGAGTGGCTCCTACGTGCCAGGAGCTGCACGGGCTTGTTCTTGCAAGGCGCCTTGCACAACAGGCTGCCATGCTGTGGCAAGGCTGGGGGAGTTGCATCAGAGCTGCCTGGGGCTGCAGGCGGGCGCTGCGGGCAGGGTTGCACCGTCCCCTTGCCCCGCAGCCAGGCTGCGTTCACCCAGGGACCCAGTCTCGCACGCTGCCAGCGTCGGATAATGCACGCACAGAACGGGTCTGGCCCCAGCTGCTGGCTTGTGAGAACAGCCCCAGAGCACAGCCCGGGGTAGGCAGGGCAGGGTGGACCTGCCCTGACATCCTCCCAAGGACCCCGGGTGGCCGGGGACAGAGCGGGGACCATGGTCATAGCCAACAGGCCACGGCTGAGCCTGGCAGAGGCCCCGCGGGATGCCGGAGGCTGGGGCAGGGCAATGGGTGCCGCAACGCAGGCACCGTGCCAGCCCAATTTCACCCAGGCGGATGGATGGGGCGGGACGCTGGGGCTGGCACAGAGCCTCCCTCCCAGAAGGAAAACATTTGCACAGGGCAAGGGGCAAGCCTTGCCACGCTGCACAGCCAGACAGGCAGGGCGGTGCCAGGGACTGCTGGCTGCGGGGGCAGGCGGCCATGCCCACACCACGGGGCAGCTCTGGGGACCCTAAGACAGGCTCCCGCCCCAGCCACCGCTGCATGAGGACGAGCAGACCTGGGCCCAGAGATCCAGCCCAGGGTTTGCTTGCCGCTGCCCCAGGAGAGCAGGGTGAACGCAGTTCACCTGGAGGGAGCAGGGCCAGGAGGGGAGCTGGCAGTGCTAAGCTCTCCAGCTGGGCCGCAGGGCAGAGGGTGCATGAGTTAGGCCCACGTCCCCCCTGCCCTCTTCCCACCACCCTAGAGGCAGCTGCATTTCACAGCCCCCCAGGCTCACAGCACCACCCGTGCCCCGGGCCCGGAGCACTGCCTGCTGTAGGCAGCATCCTGTTTGAGGTCCCAGAGACGCGCCGGCTGTGGTTGGCTCGTCCCCTCCAGACGCAGGGGCCGAGGGTGCTGCTTCTCCGTCAAAACATCTCAGTTGTCAAATAGAAGGAGCCCCCGGACCCAGAAGCAGCCCCCACCTCCGCAACGCCCCTCCCAGCAGTGCCCGGGCAACCCCCAACCCCAAGACGCAAGGAACCAGGGCAGCGAGAGCCCTTCGCCAGCCCACTCGGCCCCTCTTAAGCCTCAGCACTAAGATGCAGCCACCTCTGGGGTGCAGCACAGCAGCTGGGTCCTGGCCCAGCTCCACACACAGAGACGGGCCCTGGAGCCCTCGGTTCCCCGTCCAGGGGTGGGGTGGCTCCCGGCTGCTTCCCGTGCCCCCGCCACCTCCGCAACAGGTGGAGCTCAGGGAGACGAGGCCGAGGCGGAGTTACCTGTCCTGCCAGGGGCCCCCGCGGGGTGGGGAGAAGAGGCCGGGTCTCCGCAGGCGAGGCTCCAGGGACCCCCTTCTTCCTCCTCTAGCGGTGCCGAAGTTGGCTGCCGTTGCCTGTCGCCGCCCCTGTGCGTTTGCAGAGCTGCACAGAAGCAACCTCAGGGAGACCTAAGGCTGAGTCAACCGCAGTGGGGAGGAAACACCTCCCCACCCCATGCAGCCGGCGGGAAACCAGGGCCTGGAGGAGAGCGGCTCGCTGGACCGGACTGGCCTGGCCTGGCCTGGCCTGGAAAGAGTCCGGGGGGTCTGCACAGCGCCTGGCACGAGGGAGCCCGGGGGTACCAGGGCAGCTGGCTTCGCATCCCACACGAGCAAGGGCTGCCCTGGGATACACGGCCCCGGGGGGGCTACAGCGTGGGCTTAACAGGGAGTTTGCCTGGGGTGACTCTACACCCGAGAGGGGCAGCCTGTTGTGCACCCACTCCTCACTTACACCAGTTCAAAGCCTTATTATCTGGGGTTTTCTCCCCCCCTCGGCCCCATCTCATTTGTTTCTTTCCCGAGTCAAAGGAAAGAGGCTCGCTGCTGGGCTCAGGCTCTGCAGGGTAAGACTCTGCCCCTGGGGCCAGGATTTTAGCTGTTCAAGGCAGGAGCAAGCTACAATGCAAAGAGGGGCAGGAGTTTGGGGGTGGGGGGCTCGCTCCCTGGCATTTTGGCCAGGTGGGCACAAGGGGGTGCCCTTGAGCTGCCATGAGTGCTCTGGGTTTTGCAAGCCAGGGAGATGCTCACGCCCGGCTCTGTCGGGCCTCTGTTTCTCTTTGCCCCTTCCTGCCCTGGCACCAATGGAGATGGCAGGCAAAACCCCGGGGCACGGGGAGCTAGGGGCTGGGGTCCCAGGAGGTAAGCGCTTTCTCTAGGGGAGACCACAGGCTGGGAGAAGGGGTCTCTCTTCCCCTAGCTGCTCTGCCACGTCGTCCCCATGAAGTGTCGGTCTCTTCTGCTTGCCCCCCTCCCCTGCCATGGTGCATCGGGGCCGGAGACGCTTCACCCCACATCTGCCAGGCGCCGTTTGAGGAACTCTTTATTGTCCGCATTGGGCGACAAGAGACAGGAGCGCATCGTTGCCATCCTCCCCGCCGGCTGCAGCCAAGCAGCCGCTCCGGGGCCCAGCACCTGGAGCCCACAGGGCAGCGCTCAGGGGCCTCGGTGCCCCCTGCCTCCCACCTCTCGCTTAGCCCAGTTCGTCAGCCAGAGACCGAGCCTGGGGGCAGGTTACTGCGCCGAGAAGAAATCAAACCCTCCCCTCCACCCCCCATTTATAGCAACAATAAAACACCCTGAAATGCCCTCCGCCCCTTCCCACTGAAGTAGCGTCTCTCCAGCCAGGGGCTGCAGCCCCTGGGAATCAGCTGTTCCCAACTGGGGGCTGGAACCGTCCCGCATGCTCCAGGCCTCTTATTGCACATCTCGGCTGCAGACAAAACTGTCCCGTGCCTTCCTCTGAGCTGGGCAGAGCCGGGCAGTCTGCTCCAGTAGCATCGTCCTTGCATCCCTTACCCTGGGTACAGCTCCATCAGAAGGGAGCCGCTGTGCTGGCCCAGCCATGGTCCCCCAAGGCTGGTGCTGGGCTGTGAGGCAGGTCCCGTAGGAAGAGCCACCCTAGGCAAGGGAAGCAGAAGTGCCAGCATGTGCCAAAGGGACCGAGGAGTCTGCGAACCACTGCAGGAGACAGGCAGGGCTTGGCCAGGCCTGCAAGGGACCCAAAGCAGCCATGCACTGCCTCCTCCCCGAGATGCCCAGGCTCACATGTCCAGAGTGGAGACCCGGGCGGCACGGGACTCCGCGCCCATCTCGTAGCGATAGCGGCGCTCCTCTAGCAGGCTGCGGCAGGCACCCCGCGTGCTGGTCACCCAGCCCTTGAGGCCGCGGCGGTTGAGGTAGAGCACGAAGAGGAAGGCCACGCCGAGGAGGCCCAGCACTGCACCCAGCAGGGCGTAGGAGGTCTGCAGGGCACGCTCGCCGTGCGGGCTGGAGTGGCAGCCCAGCTCGGCCCCGGCCAGCGCCAGCAGCGAGGTGTTCTGGAGAGCCCGGGGGAAGGCGCAGGTCAGCTGATCGGCGTCGGCTGCCTGGCGGCTGCGGGTCAGCCAACCCACCAGGTCCTCGATGTCGCAGCTGCACACGAACGGGTTGTCCTGCAGGAAGAGGTGGAGATGCGGCTGCCGGCCCAGCTCCGCCAGCGCCTCGGCCCGCAGGGTCTTGAGGGCATTGGCAGTCAGGTCCAGGTGCTCAAGGTCCAGGCCAGCGAAGGTGGCATTCTTGACGTCCACCAGCGAGTTGTTCCTCAGGTCCAGGTGCCGCAGGCCGGCGAGGCCAGAGAACAGGCCCAGGGGCAGGTAGACGATGCCGTTGCTGGCCAGCTCCAGCCTGGAGAGGTTGTGGAAGCCACCCCGGGCGATGGCGGCTGCCAGGGGCGGGAGAGCGGAGGCGTTGTGGAGCGCACGGCTCAGGTTCAGTGCCCACAAGGAGCTGTTGCCCGCGCCGAACGCGTCGGGGTGGACAGTGGCCAGGCGGTTGTTGCTCAGGTCCAGGGAGCGCAGGCTGGGGAGGGCGGAGAAAACCCCGGTCTCCACCGCCACAATCCTGGGAGAGAAAGGAGCAGGCACACGGTGAGTATCCTGCGAAGCCCAAACGGCTTTGCCCCCAGGAACAAGGGCCTCTTTTCCCACCCAGCTCCAAGTCATCCCAAAGTCATCCCCACCCAAGCAGCCTCTGCCGGGACTTTGGCAGCTGGGAGAAGGCTGGCATTGCCGGGCCTGGGTTGCAGCTGTGCTGTGGGGCAATGATCTCTAAACCAACGATGGAGGATCTCAGGGAGGGCACTTAGAAGGGAATAGATCACTCTAGAGATATCAGGTTCAACGCTCTCCCTCTATAGCATCCACCCTTCTCCATGCTCCTCATGGGGTATTATGATCCAGCACTTGTTCCTGCCTGTGGCAGGGGGTCGGACTTGATGATCTGTTCAGGTCCCTCCTGACCCTAGAAACTATGAAACTATGAGACACAATGGCACTCACATCAGGCCCGTAAGCAGAGCTCTTTGGAGCTCTCCTATTCTCTGCAGACCCTCTCCTCTACGTGCCCTGTGACAGGACAGGCCAAGTCCAAGGGGGCTTTCCATTCAGAGACCGAGTCATCGGTATCAGGTCCTGCATGGCGGGGCAGGCTCCTGGGGCCGTCACCCTCTTCCGCCCCGGGTGAGAGCTCCGCCGTGCAATCCAGGAGCATCTGAGCATTTGCAGCAATGGGTGAGAGAGAAATCCCAAAAGCTTACACATGCCGGGAGACCAGGCTCCTCGATTCCTACGTGAAGGAAATGAGGGCTGCAGAAGCGGCCGATTGCTGAGAGCGGGCAGGTTGCAGCTGTGGGCGTGTGCACGCTCCCCAAGCTGGAGAGACCCCCAGGGAAGGTCTCCATCACACCTTCCCCTTGCAGCCCCGACTCCTTTTCCATTAGCACCCACATGCCTCAAACTTCACCGCACCTGTCGGGAGTTCGCTCAAGGGGTCACCCAGGGCCAGGCTCTGAAGGCGGCAGAACCAGAAAGACCCCAAAGTCCCCACTCAGCGGTGCGTGGGGATATGCAGCTGTGTCACACGCTCATGGAGACGGGCTGGATGCCACCGCAGTAAGCGTTTAGACCCAGGAATGAGGCGCCGGCCTTCTGGGGGCTTTGGCAGGACGAGGAGCTGCAGAACGGATGCAGCTGCAAGCGGGAGAGCTTTGCTCCGAAGCCCCCCAGGAAAGGAGCTGCTGATGCCAGAGCCTTTAAGAGCCCTTCTGCAAGGGTCGCCCTGCTCCAGGCAGCAGGATGATGTGGGCATGGTCCTTACCCCCCCTGCCCAGAAACCCCCGGAGTGTCACTAAGCTCTTTGCTTCACTTTGCTCTGGCAGCAGGGAGTTCCCCAGGTTGGTTACGCACAGGGTAAAAACCAACAGCATTTACACACACACACACCCACACACACACCCCCAAGCAACATCTGGCAGCACAAGAAGGCTAGACGGGTGTCATCCCCACCTAAACCATCCCAGACGGGCACTTGTCCAGCCCGTGGGTTCCCAACCTTTGGTCACACCCCAGGATCCCCTCCGAAAATGCCAGCACTGAGCGCTCACTTGTTCCTCAACTATGGAAAAAAATATATATACTAGAGCAATTTTCCCTGTAGCAAAATTAAGATGGCAACAGGTCAGGAGGTTTGCGATGCCCAGGATTCCTACCGGAAATCTCCATTTTACCTTGTGACTCAGGTGTAGGCATCTGCCCAGCGAACGGTGCAAGTATTGTGCAGCGCCCCCTCGCAGCACCCCTAAGGGGATCTGGCTGCACCCTAGAGCACGACAGCACCCCAAGTGGAATTTGTGGCACCCCTAAAAGGATCTCACGCCACCCTGGGGTGTGGCAGCACCCCACAGAGGATCTCATGGCACCCCTAAAAAGACTTCATGATACCCAAGAGCACAGCTGCACCCCACAGAGGATCTCGCGGCACCCCGGCTGAGAATCACGGCTCTAACCTACACCTCCAGGCTTCCGCGGGTGGAGGTTGCACCCGCAGGCCCCGGGGCTGCCCGGTCGCCCAGCACCAGGCTCAGCCCCACCCCAGCTGCCCCTCGGGCTGGAAGGGGGGTGCTCCCTACCTGTTGTTGGCCAGCGAGAGGGTGACGAGCCTGGGCAGCCCCTGGAAGTCCCGGCTGGCGAGGCGAGGGATGCGGTTGCCGGTGATGAAGAGGTTGCGGGTGTACGCGGGGATGCCCGGCGGCACGGCGCTCAGCTCCTTCTGGACGCACTTGACGGTGCGGG
>NW_005841927.1:362091-364118 GCF_000455745.1 Alligator sinensis
CCCCGCGCCCGCCGGGGAGGGACGGGCGCTCGCCCGGGCGCACGCACCGCTGGAGCCCGGCACACAACGCGGGCCGTGCACAAGCACAGCGAGCTCCAGGGCACCGACACACACGCACGCACGCCCTTATGGAGCCCCGGGACACACGCACGTGCACCTGCACGGAAGCCAGGACATGCGTGCACACACATAGAACCCAGGACACGCACACACACGTGTGCGCACACATATATGGAGCCCCAGGACACACACACACACGGAAGCCAAGACGTGTGTGCGCACATGCGCGCACACGCACAGCTCCAGGACACGCATGCGCGCACACAGAACCCAGGACACGCATACACACACATGTACACACACATATATGGAGCTCCAGGACACACACACGTGCGTGCACACACAAAGAACCCAGGATACACACACACACGCACAAAACTCAGGATGTGCACACAAATGTGTACTCACACACATACACGCACGCATATACAGAACCCCAGGACACACACAAGTGTAGACATACAGAGAAGCCAGGACATGCACATACACACACACATGTGCGCGCGCGCACACACACACATGGAGGTAAGTGAGTGATACATCTCATAAGGGCAAACAGCTCGCTCACACAGACTCCCACGTGGCAGATGTGCACACGCAAACCACACGCAGATACACAGGGTCACAAATACACAGGCACTGCAACAACCCCATGTTGGCACAGAAAGGTGCACACTGTTGTGACACCACTTCGCCTACTTTAGCTTCACATAGGCACACGTGTACACACACACACGCGCGCACACCCCACAGTTACTCTGTCCCATCCAAAAAATGCTTCATCAGCCCCTCAATAGTCCAGGTGATCCCAAAGTGAGAGACAGGGACCTGGAGCCTGGGTCCGCAGAGGCCACAGGAGTGGGCGCCTGGGTCACGGCTGCGCTGGGAGCTCGGGGCTTTAGCCTAGTTCCAACCAAGTTGTGGGTTCCCGAAGAGCCAAAAGCTGCTCCTCTCCATGGGTCAAGCAAACGCCATCCCAGGCCTGCACATACAACCACAGACATCCCCATGACCTCAGACACCCAACGCACGCGGAGACAAGGCCACCCTTTCCCTCCTCCCCTGCCTCGTGCTAGTTTTTCGGCCCCTGGACCCGCTCCAGAAAAACAAAATCTCGAGATGAGGCCGAAAGACGAGGCTGGTCACGAGATCCCTCGCACAAGTGCAAAAAGAAGAGAGAAAGAAAGAAAGGACAGGGGGGATGGCCGCAGGGGTAGATGTACTGGGGATTTCGGCATGGCACGGGACCGGGCTCATCCCCTCCGCCCTCCTCAGAGAGCGCAGCCCTGTCATGATGTCTAGGAAGGTCCATCATGGCAAGAACACGGGACCGTCACGGCTTCAAGGAACGTCGTTTCCTTTAACGCCAGTCCCCACTCCCAGGCTTTGTCAGTACGGCCCAGCCTTGAAGGGGGCAGGATCATTCCTTAGCAACCTCTTAGCAGCAGCTACCAGCATTTTTCCTACGAGAGGAGGCGGCTTCTGGACCTTAAATGCTGGGGCTGGGGCTTGCATGCAGGCACCCGAGACCCTCTGGATGGGCTGTGGTAGGGTGCAGGGTTGAGTGATGGCTATTGCGAACTTGCAAAGCCGAGGCGTAGGTCGTGAAGCCGTCCCGCGCAGGAGCAGAGGAGTATTTGGACTGAGGGGCGGTGGCGGATTGTGTGACTAGGGCTGG
Source organism: Alligator sinensis (assembly GCF_000455745.1). Classification (NCBI taxonomy): domain Eukaryota; kingdom Metazoa; phylum Chordata; order Crocodylia; family Alligatoridae; genus Alligator; species Alligator sinensis. The sequence goes on from NW_005841927.1 coordinate 363,830, forward strand.
AAAGCCTTTGCTTCTGCAGGGAGCCTGCGGGCACAGGCAGGGAGGGAGGGGGAGGCTCGGGGGCCTAAACCCTGGCCCAGAGGCACTGCCTGCAGAAGCAAGACAGGATGCGGAGTTTCTTCAGCCTCTGCAAGGTCCGTGAACCCAGGGGCCACGGCTCGGCACTGACCCTGAATGCGCTATCCCACATGCCGAGACCTGGGGGGAGACCCACCCAGCTCCTCTGGGCAGAACCAGCTCTGCCGGCTAGCTTCCAGTCCCCAACTGGATTCCCGCTAGCCAGCGGGGG
>NW_005841927.1:364309-365460 GCF_000455745.1 Alligator sinensis
CCTGGCTGGAGCTGCAGCCGGCTCCTCCGCGGCCCCGGAGCAGCAGGGCGATGAATGGCATTTTCAATTTTCAAAGCACTGAAGTTCCCCGCAGGTTTAGCGACTGGGGGGAGGCTCACCTCCGTGCTGGGCCCAGTCAGGAGGGCATGGGCCACAGCGTCACAGCTCCTGATCCGCATTCCTCATCCTGGATGAAAGGGGGGAAACAACAGCGAGGAGAGGGAGGGGGAAGTGTAGAAGCAAAGGGTCCAAGCCAAGGTGGCAAGGCACACACCACTTGAGGCCGGTGCCAAGTGAGCTGGGCATGGGCTGGTTGACGGCAGAGCAAAGGCTCCAGGCCAGAGAGCCCTGCTCCGCTTCCCCCACCCCCTCCGTTATCTCCTTCCAGCCTCCCCATCTGCTCTCTGCCCGGCCAGGCCGCAACACATGTCCTCGAGGCATCACCTTGGGGTTCAGATCAAGGACCAGGCACTTGCTCCTTGCAAGTGGCAAAAACCCCCACCTCCGTGCTGGGCCCAGTCAGGAGGGCATGGGCCACAGCGTCACAGCTCCTGATCCGCATTCCTCATCCTGGATGAAAGGGGGGAAACAACAGCGAGGAGAGGGAGGGGGAAGTGTAGAAGCAAAGGGTCCAAGCCAAGGTGGCAAGGCACACACCACTTGAGGCCGGTGCCAAGTGAGCTGGGCATGGGCTGGTTGATGGCAGAGCAAAGGCTCCAGGCCAGAGAGCCCTGCTCCGTTTCCCCCACCCCCTCCGTTATCTCCTTCCAGCCTCCCCATCTGCTCTCTGCCCGGCCAGGCCGCAACACATGTCCTCGAGGCATCACCTTGGGGTTCAGATCAAGGACCTTGCACTTGCTCCTTGCAAGTGGCAAAAACCCCTTTGCAACCTAGGACTTCAGAGTCTTCTGGGAGGCACGGCCTGAGCCCCTCTTCCAAGGAAGCCGGGGCTGCCAAGATTAAAGGGGTCATTATCACCCTCCCAAGGACAGGGGGAGAGGTGTCAGCGCGGAGGGCAGGCGATGGGGTTATGTTACATCCCAGCAGGAGGAATTCATTTGCACCCAGGTACGAACCTGCGGGGAGACCGTCTGGTGGAGCATTTCTAGGGGCAAAGCCACATGCTCTCGTTCACCGGAGGGCTCCTGTCC
>NW_005841927.1:365972-375575 GCF_000455745.1 Alligator sinensis
TGTTGGGTGCTGGCCATTTGCAAGAGGCGCCAGCCGGCCAGGCACCAGGGCCCAGTCACGGCTGCTGTCATTTCAAAAGCTCTTAATGTGCAAATGCTTAAGTGCAATTTGATATCATTCACCGGGGAGCCCTTTGATGCGAGGCCTGCTAACAGGATGAGAGAGGCACCCCCCCTCCATCCAGCTGTGACAAAATGACCCCACTTCAAAGCCAGCCTCCCAGCTCTGCTCCTGACCAGTGGTAGGCACAGCCCTCTCCCTCCCTTTCACAGCCCCTCCTGCTGGGCCGGTTTTGTTCCCCCCATCCCTCCCCGTCCAGGAAAGACATTCTCTTCCACCAGGAATGTTAATTCACTTGGGGATTGTCAAGGGTTCGCCTTGGCAGCAGCAAATCCGAGCAACCCTCTGCTAGGAAACCAGGGAGGGACCCGAGCCCGCAGGTTATTGGAGACCGGGAATGGGGATTCTGGGCACGCACCCTGGGGTTGAAGGTTAACGTCTGGACGGCCATGCGCAAGCGTGTGTCGGGCCTTCGACACCAGGCACGCGGGTCTCATCTCGGCTGAGGCTGGGCGTGAGTGCCGCAGGCAGCAGCAGGCCAGAGGCTATGGCGGCTCCAGGAAAGCCAGGCAGACTGGTAAAGGCACTGGCACGGGTGCAGGCGGTGGCGTTCGGTACTGTTCGAATAGCGCGTTACCTTTCGGGGAAGCAGAGGGCTGGCCGAGCGCTGGCCTCCAGCTGAAACAGTCATCGCAGTTGCCATCGGTCCCTCCGCACGCTGCCATCGCTCGCCTGTGGGACACGTTGAGGCCGTGTTCTGCCCCCAGGAGGGAATGAGATGCCCAGGGGTCTCCCAGGGCCAAGGTCACAGCCTGGGAAAGGTCAGGACCTGGTTCTGCAGTCAACACGGCCCTTCACAGAGCAATCAGCTAGCACCGGGGATGTCATCTCCCTCTGGTCCCATTCATTCCCTGCCTGCGCAGGGGGCTGCAGGATTCAGACAGACGCACCCAAGCCCAATGGCCTGAGGGTACGTGAGGCCACGTCGCCCCAGGTCACCGATGAAAGGCCAAGGATAAAGGAATTGGGCATGTGCCTTTCTTTTACTCTCTATGATAAAGGAAGTCTGGGTGCTTCCTTTGAAACAAGAATCGAGGCCAGGTTTGACACAGCAGGCATTCAGGTCTCGGGGGGCTGCTTCCCCGGGAAGACCCTATGGAGGGCTGATAAGTGCAGCCTTGTGCCAACGTCTCCTTGACGGACCCTCCTAGCCGTTCACCCAGCAGCCCCACACCGAAACAAAGCCTTCCCCTCCCAATGCATTCTTCCTTCTTGCCCCGGCGCCAGCCAGCCAAGCCCCGTCTCCATTACAAAGCCCTGCCAGCCCATCTACGTGGGCACAGCTCGGCCCCTGGTGTGGACGCAGCTTGGCTGGCAGAAGGCAGCTCCTGCTGACAAAGCTTTTGCATGCAGGGGAGCTGGATGTAGCTCTGGTGGCAGAAAAGCTCCCGTCAGTGCTGCAGGAAGAGCAGGGGGCTCCGGGGCTGTAGCTCTGACAGCCGCAGCCTCGTAGCACAGGAGTCTCCTGGAGAAAAGGAAGATCAAAGCGAACCGAATCAATAGAGCGGTGCCCAGGGTGAGCAGCAAAACCTCCGCACTCCTGCTGATGCAGTTAAGCTCGAGATGCACGCAGGAAACCTGAATTCACCATCGGTAATGCGGCGGCAATGATGATTCCAGGGCCTGCATCGACAAAAGGGCAGGAATTGTTTAGGGTCACTCTTACCTGGAAACCTGTGCACGAGGGAGATGTTCACATCCATTTGCCTCAGTGCTTCACCTACAGACAGTCTCAACCCTTTATAACTGTGATCGTGCACCCCCGAGGCCCCGCTGTGCCCCTCTGCCCACAGCAAGGCACCTTTGGGAGACCAAAAATCAGGCCCTTTCCTTAAAGAGTCATTTGTAGCTGCTCCCTTTGCAAATTAAACCCTCATCAAGCAGCTTTTGGGGGGTAGGAGTTTGTCCCTCTGCTGCTGATGGTCGGCCTGATGAATTCGTCTCAGGCAGCCGTCAAGAGCAGAGGAAGAGCCCCGAGTGCAACCAGGACCCACCTGACATCCCAGCGGGGAGGCAACTTCAAAGTGAGAGAGATTAACCCCACACATTTCCACGTCCTCCATGTTCTCCCTCACCTCTGGATAACACAGTCCACACCACGGTATCCAGACACCAGGATCCTCCGCAAAACCACACGAGCATCAGTCACGGTCCAAGGACTGACACTGCAATGATGGATTGCAGCTATTTTAGCACATGCTAAATGGGCCAGTTACACCTGTCCTGTGGGCACCGCAGTCCAAACAAGCTGGCCGGGACTTTAAATCCCATTACTTCTATTCCAATAGTAGCTATGCTAATAGCTGCAGCGGTCGCAATAGTTTGGGGGATTTTTGGGGGGGGTGGGGAAATCAACATCTCCCATGCAACAATCCCAATGCATAGGCTGGAAAATTATCGTTTTAGAAATTTGCAATTTCACTTTGACCTTTTAGGGAATTTTTCTTCTTTTTTATACTATTTTTTATGACTTTTGCCTTGTTCCCTGCCATGCCAGGAGGGGCACAGCAAAAGCTAAACAAACAGGCACTTTTCCTATTTTTTTGTCAGGGAATAACGTGGGGAAAGCATGGACGCGATGAGTGAGCGCTTAAAGGACCTTTCAAAATTCCAAAGGGAAAATTCTCTGAACTTTTTTTGGAACACCCGTTTCCCCGGAAATGTCAAAAACACTCGTTTGCGCTCCGAACCAGAAGGAAAGCTCACGGGGGAACATGCATTTCTCAAGTACAAACCCGAAGGGCGGGCTGGCTCTGTTAATAGCATCTGTTGTGTCTACCACCCAGGATCACGCACGTGTTCGCGATGCTGAGACACGCAACGGCGCAGAGCCATTTATTTCAGTTGCAAAGATCATGAGATCCCCTTTGGGGCTCAGATGATGCCGTACCCCCATCCAACACCACTCTGGGGATTTGGGATGCGCCCAATGGTAAATGCCTGCAGAAAGTTGGGTTTTGGCCTTTTATGGCTGCCCAGACATTACCATCATCGTCATCATCACCTAGACACGGGACCGACTGCAGGCTGACATCCCTCCCAGGTCAACCTTGACTAAAAACTCACCTCCAAGCGTCAGGGACAAATAGGCAACGGTCCACTCATTTATAGGCTTCTTTTGAACACGGCTCTTCTCTGCAGTGCTCCAGCCCATCGCTTATAAAGGGGCTTACCCACACAATACTGCAAGGGAGGCAGGCACTGGCATTGCCATTGAACAGATGGCACAGAGAAGTTAAGGGACTTGCCCAGGGTCACAGAAGAAGCCTGGAGCAGAGGCTCTGTCCAGGGGACAGAAGAAACTGGAGTCTCCCACAAACCTGGGGAAACAGGGACACTGCAGAATTAAGCAATGCAAAGGGAGCTCTTCCCAGCCGAGCGGGCTAAACCTGCCCAGGCAGGAGGGGGCTTATCTTCTAAAGGGCAGCATTCGCCTCCTGGGAGGTCTGCTCAGCTCTTTGCTCGAACCCAGCCAGGCAGGTTTGCTGATGCATCTGTGCCACTGATCTCCACGATTAGCAATTCAAGGCTGTTGACTGGTAACAGCAGGCAGCGGGGATGGGGGATGGCTGCAGGAGCAGCCTTCCTTCCTAAAATATAACAAAGGCCTTTGGACATTTTATGCTGCTTAGGGAGCTGTGTGGACTCCACCAGGGGTGTTAGGGTGCCCATTACTACAGGGGGACCCAGTCACAGGGACCTGCAACACAGATGGTCCCCAGCGCCTGGAGCTTTAACCCGGATCTGTGCCAGCCAGGCCCCTATTCATGCCTCGTTTCAACCTTGCTGTACCCAGCTACTGGAGCCAGGACAGGCTCCCAGGTGCTTGTGTGTGTGTGTTGAGCAGGGGAGGTGGCAAAGACACACACACTCTACCTTAACTGGACACGGGGAATAAAACTCTCTCCTCACTGGCAGCTGACAGCAGAAGCCAAGACTGAACAAGGCAGGCGGTTGGAGACAGAGACAGAAACAAGTTTATTTCCCCACCTCGGGCTCACGAGATCACAGCGGCAAGAGCGATACGTACAAAGCGACGCAACGTCCCACGGAGAACGCGAGAACAGAGCACACAGACGAGGACAAGGACGCTCCAGGCTAGCTGCTGCCAAAGAACAGAGGCAAAGCCATGGAGCTCTGCAGCAGAACTGCGGAGGAGGGCAAGGGGCAGGGACACGGGGCCAACTCGGATGGAGAGATGCGCCTTTAAGGCATGTATGTGGAACGAGGGCAACCCTTTCTGGGTGCTGTGCTTGATGGGGGCTGCTTCAAAAGGGGTGCCATGCACTGTATTGGCGAGGTGAGGGAAGCAGCAGGTAGAAGACCATCGCTCCATGTCAGCCGAGCCACACCTGGTAGCTTCAGCTCCGCCATGTAAACATAAAGGCCGTTAGCTGGTCTAGGACCTGCACATGCTAACAACCACGTCTGGGTGCCTACCGTGACAAACCCCCCTGCACCCACCGCCTGGCCTAGCTCCCAACTCCTACTGGAGCATGATGGCCTGTGTATTGCATGTAGAGATGGAGCCCCCCCACCACAACCCCGACTTCCTACTCGTGGCCTCCCTGCAGACCCTACACCTTCAACTCTCCTCCTGCCTGTGCACACGCCTGCGCAGGACATTTTAGCTGCCTGCATGGGATCTTCTTCCTAGAATCAGCCGTGGCTTTCTTCTGCCCTCCCCTGAGGTGCCCTGTGCTCAAGTGGGCCGTGGCACTGACGGCCAGGTGCCCAGGGCAAGCCCGTCGGACGTTCGACAAGAACTCGACCAAAGCAGTGGTCCCAATGGTCAGAGCACTGCTTTTTCGCTGTAACCCAAAGGGACTGGACAGCCTGCTGCGTTAGGTTATTCCCACTTCAGCTCCTACAATCCTCTGGTTCCATCGCAGGGGGGGAGGGTTGGCAATTAATGCAAGTTCAGAAAACCCAAGAGCAAGCAAGGTTTTGCCTGTAGATTTGCTCCAGGCTTCAGTCACCGACAGCATTAAACACCTCAACTTTGGCAACACTCGCACAGCTTATCAGTGAAGTGCTTTGAATCCACTTGTAAGAGATAGATCCAAGCGCGCTGGGGGCTGCTATTATTGCGAGAAGCGGGCTGGCTTTTAGTTCCAAGTCCAGGAATTTTTAAGCCTTGCCCAGTCGCATTCTTGCCAGAAGTAAGATTTTAAAAAAGAAAGAAAGAGAGAGAAAGAAAGATGGAGAGGGAGAGAGAGAAAGAGAGAGAGAGAGAGAGAGCGCAAGCAGAGCGAAGACCCTTTCCTATTCAATTGGCCGGGTCTATCGTGTCACTATTAAGTAGCAGGCCTGCTGGGTAGTAAGTGAAGCGGCACAGGGTAACTTGATAAAACACCGTGCTCTCATTGTAAGGTTCTCTTTGATGTAAGACCTTTGATATCTAATCAGCCTAGAGCTTATTTATCAGCATCCTCTGGCCTGCTCTCCACTCATGCTTGAAATGACTGAATGCAAGGGAGATACTGAGAAGACTCTTTCTGTTCCAGGTGTAGGGGAAAGACAATGCAGTTTGTATAAGACTCCGGAAAGGAAAGTGTTTGGCTGATGAAAAAACAACTGGATACCAAAGAGAGACGGTTTAAGGGTGATTAGAAGTGACTGAGTAGGAGGCGGCAATCCAGAGAGAGGTCCCCCTTTCCGACGGAAGCTAGAGAGCAGGAGACAGCGGGTGGGAGATGAGCATGCTCCGTTTGCAAAGCTGGATTCACTATGGACTTCAAGAAGGAAGGGAAGCCATGAAGGAGATGTGCCACTGTGAGCACAGAGCATTGGTTTTGGCCGTGAGCACGGCATGTTGGTTTTTGGCCATAACAGGTACCTGGGGGTGAAGCCCACTTCTTAGAAGCATCAGACTTGGGAAAAAAGCTAACCCCTGCCCTGCAGTCCAACAGCTGAGCTTGCACAGGTTCACCGCAGACAAGCGGCCATACTGTAGAAGCCAGCCAGCACAGCTGGCCGGCTAGATGGGCCCCTCGGCAGGGGACTTTACAAACTGAGCAGATAAGGGCACTAGACCGTTCTCTCCCCTGCTGGAGATGCCACTTCCACTTTCGAGCTGATGCCCATTCCCTGACCAGCATCTAGCAGACAACTGCCCCACGGCTATTCACACCATCTCTGCTCCAAGGCATTAGTAGAGGTCTCAGCTGCCAAGCTGGCATCTCCAGCGGCAGTCACATTCCAGCACTGGTAAAAAAAACCCCACAAGCTGCTCTCTACTGCTTTTCTATTGATGCCCCTGCCTCCTCGGAGCAGGACAATGAAACTACCCTGCAGCCAACTGATGTCCTGCGTAATAACCTGAGACTGGCTGTCAGAAGGCTGCTGCCACCCCTGGCTTGGGGGCAGTCTCCCGCTCCAAGGCCCAAGCGTGAATGGAGAGGTACACTGCTTTAAAGGAATTTGGGTCTTCCAAGTACTTTGAGCAGTCTCAATATTTCCCATTCACCAGCAAGCTGGGAGCACGTGTACTTGCCCTTCAGAACAAGGATGCTTTAGAAAGCCTACACACAAGGCTTCTGCCCCATCCAAACCCTTCTGTAGTTGCCACACCATTTGGGCTCCTGCTAGGCTTGGCTGAACAAGCGTGAGGGATGTCAGGGAAGGAAGCAGCTTTGGGAAAACAGTGCTGCAACTGGAGAAAGACACGGCACAGGAAGGGGCCCGAGAACTGTGCTTTCTGAGGTACTAGCCCAGTAAAGCAACAGCAGATTCCAGTCTCTGCAACATGCAATTGAAGTGCACGAACTGCTCCAAGCCAGAGACGCTGCACAGCCCAACGTGCGCATCCATGCGGCTCCCCTCAGTCAAAAGCTGCCAGGAGCTGCTTGCCCTGCCATAGCAATATGCTGAATGCTGAAAGGGAAGTGCTTTCCCACCAGCCTCTGTTTCACTAGCAGCTACCGGGAGGTTGTCCACAAGCACAGCGGCAATATACACCCCACTAGGACACCGGGCCACGACTAACTTGCATCCCCACTTTGAAATGCGCCATGGGAGGCTTCTGCAATTGGGGAGTCCTTCCCTGCCCCTGCTCTGAGTTTAAGAACTTGCACCAAGCCTGGGAAGTGCAAGAGGCAAGAAGCATTGGATGGTGACATCTGCTGAGAAGGAACAGCTGTGGGAGGAGCAGCCCTGGGTCAGAGAGAACCTTACAAGGAGGATCTGTTTGTGCTCTGATACTGAGGGGCAGGTTTAGCCCTGGCAACATTGCCCTGTGCTGCAATCAAAGCCCATACTCCCACCACCCCATCTGCAGAGGGTGAGCAGGAGGCTCCAGGACCCCAAACACTGGGAGACACTGATGACAGAACAAAAACAGAGGGAAAGAAGCCAGGCCCAGGAAACAAAGATGAGAGCCGTTACTACGGGGTAAAGTGACCGCTTGCTCTTTCAAGTAACTCCCAGAGTCCTGTGTTTCCACCTTGCTGGACTGAGCAGCCACGGTTCCTCCTCTGGGCACCAAGGGGAAGGGAAGATCACGGGATCCATCACCGCAAGTGAAGTGTTAAAGCGACTGTCAGGATTGCCCCCAAGAAGAGGACAAAGGGAAGCCACGTCTTCACAAATCCCCCTATGCTGCAAGAGAGAGAGAGAGGTGATTAAAAAGGGGAGCAGATGGCAAGGGACAGTGAGGCAGAAACGTATGGGGATCACTGAACCATGCTGTTCTGCTACTCGTCACCCCACTGGCATCAACACTGCAACAGGGATGTTCTACTCATCAGGTTAAGACTTGATAGCAGTGCACAGGCAACTGGACAGTCACTCCTCTCTGCTGTCAGTTCAAATCTAGGCCACAGGTTGGCTCTGCCTGACTATTTCGTGGCCTTACAAACGGAGATGGCAATCTTGGATAATACCTTAGTGCACAAGCATCCACAGTACAAAGACATAATGAAATGCTGCTGCAACTGTCCTCTTTATTCAAACGCCCCTGTACAAGATTCCTTCACAACAGCCGAGACAGGTTGAGAGAGAAGCATAAGGGAAGGCTGCCTGCTATGGTGGGCTCTCCCAGTTCTGTGGATGCAGAGGATCTCAGCCTCCTGGAACATGTCACAGGAGTCATTTAGGAAGAGAGAAGCCATGCAGAGTGCTGACAAACAGCCTTGGGGCTGAAGGGCCAAGGAAGAAGATGGCAATCTGAACAGGCAAGAGTTGGCAGGTCAACAAAATTCAAAATTAATTATATATTGTGATCCAGGACTCAAAAGAGCAAAAGCTTGCAACTACTTTGGACTAAGCCAACTGCCAACCATGGCCACAGAATTATGAACAGCACGAGCAGTGGCCTGAACCACGGGCCAGAGAGGCAAGAGACTCTGTTGGGAGGGAGGGAGGGAGGGAGGAGTCGCTTTACACTATACTTCTCATAATCTCTTAAGCATGCAAAAGGTTAAGCCTTTCAACAAATGGATGCCCCCTGGGTCCCCAACTCACCTGACATACTTCCCATACAAAAGGGAGAAGAAGCAAAGTTTGACCATGTTCCAGGAAGAGCTGTTATCATATCGCATGAGGTTTAATGCCAGAGCCACATGCGAGTGACAATTGTCACAGCAGAGGTTGTGCTAGAACAGAAGAGACATGCAATGAGAATGGCAGTTGCTTCAGATCCTCTCCGGCCATTTCCTCTCTCAGCTGTTGGAAGATTGGAGATTCTCCACAGCCCCTAGGTCAGAGTTTAATAGAGCTAAACAGCTCCCCCAACCCTCTAAGTTATGTACTGCTCCTCCATCCCGAAGGCTTTCCCCAGGCAAGCGTGAACCTGCAGACACACGAGTATCAATAGTTGCACACAGAGCCCAAAACCTGCTCTGGTCCCAATTATTACAGTCTTCTAAAAGAAATGGGATTGGCCTTCAAGGGACCAGGGGCTGGCCGTTTCATGGACAAGTGGAGAGGAACAATGGCAGGCTTGTGCGAGGGTCACAAGGAAATGTTTCCACAAGAAGACAAACAGGCAAATTCTTTTTTGCTGCAACTAATTAAATCAAGGCTTCCCCACAAGCTAAACAAGGCTCTCTTCTCTTCCTTCGGCCTCAGTCAGTCCTCTAGACATTTTGGAAAATAAGGCAGCAGAAGCCAACGGGTAAGACTGTAATGCTGCTGTTTATACATCCCTCTGGAAACTCAGATCCAGGACAGCCCTGTTCTTAATTTCCCAGAAAAGATTTTAAATGGTAGGTTTAGTGACACCTGGTGATTTCACCTGTGATGCGCTGAGCCTGTAAGGTGCTACATGTTGTCAAAGTGGAGAAATACACCACATTAGAGCTGGAATTGGCTGTGGCAAGTCTCAGTACTGGAGATCAGTCCCTGAATTAGCCTGCAAGCATGTGCACACTGCCCCACTGCAGACCTCAGCTTCTACCCCAGGGTATGGTTTGCTGTGCAGCACACAGACTGGACCTCAGGCCACCACAGCCTTACCATTCGGTGCTTGTACTCCTCTGAGGC
>NW_005841927.1:375606-400392 GCF_000455745.1 Alligator sinensis
GAGTACACTTTATTTGGATCCAGTTTCCAGTACCTGAATGAAGAGAAGAGAACCCCTGATGTAGCCACTGTTCCTTCCATTCCCTTGCTGCTCCCTTTCCTTGCAGGCTGCGTGAAGCAGAAGTTAGCAGACAGGCCGCCATTCTTTCATGAATGCAACCGCGGGAACCCAAGGAGCTACTCTGTCCAAAAGGACATGCTGAAGTGGGTCTCAGGATGCTCCCCCACATCAGGCCAGCTCACCCCAGACAGAAGGGGACTGCTGTGCACACAGCATGAATACTATTAACTCCAGGTCTCTCACATTTAAAATACGGACTGCATCCAGAATACTTGTACATATAAATAGAACAAAGAACCTAGGACCCCTCCTCTCCCTCCACGCGCACATGCACGCGTGCACACACACATGCACACATACCCACACTCACGCACGCTTTGATCTGCAGCCTGAAAAGTGAAATCATTGGCAAGATGTGAGCACTGAGAGTTTATCACTCAGCTCCTAATATCAATAACTTGTAGCACTTAAGACTGTCAAAATGCATCTGAAAGGGGGCTTTTAATTTATTAAAACTACTGTTGTAATAGATGCATCTACAGAGTCTCATATTAAAAGCAAAAGTTATGATATTAAAAGAGAACTGATTTAATTCACCTTCTTCCTTGGGAAGCAGAGACATTAGTTGCTTCTTTGAATGGGAACAGGTGATTGCCCACAGTAAGAACTGTGTCACGCACCTGTATCGGTTTCAGTGAATTCAGGACATTTGCATGTGAATTCATTCAGTTTAACAAGAAACAGTACTTACTTCACTGGCCTCCCAAAGGCCATGTTGTCTTCCTGCAAAGAAGAGATCCAGATCATTCAGTGCATACTGTTCTTCCAGGGTCCTTGCTTGCTTAGTGGAGTTGACAACCTAAGTTTTCCTCTATCTAATTTGATCTGGAAGCAGAGCTTATGTGTGTTTGTAGGAGTTTGCATTTCCAATTAATGCCACACCTATATTGTGCTGGTGACTCACCTGTACATTCTGCATACCCCCTCTATGCTTCTTTTGCAAACACCTCTTTCCAATTGCTGAGATGGTCGCATATTCATAGAAGCTGTAAATGATCCATTCCATCACAATGAGACTTGCCCTAATTTAGATCCCCTTTCACCAAAAACACACCACAGTGCATGCATTTTTGTTCAACATGCTGGCTTAACCTTTGCTAATGGAAGCTAATGCTTCTCCAGGTTCACTAGGAGTTAAAAACCTCCTTTCCCCAATTCTCCCATTTTTTTTTATCCCACTCCACAGCTCATCTACATCAGCCTGTAGTCAACACCAAGGTGACTAATACGGTTGCATGAGTCACAGCTCCAGGCAGCCTTGAATCCAGTACGGAGATAGATAGCCAGTGGAAATGCTGGAACATACAGCAGCCCCCTGCTCCTCAGAGATGTACACAGCAATTATTTTAAGCTTTGAATACATGCTGGAAGGGTGAAACAAGCAGCAGCTCCCACACCCTTCAGTCAGGTCAGAACAAGACCAACTTCAAACACCTCCTTTATCAACCAAACCCACCAGCTACTTACTGAGACATAGTAGGGCCCTGCAAAGTCCCGAATGATTCCAGCCGACGTACAGATGCCCATATGGCCGATGATTGGGAAGAGCCATCTACGGAGGTAACAAAAGAATTGTCAGGGTGACGTACGTACTCCCCGGTCACACGCGGGGGAAAAAAGCAACAAGCCAACAAGGGACTGCTGGAGCGGCCATAAGGAGAACTATACGACTAGCTCACTGCAGACAGGCAACCAGCTGTCAACAGAGGCAAGGTCCTACAGATGCACACGGGGCACCCTGAAGATGTCCAGGCAGGAAGGACGCACGTACGGACATCCACCCCCACAGAGCCTCTGACGGGCTGTTCTGCAGAAGTGTTCTCTGCATCAACACCAAGGCTTTTAATGTGATGACTAGCTGGAGTTTTTATGAGGACAAGAGTCCCAGGGGTCAGATCATTCTCAAAGAAGGAAGGAGCCCTAACATCTTTACCTGAACCTACCCCATTTCCTTGTTCTGGGTAAACTGGTTCTAGAAAGGCAGCTGTCTTGAAGACAAACCAAGCCTCACAGATTGGAAATAAAATGTATTTGACCACCTAAGCCATCTTTCTATTGATACCAGGCTGGTTTTCACTGCAATCCTGCTTTACATGTTATAGATAATGGGGCTCCCACCATTAAAGAGAATATTCCTTAGCCTAAATGGGTCCCTTGTTCCTTAAAAGGCTCCTCCTTCCCTGGTATTTACAGCCTTCAAAGAGAGTCGAGTTATGCCTCCACACCCTTAGTCACTGTTTAGAGCTAACCATTTACACCCTGGTCAGTCAGTCACTCCAGCCCTAGAAAATCTCCAATCTCCATCACTCTCAGAACCAACACGGTAGTCTTCTCCATCACTTCTCCGCCTTTTGGGTAAGATCACATTTAATGAGGGGGGAGCATCTGAACTCCCACACCTGGGGCTTAACTACAACTACCTAGTTTACTTATCATTCACACCATTTACTCTTTGCATTTCACTATCTGGGACAGGGGTGGCCAGCCTGTGACACGGGCAGCCTCGGTGTGTGGCACGCGGCAGATCAGGGAGGGTCTCTGGGATGCGATGAAGCATGGGAAGTCTAACCAAATAAATACAGACATTACAAGGAAAGTAGGCGGGCAGCCTTAAAACCTCCACGAAACTCAGCACCATAACAAAGATTTTCCTTTTTCATGAGAAGTTAAGTTGCTGTCATTCGCATTTCTAAACTGGGATGTAGCAGGTGTTTTAGCCCCCATCTCAGCTCAGGCACAGTCAACACCCACTGAGACCATTAGCAGGCAAACAAAAATAACTTGATTAGGGTTGGGATGATTTTGTTGCAGCGCTTTACATATTGATTTATTGGGGAATGGGTTATGTGTATTCCAAGTACCTCTCTCCGCTGTCCTGATTTGACGTGGACTTGTTAGGACACCATTAAGGATTGTCGCGTTTGGATTGGTTTTTCCAGTCTCATTTTTATATATATATATATAAAAACACAAAGGTTTATAAACAAGGTTTGTGAAGACAAACCTTCCTTGTCTTCTTTGTATGCCAGAGACCCGTTATTCCCAGTCCTGAGCCCAAGCCAAGCTCCAGAGGCGGCTCATGGGTTGAGAATAACTGGCTGGGGCTCTCTGTAGAGACATCGCGGCTACTCCACAGGGGCTTCACGGTTTCCTAGTGTATAGTTTCACAGGCTTGTCTATGTAAAAACTCTCAGGACAGGGACTGAAATAAAATCAACCAGAGGCACGAAGCAAAGGTAAAAGCTTCATCTTTACACACCGGCAGGGAGGCTCCCTGTCAGGTACAGCGGCCTTCGATCCCTGTAGCTTAATGCCTTGCTCCAAGAGCATCAACATCTTCGTACCCTTGGCTGATTTCCCTAAGGTCCCTGCGAAAACAAGCCTTTAATTGGTGAGCAAGCTCATCAGCCGGCACCGCACCTGTCCCAGGGGAGCAGTGCCCTGCCCCACCCCGCCCGCGACGGCGGCTTCAGGTGAGTCAGACGCTGAACTTCGAGCCCACGTCTCCAAACGCGCAGCGCGGCTACTGGGCAATCAAGCCGGTATCTCAGCTCCCATCGCTCGCCTTGTGTTTTGTTGGGCAGAACCGAACAACTAACCGCTTTACGCCCTTTCTAAACAGGCTGGTCAGGTTTTTTCTTTCTTGTGTATCATCCACGGCACGAATTTAAGCAGATGTAATCCACCATGTGAACCTCCCTAGCCTGGTACTGTGCGAAGAAAGCCTCTTTTCACGTCGCTCGTGGCTGCTCGAGGGGCTCAAGCTAAACCGAGCACTTCCACGGGAGCGAGGCAGCGTCCACTCCGGGGGCTCGACTGGGGCGCCCCGCGGGCCTTTCAAGGGCGCCCCAGGACGCAAAGCAGGGCTCGTGCCCTCAGGTGCTTCACGTCCGAGGCAGGGCGGATTTGCAACTTGGAGGCTCATCAGAGTGTGTGTCAGTGTGTGCGTGTGTGTGTCAGTGTGTAATGTGCCTCGAGATGGTTTCAAGGTGCAACACGTTGTATTCCCAAGATAAAGGCAGGGTAGATTTGCACCTTACAGACCAACCAAAGTGTGTGTGTGTGTGTGTGTGCGCGCAGCACAAGCTTTCATGAACTGAAGCTCACATGTATATATGTGTGTGTTTACAAACACACACAAAATTATATATGTATACACACACACACACACCACACACATGCACACACACACATACATACGTGTGTGTATACACACCACACACACATGCACACACACACATACATACGTGTGTATACACACAATATTATATATATATATACACATAAACACACATATATACACACCACACGTGTATACACACAATTATATACACATACACATATACGTGTGTGTGTGTGTGTGTGTGTGTATATATATAAATAAATAAATAATTGTGTGTGTCCCGAGCTGGAGCTCACCCCGGCGCTCCGTGGCCTGCCCCGGTCGGCCTACAAGGTGCACGGCGCGGCGCGCCCCCCCGGGCCCGGGGCGGGCGGGCGGACTCACGTGAGCACGGGGATGGGCGTCCACACGACGCAGTAGGGGAAGCGGCCGCGCTCCGCGTCCAGCCCGGCCCCGCCGCCGCCGAACGGCTTCCTCTTGCCCCCCCGCGCCTCCCTTTCTCACCCACACACATATCATCCAAGTGCCCTTTCTCACACACATACATCATACAAGCGCCCATTCACGCACGCACACACACCCAAGTGCCCTTTCTCACCCACACACATATCATCCAAGTGCCCTTTCTCACACACATACATCATACAAGCGCCCATTCACGCACGCACACACACCCAAGTGCCCTTTCTCACCCACACACATATCATCCAAGTGCCCTTTCTCACACACATACATCATACAAGCGCCCATTCACGCACGCACACACACCCAAGTGCCCTTTCTCACCCACACACATATCATCCAAGTGCCCTTTCTCACACACATACATCATACAAGCGCCCATTCACGCACGCACACACACCCAAGTGCCCTTTCTCACCCACACACATATCATCCAAGTGCCCTTTCTCACACACATACATCATACAAGCGCCCATTCACGCACGCACACACACCCAAGTGCCCTTTCTCACCCACACACATATCATCCAAGTGCCCTTTCTCACACACATACATCATACAAGCGCCCATTCACGCACGCACACACACCCAAGTGCCCTTTCTCACCCACACACGTATCATCCAAGTGCCCTTTCTCACACACATGCATCATACAAGTGCCCATTCATGCACGCACCCACACCCAAGTGCCCTTTCTCACCCACACACGTATCATCCAAGTGCCCTTTCTCACACACATGCATCATACAAGTGCCCATTCATGCACGCACCCACACCCAAGTGCCCTTTCTCACCCACACACGTATCATCCAAGTGCCCATTCACACACGCACACACCCCCAAGTGCCCTTTCTCACACACATGCATCATACAAGTGCCCATTCACGCACACATGCGCACACACCCAAGTGCCCATTCTCACACACACGTGTATCATCCAAGTGCCCATTCACATATACACACCCCCACCACATGCCCATTCTCACACACACACACAGCATCCAAGTGCCCATTCATATATATACACACCCCCCAAGTGCCTATTCTCTCACACACACACCCACGTGCCCAGTCCCAGTCACACACACGGATCATCCAAGAGCCCGTTCCGTTCCAAATTCCACTGAACAAAGCTCGATGCTTGTATCTACAAAGATCCAGGGCTATAAAACTGCCCTGAGCCCATGTCCTCCCCCCCAGCCCCCTAGGCCGGGACTCCGGCCATTCCCACAGCCAGGCAGGTATCTTGTGTGCAAACCCCGCCAGTGCTCCCCAGTCGTGCTTGCTCTTAGCGGAGAGGCTGAGATGCAGCCAGGTAAATTCCAAACCCAGTTGAGCAAAGCTCAAGAACGGGGCCAGGAAGTCCAGACTGATGAGAAAAGGCTGAAAGAGCAACAGTTATTTAGCCGAGAGAAGACCGAGCGGGGATTTGATCTCGGTCTTCAGCTCCCTGGAGGGTGATTATAGAAAGGATGGAGATGAGCTTTTCTTTGTGGCTGTGGGGCACAGGACTAGGAGCAACGGCCCCAAGCTGCGGCTGGGGAAATTGAGGTTGGAGCCGAGGAGGAGCTTTCCGACGAGGAGGGCGGCTGAGCGTTGGATCAAGCACCTACAGAAACTGGAAGCTCCCTCCCCAGACATTTTAAAGAGCAGGTTGGACTTGGCTGGGATGGGTTGGTCGGGGACAATCCTGCCTTGAGCAGGGGGCTGGACCCGACAATCCTGTGAGGTCTCCTCCCACCTTGCTTTCCTATGAACATGGGCCACATAACTTCACCTAGGCCAGGCATCCTACATAGGTCCAGGAGTTAAGACACTCCCTGTTATCCAGACTGTCGTCCCACGTACAAGTTTGGATGCCCCCCACCCGTCACGTTTGATTTTAGCCTACAGTGATTCTCACCCAGCATTGGCTGTGGCACCCTGGGGGATCTTGAGATCCTTTCAAGAGTGTTGCAGTGTGCCTCGCTGTTAGGTGTGCAAATGTGATTCACAAGACAAACCCAGAGACTTCACGTAGGAATCCGAAGAGTTAAATACACTCTCACCCCGATGTCTGCGTTCTCTGCAACAGAAGAATTACTCCCTTATTTTTATATTTTTTACTATGAAAAAAAGGTGAAAACTAAGCTGGCATTTTTCCAGGGATGCCTCGAGTCTCAAAAGGTTAAGAACGACTGTCGCAGATGGTTTACTTTGGTCATGAAAATTAGAGAGATGAGAGGGGATTGGAAGAAAGCAACCCCCTGGGAAGGAAAGAAGTTGGAAACAAACCAGATCTTATCAAGAGAACAGAAGAATCGGATCATATGTGCTAGAAGAGCCGTGGGAGGTGGTAATTGCCCATCCCCAGTGAATTTTAGATGAGGATCTCGGAACATTTTATAAATGTGGATTGAGTTCCAGCCAGTCCCGGGAGGTCGGTGTGGGCTAGATGCTGTATTTAGAGCAAGGCTATTTAAGAATCCAGAATATTAGAAAAATAACAGCTGCTTTATTAGGAAGTTCAATTCAACTACACAAGGAAGCTGAAAAAAAAATTAGTTCACCCCAGAAGAGCTCCACCCCCCACAACACACCCAGCAAGACACTGAGGTACGACTTGCCCGACCTCTTCCGAGTCACTTCCCGCCCAAAAGCCAGATGCTTTTTCCCAGCAACCGCAGGGAAACCAGTCTGCAACGTGGGTTGGCTTCACATGCCCCGCACTCCTCTCTGCACCCCTTTTATTACCCCCCTCTTAGAAGTGATTCTGCTTCCTTGTTGCACCCAGATCCATGACCGCCGACTAGCAGACAGCGGGCACGTGAGCCCACAAGTGCAGCAGGGGGGGAAATAATGAGTAGTGCTCGAGGTGCTGTGGAGTGTGAAGCCAGCTGGTGGAACGCTGCTAATAAAACAGTCTTGGCCCAGTTCCTATGTGCACATGCTTGAATCAGTCTCCTCCAGGAACACGAAGTAGGTGCAATGCATCCCGAGCGCTGCATTAATAAAAGGATTGCTTTGGGGAGGGGGGGGGGGGAAGGTCATTCATTCCTAATCAGATTTGGGAGCAGCGTTCCCAATAGCCAGTAGGATATAAATTCACCAGCCAAAAAGGCCCGTTTTTATATAGATTTTTTCCCCCCTTCCGTCTCTGCTCTTCCACGGCGTACACAGCCCCTCCATTATTGAACAGACGCAGCCCCTCCTCAGCTTGAAGCTATTCTAGAGATCTTTTAGGAAAGCATCAAGAGAAAGCCAGGAGAGACAGAGGGTTGATTTTATTCCGTTTTAGCCCAGGGGAAGAGCGCACTTGGAGCACACTGGGGATTAACACCCTATCCTCAGAGCACACGCAGGATAAAGAGCAGAACTGCACGTTTTCCTTCGTGCTACATCAGGCTTAAGTAAAGGTCTGTCTTGATTAGGATTTAAAGCTGCAGTGTTAGTAGGCAATTCAGCTCACATCCTAAAAGGCTAGTTAGGAGGAGATAATATACACTTTAACGTGCTAGCCGGTCAAGTTAGAACCTAGCTTTTATGCAGTGAGGTTAGCTTGCGTCAAAGCCAACTTTCCCTTGTTCTAACCAGTTTGTGTGGACACATGTTAGCTACTATCCCACCCCAAGTCTAGACCAGAACAACTGCGGGGATAAACTTCAGCGCAGGCCACCCAGCTCATCGATTCCTGGACACTGAGATGCCCCCATGGGACTTCATGACACGGACATCTGGTCTGCAGGACCTGGCCTGCCATCCATCAATCGCTTCACCGACGGCAAAGGAGCTTTCAACTTGCGATGCCTTTTGCTCGGCTCGGGCTTCAGTCTAACCTTGATGGGAAAAGGTTTATAGAAGAGCACTCCACTCCTGGCCTTCAAAGAGGAAAAGGCAAAGAGAAAGCACAGGAAAAAAAAAACTCTCTTAAACACAAACAATGCCCAAGCTTGGGGAGGAGGGAGGGAGGGGGTTTCATTTCCATTTCCCTTACAGACACCCAAGGCAAGCAACATTAAAGGGACAAACCCGCCTCCATGTGCTGCAGCAGAACCAAGTGTTAATATTACATCTGGCAAGCGTGGACCACTGCCCCCCTCAGCGAGCCCGTCTGTTTCAGGTTATTTCACATCCGATTTGGTCTTTCAGGTTTTCATTGATGGCAACTGGACAGCGCTAGAGACCAGCATCCTGTATTCTTCCATACAGCGAGTAGCACAGGTGGCAGCCCCAGCCTACCTGCTTCCACCCTGGCCGGTAGCTACAAGGCCATGCCGTCCTTGGGCCCCCTGCTCGCCCACCAGGCCTCACCTGCAATGACAAGGACCAAACGGCTGAAGGGCAGAGGAGCGTTACTGTAAAAGGCACAAAACTCTCTGTATTTCCAGCCCTTGCATCCCCCTTCAATCTCCCCCCTTTCTGCAGGCACAAGAGACAACCCACACTAGCAGAGCACATGTGCTTTGTTAGACAAGCTCTCTCCCGCTGCTAGAAGTCCATCTACCCCCAATTTTCCATTGGAGGCAAGTCAGCCGCAGCTCGCACCAGGTTCTGCCTGGTGACGGTGGCAGAGAACTGGCACCCATCCACCCTAGGACACCTAGTCAGCGGCATGAAAAGGCTGCATCTGGAAAGCAAGCTGCAGGTTGTGAGCGGGGGGTGGGAAAATATCTTCCAGGTATCAAAGGCTGGTACCAGGAGTGCTAGACACAATACCTGCTGCAGCGATCTATGCCTTGCCAGAAAAGCAGGAGAGCAGAAACATCACCAGCCTCCCCATGGCTCATTGTGCCTCTTCCTTTTGCGTTCGCACGCAGGTGGCTTGCGCCTAGGGACCCCTTCTCCCGTCATTCGGGGAGAGGGGCCTGCGAGCCTGGGATCGACGGGGAGGGGGAGCCCTCTTTTCAGACCTACCCTTTAGAAAAGGAAGAGCCCTGCGGGGTGGTGGGGAGGGCATCAGCTTGCATTTCCCCACCCAGTGGGGCATCTCTCCCCCAGTTAGCAATCAGACCGAAAGGGTGCGAATCCTTCCTTTCTGCTTACTCCCTTTCTAGCGCTGGCTCTTACCCAAAGACTGAAAGAAGCAGGCACACAACCAGCTTGTGCTCAACATGCAGCCTTCTCCCAAGCCTTGTCTGTTGTGACAGCTGAAGTGTTATAGGGACTGCCAGAACTGAGCCATTTGCCGGGGGGAGGGGAAGAAAAAAAAAAAGCAAAGCGGGGGGGTGTTGAGGGAGGGAACCCAAATTGACAAGCAAAGCGGCAGCAGCATGTGGGCAGCTGATGCCATGTGCAAGAGCCTAGGGAAATGGATCTGAAATGTCAATTAGGCACAGGTTGATGGAGGACACTTGAAAAATACTCCTCCTCCCTCTGAAAGGCTTGTGCTGGGGTGGGGGGGGAGCTGCTTTTCTTTTCCACAGCCTGTGCCTGCTGCAGTCTGACAGCCACGAACAGCTCAACGCCAACCAGAGACGTCCGCTCCGTCTCTCTTGCTGGTGGCGATATCAAGCAGGGACACACAACCCCCCTAAAACAAGCAGCCAAGCCAGCCCCACATCCCATCTTCAACATTCAGGGCTTCGCTTTATGGATGCCATTTCAGTGCCACCTCCCCCTTCTCACCGCCTGCCACTTGCAAATGACTGGCTAATCCACACAGCAGCTTCTAAATTTAGCAGAGAGAGGGGAAGAGCGAATGGTTTCTCCAAGGGCCCGAGCTGCGGGAGCTCTCCCGTGATGGAGATGCAGGGTCCTGGCACTTCTCCCACCCACAGGCACCACCTCCCATGGACGCCCTCTGAAAGCCCACAGAAGGGCAGTGCCCTGCCTCTGCCAGACCGTCGCAGGCTCCCGTGAACCTCATTTCATGCGACATTGGGAAGGTTAAGTGAAGATTAGCCTGGGGTGGGGGGGGCATTTAGGAGTGAGGCTTTCAGGAGAGCCATTTCCTCACTTGACTTCCCTGCTTCAGTTCAGTTCTCTCCATACCGCACTCCCACTACTTTTTCCTCCCATCCCTTGCAGGTTGAGACAGCTTGGATCCACTGCCGGTGTCCGGGTAGGCTTGCTCCCTACCCAGTCTAGTAACCTGCCATGCAACAAAGCTTCTACCTCCTCCCAGGCGACAAGACCCCGACACCAGAGCCGAGGAGCTTTTAGGGTAAATGACTCCTCTTGGAACCCAAACCTCTCTTGCCTGGAGTTGCAGAAAGCCTAGTTTTACCCTTCAGGTATTCACATTTTCATCTCCTGGCTCTACAACCCTACTCCATCTCCCCTTTGTTCAGCATCTCACTGCAAAAGCTGATGCAAGGAGCATACTAAGAATAGTACAGGTGGCAGAGCGCGTCTCCTGGCACGCTCAGGAGTCACTGTTGTAGGGCACAAGGCTCTTGCCAAGGTTACGTTCACCTCAGAAGACACACTCCCAGAGCAGGGTTAATAGCAGGAAAAAGATAAAATAAAATAAAAAATAGAGCAAGAAGGACACACACCTTTGAGACCATTTTGGAAACATGCTTTTCCTCTTCGGGTCAATTCACAAACATTTGGCTTCCTCCTCCTTGCTCTCTCCTACTCTATGGAAAGCAGCGTTTAATGAACTGGCCTAGCTTGGGGTTAAATGAAAGTTTTGGGGGTGGTTTTTTTCCCCCCATTTGCATGTAGCCACAGATGCATTTTAGTTGCTTCCCTCCGGAGGTGGAGACTAACTGCAGGTTTCCAACAGGTTCAGCCCTTTCAGGTTTGCTGGCAGAAAACCCGAGCCCAGCAGAACCTGCTTAGTAAAGACCAGGGTGAGAGCTGAGTGTCTTCATTAAGAGACAGATCACCCGGCACCACTTTCGCGCTAGGCAGGAGGTCTAGAAACAACCCAAGTGCCTGGTAAAAGGCAACGGCAGTCAGATACCGCTACCTCCTTCGGAAAGACCCAGAAGTCCGGGATTCGCTCACAAACCCGCTTGAGATGAGAAATAAAAATACTAAAGAAAATGTCTGATCTGATCTTTGTGCCAGATTTGGCAAGAAACGTGTCCTGTTCACAGCAACGTGGGAAGGGTTGGAAATACCGAACCGGCGAGAGAACACACGTAGCCTGTAAACCACGGCATATACAAGAAGCTACCCATCTCCAGAACGTGAGAGCACATATAAGAGACCATCTTTCTAGGACTCCCCCCCCCATAAATTCCTGCATCTCCTTATACTTCATCAATGGACAAGACCCCTCCAACCCACGGCATCCTGTCACTAGAGACTGGTTCGGGGGGGACCAGCCTTGCTTCCATCTCCAAGGACCAGAAACCCTGCTGCTGTTCAGTAGGCGACTGAGCCATTGCTGCTTTGTCCAAGCAAAGCCGAGGCGGTTGTCAGGGACATTTCAGGCTGCTTGCAGCGTCAGCTTGGGCAGCCAGCAGGAAATCAATACATCCCAAACCTCTGCAAAGGCCTTTGCTTCAGGCAGTGCGCAAAGCTGGCAATTGCACTGTCCGTTCTCGGTCGTGTTGCAGAGGTGGAGGTGGTTGCAAAGCAGCTCTGACGTGCTAAAAGCTGCAGGGGTAACTAGGTGCCGTCCCCCAGAGTCCTACCGGGCTCCAAAGCGTTCCAGGTAACTTGGCGTTTCCCTTTTCACAGTGGGCCAACTCCACTCATTTAGAGCCTGTGGTTTGGCGAGATAGCATCTGGCCTGTCCCAGGGGAAGGACTGAGGGGAGAGCAAATCTGAATCTCCTGCAGAGTGGGGCATTTGCCACTTTGAACTCTGTGCCCAATATAATGCACTGGATGCACACCTTTTAGCTGGCAAGGCCTGTGGAAGACAGCAGGCAGTGACACTAAGGCTACCTCCACAACCCCAGACAAGGTGTGCCCTGCGCTGCTTATTTCAGATGCAAGAGGCCATGCAAGAAGAGGTAACAGGCCAAGGACGGACTGTTTGATCACTAGGAAGAGATCCACATCCTTCATGGGAGAAAACAATAGGGTGCTTCTGCGACGCTCAGCTCCCTGGTACCCGATAGTACAGCCTCCCCCAACCTCCTCCCTGGATTTAGCATGAGCTCAAGTGACCACATAACATGAGAGCCTCTTCCCATGCAGATCACAGGGTACAAAACGCCTCACCAAACCTTCCATAAGGCAACTGCGTCGGCAGGCCACTCGTTAGCTCCACAAAGCACCCTGGGGAGCCCATCTAGCCCAAGCGCAGGCCAGGTCTGTTCTGCACACCGGGCAGAGCTCACGGAGAGGCAGCCTGCCAGATGTGGGAGAGGTACAGATCCACCCCTCTCCCAAACCTGCATCATGCATCTGCTTAGAAAGATGCAAACCTTTTAGCGAGTCAGGACAAGCCACCAGAGGCTCTCCAGCACAGCCAGCTGCCCCCCGTCTCTCAAACTGCAGCGCCCCAAGAAGCTTGGTTTTCAGCAGTCAACCGCCAAGACAAGCCTTTGGACCCCCTCCTTCCATCCCCGTCTCCATGTGCAAACCCTCTTGCGTTGGTCTCCGGCATGGCCTGACCAGTCCCCCGAACAAATGACAAAAGAGAACTAAAACAAAGAATTGTTTAATTGCTTAACCCTTTCTCTTCCAGGGACCAGAGAAACAGAAATATTCTGCTCCTTCTTACAAGGACAGTAAGGCTTGTGTGTTACCTCTACAATTGCAGGGGCAGTTTGAGACACCATCATCTTTAACACTGGAAAGCTAGGAGCAATGGTCTTTGCAACATCCAAAAGAATCTCAGAGTTTCCTCAAGGAGATCTCCACTGCTACAATACAAAAATAAAAGGAGGCATCTCTGCATATCCTGGGTTAGAAAGAGTTAACCAAAAAAAGAGCGAAAAAAGGGGCTCCTCCAGAGAAGGGGGTAGAAGAAAACAGCAGAGGTAAGTAAATAAAGCTACATCTCTTCCCCAGCATGTTTTTTCTTCACCAATAAATAGGAGTTCCTCATTAACAAGCAATGAAAGCAGACAACCTGCCCCCAAAAAATGACGGGAAGGAGGGGCAAGAGCCAGAGGGACTTCCCCTCTTCAATCGACTAATATTTCTCTTTTTAAACAAAGCAGCCATTTTTTTTTTTAAAGGCAATCCACTGCTCTCGTAGCTTTGTGCTGCAGTTGGCAGGTAGGAGAGCTGCTCTGTCTTGCTAGAGTAAAAATAGCTGTCACAGCATAAGCTCGAAGGGAAGTGACATCTCCCAAGGAGCCAGGGGTTCTGTTCTGTTCAAAGCCTCCAATCTCAGCCTATTTGAGAGTTAAAAAACAAAAACCCAAACCCAAAGCTTAAAAGGCATTGCCTAGCAGAAAGTGGGAGAGGGAAGGGAGAAAGACAGATGCATCCAGGAAGCCTTCAGCAAACAAAAAACCCCAAACACAAACACAGGCCACTTCAAATAAAAATAAGAAACCCACACAAGTGAAAACCATTTCCTGCCACCACTGGGTTTTAAGAACATTGAGTGCCTGGGACTGCTGCCGCACTGCTGGGGGAGTAGCCTGGACACAAGTGAATGGGCTCAGCTAAGTCATGAGCAACATGGACTGCATTGCTAGGATGTTAACTTCAAACAGGCTAGAACGGGAGAGGTCAAGGGCTGGCTTGACCCAGGCAAGTCGTCCGGGTGGGGGAAAAAAAAAAAAAAAGACATGGGGCAAGTTTGCTGGACCTGAGAAACAAAGATCTGCTGCTGAGGGTCTGTAAAAGTACCTCAGAAGCCAGCCTCTGCTCAGCTGTCCGGCATATTGCCAAAGAACCAGGAGCACATTAGCCCTGGGCCCCCATCCACAGAAAATGGAGCAGAGACTGGCTGCCTTTGAGAGGCAAGATGTTCCCACCAAGCCCCTCCATCAAACTGCAGCTGGTGGAAGATGGAGCACTGCTTGGCAGGGGTCTGCTGCACCATATTAGAAAGGATGCTGGCCATGGGACACGGACCTCGTTAGGTCCTTTGTGGCTCATCCTTGCTGTACGGAAAGCAGGTAAAGTGGCGTGTACAAAAGTTGAGGGGAAGCCAGTCATTTTGATCAGCTAACACAAAGCCAACTCTCCCATCAACACCTGGCAGCACTGAGCAGCCAGAGAAGGAAGAGTGGGTACTCGTCCTTCCAACGCAGGTATGGGAAGACCAGGGACTCCACCGTGTGGAAGAACAGCCCTAATATAGCATGCCCACGCACACGCACACATACACACACCCTGTGCCCCGGAGACCAGTGTCAGCACGTTTAAATCTTCGGCAGGAAGAAAAAGACAGTGCAGAAAGATAGTAAGATCTCCAAAGGCTCTTTGGTCTTAGTTGATAGTCAGAAAAAAAAAAAAAACACTCCTCAACTTGGGCTGTAACACAGCTGTGTTAGATCTACTTGATATATTTAATGCTTGGCAAGTGTGAGAGGAGAAAACAGGCTGCAAGTTACTTGGGAAGAGTGGAAGTACAGTGCTGCATTTAAAAAAAAAAAAAAACACTCCTCAACTTGGGCTGTAACACAGCTGTGTTAGATCTACTTGATATATTTAATGCTTGGCAAGTGTGAGAGGAGAAAACAGGCTGCAAGTTACTTGGGAAGAGTGGAAGTACAGGGCTGCATTTAAAAAAAAAAAAAAAAAGTTGTGGTCCTGGCTTTGAAGCCAGCATGGGTAAGGAGAAAGAAGAGCAGTTCCTGAGAGGACCATTGACCCACTGCAAGGACTTCCTCCACTGCTTGTACAGGAGGGAGGTCACATCCATCAGGAAAGATCACCTCAGCTGATGAGATCCAGAGCAGTCAACTGCACTAAAAATGCCAGCCTCTAAAAGCTCAAATACCAGCTGGGATGGGTGCATGGCAGCCACACACAATTGTAGGGCAAGAAGGGGGCTAGGAGAGGGGAAGGTAAAACAGGGCTAGCAGCAGCTTGGGTGGAAGAGATGGAAGTGCCGTTATCAGCCACTTTCCCTTGGTAGCTTCAGTCACGCCAGTTATCCCAGCCTCAAAACCTCACGCCCCATCTCCTTTTTTACCACCATCTTTCTTCATGGGGTCACAAGTCACAGAGGAAATCAATACTTGTGCTGGGAAAGAGGTTCCTCCTCCATTCAACTGCATGTATTCAGTGTCTCCATTTATGCATCAGCTAAAGGAGATGCCCAAAAGACAGACAGGTGGTAGCCAAACCCTAACCAATATAGTCACCTTCAGCAACCATGTTAGAGCCAGTGGCCAGAGAAAAGCCCCCTCGAGGTGTTCGGTGGGCCAGATGGACTTTCTATGATCACCAGCCCTGAACCTAGGGCCAGGAGCCAAGCTGGCGGCAGAGCAGCTAAGCCAAGCATCAGAAACCAAGATCGCTGCGGTAAAATCATTCTGTAATCCCTGCCCTAGGTTTACGTTTTATTTAGCAGTTTAACATCCCCTCTGCAAATGCACGAACGGAGACGATGCCCCTTCCGCCAAGCCATACAGCAGCGTCAGAGAAGGTCACCAGCTTACACTGCTCACAGACAACTCAAAACATCCTTACAGGGACTAAATTCCACTACAGGCGAACCCAGACTGCTTTGCCATGCTGCTCAGTAGTGTGACAGGGGGGAGCGGGGAGAGGTGGTGGTGGTGGTGGTAATTTAACAAGAAAGCCACTCCTGCCCCTGCCAGCTTGTCCTACTCTGTGCATAGTGTGAAACAGTGCAGCCGTTCATCAGAGAAAGTTCAGAACCAAGGAAACGGGGTTCCCGTTCAACAAAGCAATTAGAGGAAGGAGAGGCAGGTCTGTTTTAGCTGGGCCGGCACTGGACTTGCCCCTCCGAGCTGTCTTCATCGTCTGAGCCTCCAGTCCCGCTACTAGTCAGTCCTGTGATCCGGTAGCCCATGTTCAGCAACATCACCTCCAAGGGATCTGCATTCATTCGTCTCTGGTTAGCCTGGGAGGCACCTTCCATGTCTTCCACCACACGGCCATTGAGGGTTTCGCTCTGCAAATGAGAAAGGAGACTGCATGAGGAAGACTGTGCCATGAGACAGCCTTTGACTCACGCTAACAAATACTCCAGGACAGCGGGTATTATTCCTACTGCTGCGCTCTGGAGCTCAGGATCCCTGATGTGAAAATAGAGTCAAGTCAAATCCTGTTTAATGCCACAGGCTGTATCTGGTACCTAGCAGGTCTGGCCCCATTCCAACCCAGCAGCATAGACCTAAACCACACAGGCAGCCACACCGAGAGGTCAGCATTTAGAATAAACAGACATTCTCCAGCATGTAGGATGGAGGTGGATGTAATGGCTTGATGGCCCAGCTCCTGCCACCTGCAGGGGAATTCAGAGTCTAGCCATCTCTGCTCAGCTTTGGCATGCAGGAGAGCTCTGCACTGTACAGCGACTCAGAAGCACAGTTCAGGCGTGAAAGTCCTCACCAAGATAGGGATGGGAGGTTAACCGCAGCCACATCTGCAGCTCACAGGATGGCATTTGCAAACATGTGCTCGGGCAGTCAGAAATGCTGTCCTGTGCAGGTACAGTTTCCCTCTTGTGCTACCCAGGTTCACTTGGGATGCCCAGCATTCCTCTAAGCGTTCCATATGCATCCCCTCGTTCCACGAACAGGAGAGGAGTGATCAACCCAGAGTGGTAAAACCCAGGCGTCTCCTTCCAACACAGCCGGTTTTCCCTGCTCCCTGTAAATCAGTCTTTGCAGTCTGGTTGCGCAAAGGCAGTCTACCTATCACCTGGCAAAGAGTCCCCATGCCCACTAGCGAGTACTTCTCTCTTTACAAATGCTCTTACCTCTGGCCTGGGATTCCAAAGCCGCACGACTGGATCGATGCCACTGGTTGCCAAGAAGCAGTAGCTTGGGTGAGGCTGCAGGCAGTTCACAATCGACTCATCCCCTTGCAGCACTCGCACAAGGTTGGTAGTGTCTTTCTCCCAGATGAAGAAGGAGCCATCGTCCGAGCCACTGACGATGTACTGCGCATTGCTAGGGTGGAGAACACAGATGCACAGAGAGCAGAGCAGAGGTGAAGAAGCTAGCAGTCACACCTTTGCCGAAAGGTGTGGGGCAGCGTTCTGGACAATTAAACCGCACCCAAAGCACTAAGGGTCATGGAAGTTGTATGGGCTGGAAGGATCCTTTGCTACAGAGCACAGAATAAGGATGGGAGCTGGCTGTCCCTCAGTAGGAAAGCCAGCACTTTGCTAACTTATCCTCATGCGCATACAAACCTGTAGCTCAGAAAGTTGGCTTGTGACAGACCTCTAAAATCCAGCTGGGGTTTCACTGATCATTTAAGGGGCCTGCCAGTATCTTATACCTCACTACTGAATTATGAACATCAGAAACCTATGCACCTCCAGCCTCACAGCTGGCTATTTCTAGATATGGACAAAGAGGTGGTTTTCTGCCTTGTTTCCCCCTCTTTCTAACCCATACAAACAGGCATACTGAAAAGATTGTTCCCAGAAGAAGAAAACAATCTCTATGCTTATGTGCTATTTAATCTGTGAATCTAGAGAAACATAGAGGTGGCTTCTAGTTGTAATGACAGCAGAGGTCACTTCACTAATGCTTCTGGTTTGCAGTTGGGTTTCCTCTCATAACCCTGCAGGCAGAGAGAGGCTGCACATCACGACACATCCAGTCAATGGCAAAGCTCTGGCATACTGTCCAGATGTGCAATGGCAACATACCTGCCAAAGAAGTTGGCCTCTTTGATATCCGTAGTGGTGTTGCAGTGGCCGCAGTACCGGTATTTATAGTCGTAGCTGCGCTCCCTCAGCACCATCTCATCTTCCGAAATGGAATCTTTGCGGCCAGTTGCTCGCAGCCGGATTGGGCCGCTCCCTTTCTTGTCTTCAGCTAGAAGATTAGCGAAGAGAAAGAAAGATTTCCCCTCTTTACACATCATGCTTTGGAGAGAAAGAGTTGTGCATGCAAGAGACTACTCAGCTGCCAGTTCTAGCTGGCGGTTTACACATGGAACAGGGCTTACCATGTGCCTTTCTCTATACCCTTCCACCAACCTACCTCAAATCCCTTCCAGCAGGGCCAACCCTAGAGCTCCAGTGCAACCCACAAACGAGAGAATGGCTACCTTTCAGCTCAATGGCTCCCACAGTAGATATGATATCACAACTGGAGCACTTACTGTTCCCTAGTCTCTGGGGAGGCTGCTATAAAGAGGTGGAAGCCTTCCCTTGAAGGCATTTTCTGGTGTACTGGTACTAGCAAACTGCCGTCCCACAGGGTGAAGTCTTAGCAACTGAACCTTTTTTTTTTTTTTAAAGGGGTTTGCAGCCCAAGTCTGCTACCCTGCTTTGTGCCTCTATCATTCCACATTGTGGATAATGACAAAATGAGACTACAGCCACACTAGAACCCCTCCAACAGCTTAATATTTTACAGTTGGCTTTCATTTTCCCCCTTTTTTCTCTATGCATATTTCCATTTTGCTTTCCATTTTTCCCTCTCTCACCTATCCTCTAGAAGCCTGTTGCATACCACCCAGGGGTACACACACCCCAGTTCAAAAAGAAAGGGAGGAGAACTTTCCACGCTTAAGGAGCAGTTGCAGCAAAAAAGACAAAGCATGACACACTTGGGAACCCAGATCTCTCAGAGATCAGCTGTCAGTTAAAAAAAAAAACAACATAGCAGGACGGGTCCTTGAAAGCATCAATTACAAAGGCAGCTTTCAACTAGAAGATCAAATCATTCTCTGGGCAAATAACTGATAGCATCTAACAAGCCTCACTTTAGGGAGCTATAATTCCAGGGGGACATGCTTCCTTGGGTTACATTAACATCCAAAGAGAATACAAGGACCATGCTGAGCACTGGCACCCACCGTTATCGCTTTTAGAGAAGAGGGCTGCGTTGATGTCTCGGTCAAGGGCATCACAAGCGCTGCTATGCGCCTGTTCCGGGAACTTCCCTTTAAAGTCATCCAGACACTCCAGTGCTTCTGCCACATACTTCAGTTCGAAAAGGCAGCGGGCGAGACGGAAGTGGGCCTTCAGGTGGCAGGGGTTCAGGGAGATAGCCTTCAAGCAGTCTCTTAAAGCGTCGTAATGGTCACCATCCCTGCAAAAAGATGAAAACACCCTGGAAGTGGACAAGGCCTACATATCCACCAGCCACTCCCAGTCCTGGAGCTATCTGAGGATTTTCTACTTTCCCCAGTCTCCCCACGTGAAAAGGCTTCCCACTTGCTCATTAGCACCCATACCACTTGCCTACTTCCATCCCAGCCATCAAGTGAACCCAGCTTATTGACGGACACAGTACAGAAGGACCAGCGCCTGTCTGAAGGCCTGGCCCCCTGCTCACTCCCCTGTCAAGGTATTGCATATAGGAAGCCCCATGGTTTGAGCTACCAGGCTACATCCTACAGAGCAAACATTACAGGTGCAGACTGCTGGCTCACCAACAGCAGCCCCCTCCTCAAAGCAGCAGGACTTTAGACCAAGGCCCTAGAGCAGAACACAGCTTCCATTCCCCGCACACAGTAGCTCAAGAGTACCCCTGTGTGGCCAAGTAAGTAGCAGCATGTTTCACTGTCCAGGGATCAAAACAACCAGCCAACAAGGGATCACAGAACCACCGCAATTTTATATTCCCTACAAGTCCTGATCCCATAATGTGGCAATTCTTCCTGTTCTCAGTGACAACCTGTTAGACCCTTGAGTCTGGCAAAGAGAACTGAGGGGCTCTGGAGCGTGTCAGACATTCCTGACAAAACTACCCTTAAAACACCAGGCAAAGCCACCCTGTCTCCCTTGCAGGTTTAAAAAAAAAATCAGATGCAAAGATTAAGTGAATGACACAAGAAATATCTTAACCCTCTTGAGCAGAAGAGCCAGAGCCTAGACTGTTGGTACCACGCTTTGAATATGTGCACAGGTGCAGAGTACTCAGTTTCATGGCTCTTCTACCGATTTCACACACCAGGCACAACCTCTCTGCACCGTGAATGTTCAAGAGAGGGCACCAAGATCAGGACAATATATGTAGGTTATACCTCTCTTTCTGGAGCCTGGAACTTAGGCCTCAGCACTGCTTAGTACACCAAGCCCTTTGGTGCACAGCTCCAGAGTCTTCTGCAGAAAGGTCCAGCTCACTTACCACTTGCGCTTCATGTAGGCTGCAGCTCTGTTCCCATACAGCATGGCATTGTTGGGTGCCTTCTGAACAGCTTTGCTGTACAGCTGGATGGCTTGAGTCCACTGCTGGCAGGCAAAGGCCTCATTTGCTTGCTGCTTAATCCTTTCCAGATATGGAGGCAGCTCCACCTGAGGGCTGCAGACATAAGGAAGAGTGAGGTCAGGATCTTCTGGGGGGTGTGGGGGAAATTTAACCAAATCAGAAGCAAATATTTAACCAGACCAGACTACTGAAAACCTGACACTCCAGATCACATCCAGGGTCCATATTCTCCTGTTTCTGGTATTGATTTTTACCAGATGCGCCACATGAAGGTACAAACAGCTCTTATAAATTGGGTAACTTGCCCTTAGGGG
The DNA here is from genome assembly GCF_000455745.1 of Alligator sinensis. Taxonomy (NCBI): domain Eukaryota; kingdom Metazoa; phylum Chordata; order Crocodylia; family Alligatoridae; genus Alligator; species Alligator sinensis. Next base: position 396,785 of record NW_005841927.1, read on the forward strand.
ATGTTCTTTATAAGCCCATCAACTTTATGCCATGGAACTCAAAGATGATTTCTAATACTCATTTAACAGTGAGTGCCTTAATTATCTGTATGGATCCACTAAATCCTTTGAGTCCTGCTAACGCCCTTTGGATCTAGTATCTTGTGGCAGTGAGTAGTGTAGACAGTGTTATTGGTTTAAATTTGCATTCAGGTATGCGAGAGCTCTCTTTGAGATGTCCACAAAGCTCATTCACATAATTTTTGATATGTCAAAGACATCTGATAAACTAGCATTTTAAAAGGCACAGATGAAGGTGTTAAACTTCAGGTTTGCCTCCGCTTCTCTAATTCCAGGTAGTCCTTAAAAATCAATGTAGGAAGGAGGGAAGCAGAGCGGATAGCTGGGAACAAGAAAGCTTTGTATTCATCCCCAGGACAGTACTGAATCAAATGCCATTACCAACCAGTGGCTGCAGAGGAGTGCATGCAGCTATTCTGGGGGCATTAGTTCAAGCATGCAGCACATAGGTACCCAGGTTACAACCAAGCCCTTTTGCCAACAGAGGAGCAAGGGGACCCAGCGACAATCTTTCACCAAGCACAAGCCACCCTCTTCAGGTCAAGGAGCAGAGACCAGCTGTGGATAAGCAAAGGAGTTCAGTGTCTAGGCTTAAGGCCAGGTATCAATGTTACCAGCAAAGAATCCCCACATGTAAGAAGATCTCTACCAACAGGATCTCCCCCATCAGGCTCCTGAAGACCCTTAACAACTAGCAGATGAGCAAACCCCCAAGTGAAATACCCGGAGCAATCACTAATGAGCGAGTAAAATGGAATCACATTCGACACAGCAGCTCCAGATTTAAACAGGAGGACAGACAGGTCACAGAGCTCTCATGCAGACAAGTATATCCACTTACCTGACATGGGCTCGTCCCTCAGACAGCCGGAACCCATTGCTGTGGAGATGGATGCCGTTTGACACTCCGTTGGTTGATGTTTTGCCATTCTGCACTTCTGAAAGGGTGCAAACAACACACACACACACCGAAGTTAAGAGGGAAACCAGGTGACAGGCCAGACAGATCTCCCCATCAATCCAGATGCAGACCAGAGGTAAGCAGCTACAATTCCACGGACTTCTCTTTAAAGTCTTTCCACCTCGAAGCACATACATTAGGGAGGAATAGCTCAGATACCAGGTATGTAAGCGCTACAAGTTCCCTCACACCAGAACTTGAAAGGAAAAAAGTTGGATGCACTTAAAGCTGTCTCCTCACATAAAATAGAGGACAAGATGAAGCTCATATGGAAGCCACCTTCAACAAGCTGGACCTGGGCATAAACAACAATCTACCATATCTGCCTTTGAGTACTAGACCACTGATGTTTTAAAAGACTGCTGTTTCAGCCAGAACAGTGGCTTTTCAAGCTATAACCTTTAGATCCTCTAAGGTTTTATAGGTGCCTGGAAAACAACTGAGAAAAATATCATGGACCTGATGAAGGTAGGGGCTGAGCAAGAAGGAGAAGCAAGGTGTTTGGAGCTTAATCAGCATTGCAAGCAAGGGATCTTTCCTCTTAGTTCCTCTTGAATAAGCAAGATAAAAAGCCCTTATCTCCATTAATCCTTTGAAGGCCAATAGCACCCATAACGCTTGCCCCTTCTACAAAGCTTCTCATTTTCATATCTACAAACTGTGCCCAGAACACAAATGAGGGGCGAGTACTGTTATGTCCATACTAGAGGTTGGGAAACTCAGGGAGGATGTGACGGACCAAAAGACAGACTGCGTCTAAAGCAGGGCTAGAACCCAGGAACTCACGGCTCCCAGTCCCACACTCCTCTCTGCACACCTTCTTCATTAGCTTATCCAGAAGACTTGCTTGGGTTGAAAATAGCATGAACTGGCTTCCAATTGTCTTTTTTTTTTGTTCTCAAGCCAGCTTCCAAGTATTTCAGTTGCACACAGGAGCAGAAACCAAATGGTTAACAAAGAAGAGTGAACTGAATATAACAGATAAGCAGCCACCCAGGACATGCCAGGCAGGTGAGAGGGTTGGGAGGGCTCTACATCCTCCCTGGAGCTGCCGAAAGATTTGGTGTGGAGACACCCACTAATGGTGCGATGTAAGTGTACATGTGCCCTCTGCCGGACAGCCTGAAACAGTGCAGCCTCTGCCCAGAATCTGTCCCCGTCATTTTGCTGCAACTACAGCAGTGGGCGGGAGGAAGTTAAGGATTGAGACCATCTCCCCTCCATGTCCTGCCATAGAAGCTGTGGACTCTCCAGGTACTATAATTCAGCTGATTAAGGTACTTTTGTGAAGGGAAGAGAAAAGAGAACAGGGCTCTTTGATTCACCAATCGCTTGGGACCCACTCTGTCACCTAGGATTAAAAGAAAATCCAAATGCACTCTTAGAGGCCCAGCCCAACAGAAGGTATTGCCATAAAGTGAGAGTACAGCCCCAAGGCCTTCACAGTGCTAAAGACTAGTGGATTTCCAGCAGCGGAAGAGGATAGACCTGCCAACCTTATTCTTAGGCACAGTTTTAAGACAGTCCTTCACCCCTCACCCACATTTCTTGGCATTTCAGTTACGTCTGCATACTTGCTCTGTGAATGGCTTTTGGAGCAAAATGTACGAGTCGCACTGCAGAAATAGCCGAGCTACTCCCTGCCCCAATTCAGTTTTCCGGTTCCAGCCCAGAAAAGATTTCATGCTGGAAGGTGTCAGAGTGTATAACTTGGCTATGCCTGGCTCTCCCTTCCCTTGCAGACTCACACTTACCCACTGAAGTATGGCACTTCTTTGGCAGGAGAAACGTGTATGGCCGTTGCTTGTAAGTCAGGTCAAATAAGTAGACCTAAAAAGGCAATGGGAGACTATGAAAAAGAGGGCAAAACAGTTCATGACGCTCTGATGCAAGAACTATAATGATGAACAAGGCACCACACTCCCATAGAGCCCAGAATTTTGCCTTCTGTCATTTTCAAAGTTTGGTAAAATGTTACACACACACACACACACACACACACACACACACACACACACACACACACACACACACACACACACAGAGCAGTATCCAGTGCTGCGACAGGAAAATACAGCTTCAGAGGGAACTGTGCTGAGGCATGGGAAGCTTGTTCTACTGAATCTATGGCAAGTACATACAGCAAGAATTAACCGGAGGCTGACTGGTCAGCGAAACCAAAGAGGCTCCAGCTATAATAGGATAATATCTGAATCATTCGATAATACAACAGCCTGTGCAAACAGGGCACTGAATCACTTGTCTATGGATACGTGACAATCATAAACATTCATCACTGGGGAAAGGAGGCAAACGGGTCACAAGTGAGGCAAACTATCTATAAGCAAACGCTAAGACTTCCTTCCGGCAGAGAAGCCCAGAATTCAGTCCCACGAAGCCCTGAAATAAAAATGCACTGCCACATGAGCTGCCAACCCAGATCAGACCCATGATCCATCCAACCCAACAGCCTGTGTCTAAGACCCGAATAAACACAGGTCTTGAGAAACATGCAAAAAACCCTATTTGGAATACCCTGCCCAAAAGGCAAGTCCCACCTTAATCCTCACTAGTTAATACCTTCAGC
>NW_005841927.1:400423-418576 GCF_000455745.1 Alligator sinensis
TGTTTCACTGGAATCTAAGCCAGCCCTACTTGTGCAGGTGTTGATTTGCAACAGGAAGAGATTAATAATAGGTTTGACAGAGGACCCAAGAATGTCACCCATTTCTTGGAAAGAAAACTTAAATACCCTCAGTGAAAGCCATTGTCTCTACTTGCACCACTCATCCTCCAGACTCTACTGCAGTTTAATGTTTCACTGTAGATTTTAGGGAAGATTGCCAAGGTGGTTCACTCAGGTCAGGAAAGATTTACATCTCTTCTGGATGGGAGAAAAATTCATCTGCAAAACCACTATGAAATACTACTCAGATTGAACACTCCATCTACCTCCAAGGGGAAGAAGGTCATTTCTAACAGTTAAAAAAAGTGAATCTGGTCTGGAGAACCACCCTATTCACACTGTACTATAAAACACAGGTTGCGAACAGCCTGGCACATTGACACTGCTCTGCAGAGGTTAAGTCAGGCTGCAGTGACCCCTGCTAATAAAAGCTGCAGGTGAAGCTTGTACCTAGACTTCAGGTCACAACCTACCTGCTCCCCTCCCATGTTAACCAACAGCTCCGTGCCATCAGGACTGAAGGTGACATATGTGGCTACTAGAACTCTCAGGCGATTGTTGTAGTCAGGTAGTTTCACTGGAAGATGCCCTGAAGAGAAGAAAGCCCCAGCATAAGTTACTTTAAAACTTGTAACCATCAATAGCCTGCTTCACCCTGGCCATTATGGTTTACGGGAGACTGCTGGGACACACATGAAATGCAGTCACATTCTAAGCCATTTTTATACTGTCATGGAGCCTGGGATGACTTCCCAGTTCCTGAAGCGCTCCAAGCCAGTGGTGCTCAATGTTTTCACCATGCAGGCCCACCAGGATCGAGCCTCACCCTCTGCCCTTGCCTACCAGGATCAAGCCCTGTGGAAAGCCCTGCCAACGGGATGACATGGCACTGGGGACTGGATCTGGCCCGTGTCAGGAAACTTGTTCTCAAACATGCACAACTGTCTTTTCATGTCTTTTTAAAGCCTCTTTGGCAGGGCTATGCTTGTGTGTGGAGGAACCAGACCTCCAAAGACTCATGTTTGCAGGTCAGCTCAAACCCAAAAACAGTAGAACATGATTTCAGCAAAAAAACCACCAAAACCGGGGCTTCATGGCACTCACTATAATTGCAGAACTGACCAATTTGTGGATGGGTCTGTATGAATACCTCATTATCAACACTCCAGTGTGTCCCTGTTAGACTCACTGGGGCATAGCCTAACACTGTCTTCCCGACTATGCAGTGTTGAAGGGCCAAAGACAGACAGAGATCCCATAGTGGGACTTTAGAAAAAAAAGCTCTTTTTAGAGAAGCCTCTCTCTAGTCTGGCTAGGAATATTCAGTCTGTGAGCAGAGCAGTTCTAACATGCACATATTAAATGCTTTCAAACGTACTGAGTGATGAGCAGAGATGAAGGAAGCCATGCTGACAGCCCCAGAAACAAAAGCCCTGCTTCTCCACAGGATAGGGAGAGCACAAGGGTGTTGTGCTACAAGTATTTCAAGCAGGGTCCTGGCAGGGCTCTCTCTAGAGGAGGGTTTAAAGCAGGGGTGGGCAAAATGCGGCTTACAGGCTGGATGCAGCCCACCAGGCCATTCTATCTGACCTGCGGGGCCCCTAAAAAATTTAGAAAATGAATAATTTATCTGCCCCGGGCTGCCTGTCATGCAGCCCTCGATGGCTTGCCAAAAAATCAGTAAGCAGCCCTCCACCCAAAATAATTGCCTGCCTCTGGTTTAAAGTCTACAGCTTATTCAATCCTTGATTCTCCAAGGATGCTCCAACAGGGTGCCAACTAAGCTGTGGCAGAAGAGCAAGAGCAGCTCATTCATTACAGCTAGTTCAGTATCCAGCAGTAATAAAAGATCATTAACTTTCCACATTGGGTATGAATTTAGAGCCTAAAAGACAAGACAGGAGGAGTATCTGGTCCTTCCCCATGTTCATTCATTTGCATGTCATAGCTTAAGAGCCAGTGCTACCTGGAGCTACATGCCACAGGATGTCCGTTCTGTCAAGCAGAGACTGCCTGGCTGGCATTGCATACACGCTGCACAACACACTAGGAACCTAGACCCTGACTACAGCTCTTAGGCAGCAGCCCAAAACAGGCATGTTGGAGCAGCAGCAATACCTGCTACGTAGTACTGGGCCGCACCGTCAGGGAGGGGTTTCTGCCGATCACAGAATGTGTGCACTCCGGCCGAGGGACTCTGCTTCATGCTTTTTCTGACCAGAAAGAAGAGAAGTATGTTATAATGATAAAACATACAACTGCCAGGCTTCACCCTGTCTGGAGAGAGACTTCATTCACTCATAAGGGCATGGTCATAGGTTAAACACTTGTGCAACTGCAAACCTGTCCCAAGCAACCACAAGAGTGCCAGGAAGTTGCACTTGCCTGTGTCTAAAGGATGTTGGGAGGGAAGAAAACTTAGTACCATTGCACAGCCGAGATGGATCATCACCAGCTCCTCTTGCTGCCCCCTTCCCACTATGCAAAGCCTCTTTCAGATCTTGTGTTACTCACTTCTCTGTCAAGAAGGTCCTATAAGTGATGGTCACCATTACCTGTGGTTGTGGATCATGCGTATGTCATACAGCCGCACGAAGGGCCCACTGGCGCCCACCGCTAGGTAATTGTTATCCTGGGGGTTGACAGTGAGGCATTTGGCCTCCACCAGCTGCCCACAGTATTCAGTTAGGTCTATCAGTACTTCAGAGCGTTTGCTGTTCTCTCGCAAATCATACTGCCTACAAAAAGTAAGAGACAGATTTAAGTAACCCATGTCGGTAGTAGAGAACCATGGCAGTAGCAGTATGAAGCTTCTCTCCATGCAGAGAGAGAGAGAGAGAGAGAGAGAGAGAGAGAGAGAAGAATTCGGACAACACGATCTTATTACTGCTAGACAGTAGGCTAGTTTTTATAAACGGTCTGTATCATGTGCAAAGAGGATGAGAGAAGGGACATCTCGTATCCCAAGGTATGGGACACCCGATTTAATGCACTAACCCTCAACATCTGGATAACTATCATTCTTAACAAGTCTATTTCGCATGGGGATTTTAGTTAGCGCCAAAAGAAACACTAAATCTTGATCTCGTGTGCATCAGATCCAGCATGAACCCTGGAACAGATTCTCCGAGGGCACTATCTTTAGTCATTTTAGAGTCTCTTTGATGATTCAAGAGCACAAGTCACACAGGACATGCATCTCACCTTCCATTTTTTGCATTTATGTGATAATATCCTTTACTTAAGTTGAACTGCTGTTATTTTTGTCAAAAGTGATTAAAATCAAGTTCTTTCACATAGGGACCGTCTCCTACTAGATCTATGTATAACACCAAGCATGATGGAGCCGTGGTCTGATATTGCTATGATGTTTAGAAGCCAGTAAGAATTAAATAAGGTCAAAAGCAGAAATAAGAATCAGTAATTGATGGGTGATCCAGTGTTTTCCTTCATCATTTAACTGAACTGCCAAGCCAGCAGGAGGGGGCAAGGATGTAGGAGAGCTAAAGGTATCAGTGACTGTTCAAACAGGTCTTTCCCAACACCAAGAGATGTACCCTGAGATGACCAAAAGCTATTTACCTGATCAACCCATCCTCTGCTGCACTCCAGAACGTATTTGGCCACATGGGAGCCGTGGCAATGCGCTTCACCCTGTTGGTGTGGTCACCAAACATATGGATGGTTTCCTTGACAGTCAAGTCATGGACGTGCACTTTGGAGTCTGCAGCTCCCGTAATGAGGATCCGATCACCCGAATGCGGCAAAAACTGTGGAAAGCAGATTGGTCATTCAGACCAGGAAGCGCTTTGGACTCTTCACACACTGCCCTCCCTCTGGCAGAGAAGGAGGGACACACAATCACAAGACAAAGCATCCTTCACAGTGACCCAGTCTCAGCTGGCAACTGCTGCAGCTCCCTTTACAACAAGCTGCTGCAGCCAGAGTCACCTCCTGAAACAATGCTGAGATCACAATACGCAACAGTGCAAGATGACAGGAGCGCCCGTCTGTGCAAGTCAAAAGCTTTTTTGGTGGCAGATTATTCTTATTTGCAAGAGGCAGAGCAACTCTTACCATGTCAGAAAACCCAAGACTGAAAATCTAGAGAGAGGGTTTTGCATTCTCTAATAAGCCATATGCACATGCAGCTCCAGCTATTGCTGCTTGCCCTCAGCCTGACAGCAGTGACCAGGCAAATGGAGCTTTTCTTTCTATTAAGGAGGATGTTACTAAATTGAGAGCAAGTCTGTTTTCAAAATTTCAGTCAGTTAAGTCCCATTTCACAGGAAGATGCAGGCCAGTCAGACCAGTGGGCAGCTATCCAAGCTACAAAGGCTTTCACTCACCTTGACAGAAAAGATGTTTGCAGTATGTCCTGTGTGCATGGAAAGAAGTTTCTTGTGATGCAGTGGATCCCAGACAATGGTGTGCTGGTCATCAGAGCCAGAGGCCAGCAAGCTGTAAAATCAAGAGGAGAGCACTACATATACTGCTTCACTCCTGGCTGCATTTAACTTCTCATCCACTCCTCCTGCAGGTTAATCTATTCACAACTAGGACTCAGGATGTATTGCAGCAGCTCTCAGACAAATTCAGTGATTTGCAGGTTGCTTTCTAGGTAGGGGAGAGGGGGTACCTCAGGGAGAAGATGCTGCAAGTAGGAGAACACATCTCCATCAGCAGAAGATGCACAGGATGAGAGAACATCAGGTGGCGATCCCTGCAGCTGTCAGGACCACAGACCAAGAACTGCTGCCCTGAAGCCAAATGTCTCCCTCAGGTACATGACATTCCTGTGAGCTAAGTGGATTTGGGTGGACAGTGAGCAGAATGTGTCCCTGGGCTACCTAGAATGTCTTTCTTCCACTTGGTTATTTTCCATGTGGGGAAACTATACACGGATGATAATGAAAAGAAGGGAGTTATTACGTGGATGGAGTGAATACTGCATCCATGTAATGTGATCCCCCCAGAGGAGTACTCTGAGCACAGAGAAGGGAAAAAATCTGCCATTCTAGTCCCAAATCAGAAGGATACAGCCAGCAGAGACCCACTGGGCCCTGACACCAGCTTAGTAGCATCCTGGCCCTCCAGGACAGGACCTTACACTTGTCATCAAGCCTAGTTCTCTTCTACACTCACAATCAGGTCATTTCCAGTGACCTCCAGGTCCAACCAACAAGATAAAGAGCCTCTTCTTGAAACCTGGACTCTGCTACAGTTCAAAAGCTTCAGCTCAAGCCCTCATTTATTTTACTGGGAATAGAAAGCAATTGCTTATACAATGCGCAGCCTGCTTTTGAGAAAGTCTGGGTTAGCTGCGTCACACCCGAAGCCCAGAGCATACTTACTCTCCTTTTTCATTCCACTCCAGGCAGTTAACGCACCCACCGTGACCCTGAGCAAAGAAAGGAAGAGAACATTACACAAACTGCAGATTTCTCAAATAGGACTGTTCCAAGACAAGGGCACAGCAAGCTCCCCACACAACTCACTCTCATACAAGCAGCTTTTAATTTCAGCTCCACAGAGACACCCACCCACACCAGACAGGCACTTCCAGGAAAGAAAGGTATACTGTAACAGCTGGAGGGGGGAAGAGGAAGGACATTTAGTGCTGAACAAAATGACAGCTCAGTCTCAGAGGTAAAATCCTGCTGTGCACAAGGAAAGGTGACCGTTTCCAAAGCTCTTGGACAAGCTGAGATCACACGCACAGATCCTCAGGGCAGTAGAGGAAAATGCACTTTCAACACCTGTGAGAAGCATCTTGCTGTTGGGTGATCATCACTTAACTTTTTGTCCTATTCAACAAAGCCTATTAACAGGAAAGGCTGGAGAGTGCCGTCAGTAATCTGGGGTGGGGATTGGGCTGAGGGGAGAACGGAGAAAATTAAAATTCCACCAATGTGGAAACTCACTCCTTGAGATCTTTAACAAGTTTTAGGAGCTTTAGATTGCAATGGGACAATTCATTCATCTGCTTCTAGAAACACTGCTACAGTTCTAAATGTCATGCAGTTTGACTATCTGATTTCTTGTCAACTAGGAGATAAGAGATTTCCCTATAGATTGTCAGTCACAGCAAAGATTAGCTGACAAGCCCTGGTCAAGACAATGTGCTATAGGTGTATTAGCAGAAAAACCTGCACGTGGAAAAGCTAGCAGAAACTTACAGCACTATGCTCAGTGCACCTTGAACAAACTGGTGTGTCTCCACATACACATAGAAACACATGAGGGTGTGAAGGGACCTCAGGAGGTCACATCCAGTCCAACCCCTGCTCCAAGTAGGACCAGCCCTGACTACATCATCCCAGCCAAGGCTTTGTCTAGCCAGGTCTTAAACACCTCCAAGAATGGAGACTTCACAACCTCTCTAGGTAACCTGTTCCAGTGCTTTCCTACCCTCCTCATGAGAAAGTTTTTCCCCAATATCTAACCTCAACTTCCCTTGCTGTAACTTGAGCCTATTGCTGCTTGTCCTGTCATCTGCCCCCACTGAGAACAGTCCAGCTCTATCCTCTTTGCAACCCCCCTGCAGGGAGTGGAAGGCTGCTATCAAATCCTACCTCAGTCCTTTATTTTCTAAACTAAATAAGCCCAGGTCCCTCAGTTTCTCCTCACAAGTCATGTGCCCCAGCCCCTGAACCATTTTTGTTGCCCTGCACTGGACTCTCTCCAATGTGTCCACATCCCTTCTGCAGTGGGGGGCCCAAAACTGGACACAGGACTCCAGATGTGCTAAACAGAGGGGAAGAATAACTTCCCTCTATCTGCTGGCAATGCTCCTACTAAAGTGGCCCAGTATGCCATTAGCCTTCTTCACAACCAGGTCACACTGTTGGCTCATATTCAGGTTATTGTCCACTGTAACCCCCAGGTCCTTTTCTACAGAGCTACTGTTTAGCCAGTTGGTCCCTGGCCTGTACCGGTGCATGGGATTATTACATCTTAAGTGCAGGACTTTGCACTTGTCCTTATTGAACCTCATGAGATTTCTTTTGGTGCAATCCTCCAATTTGTCACGGTCTCTCTGGATCCTGAAGTGTCCTCCAGGACACTTCCTACTCCCAAAAAGTTTGTTCCGAATGTTCTGTGCATAGATTCAAGTAGACCCAGAAGGCAGGTTTGTTTCTTTTTGGCATTTCCCACTTACCTGTAACTCTCCTTCTAGGCCCAAACGTCGGATGAAGGGGTCGGTGACATGGTAATGTCGCTCAAAGCCCAATGCACCTTTTTCCTATATGTGGAAAAAACAAACCCACATATTGCACTTAGTTCAGCAAACACAGAACCCTTCTTACCCTTAACACAGATGTCAATTGTAAAATACACTCAGACACCTTCCCAGTGCCTCAAACTGTTCCCAGTACCGGCTGGATGCCTTTCCTCTGCTAAGCCCACATCTCTCTCAAACTAAAGAAGGCCTCATATTGTATTCCTTAGTTCAGGAGTAAAAAAGGGCAAGGGGGTGGGGGGAAATCAATCATAATTTTGTCAAAAACTAAACAACACAATCCCAACTGCCAGGTTCAAGTCTGGCAACCAACACAAGAAAGAAAAGAAAAAAGTCAGGGGCATGCACATCATGCTTCTAGCCAAAAAAAGTTTGCAGAAGGAAGCCCCATCTTGGGTAAGTACAGGCTAAAAGGTAGAAGCCTCAAGTCACAGCTGGAGGTTCACTCCAAATACTAGATTAAAAGCTGCTGGATGGAAAACCTACTATGGCCAGAGGTTGTGCGAGTCTAACAAAGCAACAAAGGGCGACTGCATTACGACAAAAATCAGCTCTTGCGTTTTCACTATTCCTAGGCCAATCTCAGTATTTCTTTGGAGCACAGCAACTAGGGAGGAGATTGTTGTGCCAGTGAACTGGACCACCTCCTTGGGAACCAAGGCATGTTTTTTATAGATAGGAATGGAGCAGAAGCATACAGCTGCAGTGCAACAAGCCTGGGGTGCACCACAGGAGAGAGAACAGCAGCCAGAGAGCTGTGGCGGTATCCCTGAAGGTGAAGAAAAGTAAGATAGTTGTTTTTCCCTCAAGAGATTCCCAGATACATGAGTAGATGGCCAGGACGGAGGAGGAAGGCTCATGGCGGAAGCAAAGAAAGGTTGGAACATCTAGTAGTTAGACTACAAACCTAGAAGCTAGGACCTATGTCTGCTCACCATCATGCGTTTAGCCAGTGGAAAGCCAGGATTTCTACACACCCATTTCCCCCTGCGTACAACGAGATGGCACCTACTCCCAGAACCCAGAGGTCTTTGTTGAGATACCTGCAACAGATCATTTGAAAATGCCACCCAGTAGAAGGATGTGGACAGAGGAGCAGGTGCACCAAATCATAGTATAGTGGACCAGAAGCTGGTTTCTGAACACTGACAGCTATTTTTCCAGCTGCTAGAGCCAAATTTGAAGCAATTAAAATCATTTTCCTTGCAAGTTGCAACATTTTACACATGTTCCTGAATAGCACAGATAAACCCCGCTTCCTATACCGCACATGAGGTCCTGTAGTACAGATGCCTCTCTTATTATTGTGGGGTAAGAGTACTGGCACCCCCATTCTGCATAGGGGCAGATGCAGATCAAAAGCATTTGCTTAAGGTCACATATGAAGCCTGATGTAGAGCAAAGAACTGAAGCCAGCTCAGAGTCCCAGGCTCATGCCCTAACCACTAACCACTGAATAAGGGAGGCACAGAAAGGTTAAGCTACAGGCTTTTAGCCTCTGAGTTATTGGGAATAAAATGCTGTACTGGGAATAAATGCCAGATCCCATTTCCCTGCTCTAGCCACTAGCTTACACTCCACTCCTACAAATGCTATGAGCAAAGTTGTAAAAAATTTAAGGCCTCAAGCACTAGGAAATGACTGCATGTTGTATCAGCTGTTGTTATTCCTTTCAAGTTAATGGACATTTCATTAGTGCAGCTATCAGGACAACAGGAAGTTTCCCCCTTAGATTAAAAAAGTAAAAGAAAAAAAGAAAAAAAACATGCGAAGCTGGCTCTGCTGTGACTAGCTGATCTCTTGGGAACACACATAGGTTTATGGAGGGTAAAAGATGACAGAACAACCATTGAGAGGACCTGTTAACCCAAATGACAGGAGTTTTGAAGCAGCAAGACTCTCTCCAACACTGGATTAAAAATCTGGCAATCTTGTGGGTTTTAAAACTTCACAATTCAGTTTTTGCCCTGCTGGAATACATTCCCTTTCTACCACACTTTGCCCAGCTCTTAAGGAAATGCAAAGATGTCACAGAATCAAAGAAAATTAGGGTTGGAAGGGATCTCAGGAGGTCCAACTCCCTGGTCAAAGCAGGACCATCCCAGCCAAAGCTCTGTCCAGCCAGGTCTTAAAAGCCTCTAAGGATGGAGACCCCACCACCTCTCTGGGTAACCTGTTCTAGTGCTTTACTACCCTCCGCATGAGAGTTTTCCCTGATATCTAACCTCAACTTCCCTTGCTGCAACTTGAGCCCATTGTTCCTTGTTCTGCCGTCTGCCCCCACTGAGAACAGCCCAGCTCCATCCTCTTTGCAACCCCCTGCAGGGAGTTGAAGGCTGCTATTCAATCCCCCTCGGTCTTCTTTTCCGCAAACTAAATAAGTCCAGTTCCCTCAGTCTCTCCTCACAAGTCATGTGCATCAGCCCTTGAAACATTTCCACTGCCCTCCACTGGACTCTCTCCAACTTGTCCACATCCTTTCTGTCCTGGGGGGGCCCCAAAACTGGACACAGGACTCCAGATGTGGCATCACCAGTGCTGAATAGAGGGGAAGAATCATTCCCTTGATCTGCTGATATTTACTCTATGTCCTGCACTTAGACTGTAGGACTTCTTATACAGCTTGTCACTACAGTATCCAAGTGCCTGGCAAAAAAACTAGCATCACGATCATCAGGCATGTGCAGTTCTCTCCAAGGATAAATTATGTATTTTATAATATACATTATGCTCCTTTCTTCTGCTAATAGAGGGATGAAGAAGCACACCCTGCACTTGGAGCAGAAAATAGATCTGTGGTAGCTTGCTCCACATACTTGAATCCGTTCCGGAGAAAGCATCCACCTCCAGCACAAATAGGATTTACACTTGCAATACAGTCCCACTGTGGTGGTAGACCAGAAATGTTCTGGGAAGAGCTCATCCCAGAGCTTCAGACAATCTCTCAAGTCTCCTGAGCCCATAGCATCCAATACGATACTTTACTATGGAGTCTGGAGAGCACAGCACACACCCAGACATACTTCAAGGGGGTTGTGATATAGCACTGACAACCAAGTACTGGTACATTGCCCAAGATAGGGAGACAGCAGCGACGAGAAACTCAACAAGCCAGAGTATGTTGCAGTTCCCATTCAGGTGACTGCAAGAGAGGCACAATATTGGCTTTATTATAATCTTCTGTGTTCCACCCCGCTGGGCTCCATGCAGTCACAAGTTAAAGAGCAGAAGTTTAAACAGCATACTGAATCTCCCAGATCAATGGCAATGGGTGACTTCGAATATAAATACTAAGAGCAGGTTTGGATACTTAAGTCTCCTCTGTCCAACAAAACCATTGAGGAAATCTGAGATGGCAAAATGGAACTGTCCCCATGGAGGCTTCTGCCATCACACCCTGATTAACTTCTCCTTTTGCAAGAGTCACTGAAAGGATTTAATTAATCATAAGGCAAAGAACTTGGTACGTTTCATCCAAATGTGGCAGCTCCATCAGTACAGTGCCCTTAACGCCTAGTCTGGAGGTAGTTCAGTAGCTGTCCTGAAGACACACAGCCCCTAATTAGCCTACAGCCCAACCTCCTGCTGTTTTCAGGGAAATTTCCAGGCCATTTTTAACCCAATGTAGTCTGAGAGCTAACAAAACCACAGCACAAGGGCACATGGCAGATATCTGTTTTGTGAAGACTAAGCTGCACTAGGTTGCCTGTAGAACCTGTAGCCTGAACATTGAACTTGCTCCCCACACTTGAACCCACCCACCACAATCAAGTTTTCCGGCTAACGCATACCTTGATTTGCCGGTGGATGAGGTCTCTGGTAATGTTTGCTTTCGCCATCTTCTCACAATGGGGCAGGCGGAAGGAAGTTATGGGAAGAGCTGCTGTGCATCCAAGCATTCCAACAGAGCAGAGATTCTCAGTAAAGACATTTAATTACCTAGAGGGGAAGGAAAAAACCCAAACAATGTACCAAGTCAGTTATACCCAGGACTTATCTACTAACTAATGGCAAGACTAAGTTCCCCCTGCAAAAGGAATGGCTAAGCCTCACACAAGACTCCTTCCAGAAACTCAGGAGCGGGACACATGACCGAGAAGGGCGTTAAGAGAAGATCAGTGCCAGGAGGACATCTCCAGATGAGGACCAAGCACAACAGGAATAGACCTGTAGCAATGGGTCTACACAGAGCATCTCTATTTCCATGGGTACCTGTGGGGAGCAGAAACCTCACGTAACAGACTTTCTACCGTATTTATAAATCTTGGGAGCTGACGGGGCGCTGGAGGGAAGGGACAGAACAATAAAGATACTCAGCCAATTTCACAGGTCTACTTTCTGTCCTCCCGTGCAGGGCAGAGTCTCAGTTAAAGGAAATTTTTTTAAAAAGAGTTGGGGGGGGGAGTGAGAGGAGAGACAGACTAGAAGAGTGCAAGTGTTCCTTAGATGTGATAAAAGCCAGTTTAGTGATCAGACAGCGCTGCCATCCTGCCAGCTGAGCCGAGCAATGGGAAATGGCAACTTTTTGAATGCAAAGAGCAATTAAAATTTTCCCAGTTGTTAAGCTAAGTCAACCCCCTGAAAATTAACCACGTTCATTTAAAAATCAGAAGTTGCTTAGAGCTTTGACGTTTTCAAGTCCTCCCTCTCCGCATTCGAGCTGTGAAATTTTCTTGCGTCTCAAGACCGTTTCCAGCAAGAGGTCCGGCTGATGAAGAATAAGCAAGACGGCAGTTCCCAAGGAGGTTAACCCCATGCACGCACTGAGGATCATTCCTGCCACCGTTTCAAACAACTAAACCCCGTTTTGAAAAATCCTGTTTTTAAAACCCACCCTGTGCTACGCAAGGCACTAGAACCAATTGCTGAAGCTACTTTTTCCAAGAGTTCACGAGTGGAGCCGGTCAGGAGTTTTCCAACAAAACAGCTTTTCATTGGGAAGCGCTGATCCGTGGAAACCAGCACGCTGCACAAACGTATCAGCCCCAACTCACTGTTGGGTTTCGGTCGAAGGTTTGACCAAGCTGTCAAAGCTTTTTCCAAGTGTGCGTGGCTCCGGGAAAGACGTATCATGCAGGCCCTCCCAAGACCCAAGGGTTCCCAGGTTGCAGCTGCGGAGCTCAGAGAGCATGGCGGTATCGAACAATCGAACTCTAAATAGTCTTCCAGCTTCACGGCAAGTCTACAAAAAACGAGAATGCCGGCTTATGCCTTGGAGCCGGGACTCAATTAAATAATACATCTTAATCATCTCAAACCAACTTTTTGGATGTTCCTTTCTGCAGGAACTTTAGAAACAACATCAACTTTTTTTTTAAAGGGAATAAACTGATCAAAATTTCCCACAGAATGGGAACTCTGACTTGTTTAATCATGAGGACTAGCCCAACTTGCGCTTGCCATACCACTCCAAATAATAAGAGCAACATTAAAGATCCTATGTAAACCTACAGAAGTCAGGGATTGCGAAGCAGTGATGGAAAGTAAGCTAATATTTTCAGTCATGAACAAAAACCCACAGTCTATGTCTCTGGCTTGTACATCATCGAGGAGAGAGAAACAAGGTGGTAAAGTAGCACAGCATTTCACCTCCAGAGACCTAGAAACAACTCCTAGCACGGATTACAAGGGACAATGGGTTATTGTCTTCAACTCCCTCTTTGTACACGTCACAAGAACAAAGTTTGCTAAGCTCTGGATATCCAAAGCGAGGGCCTAAATAGCAGAAGATGAGATCAGGATCATAGGAAAGCAGTGCGAGACAGAAGCTTGCCCAGAACATCTGTCCTGCACCCAGGTACAGCTGGTACCATCGTGCTCCCTTTTTCACATGGGCTAAACCCACTCAGATTTAAGGATAAAGGCCCAAATTCATCCTTGTTCAAACTCCAAAGACCACAACAGTAGGCTAAACGCACCTCTTGTACACAGCTTGTATTCATCAAGTTGGAAGAAGTGCACAAACCCTACCCTCCGTGACACTAGCAGAATGCAATCAGCTTTGGCGGTGGCAACACCAAGGTCAGTACATAAGTCAGGAGTCTCTCTCCCTAAGCTATGTCACCAGTCAATCCTACAGAACAAAATTACCCCTCTGGGCACCTACACTTATTGAACCAGTTAGCCACACACACAATTTATACCTGTAAAGTGTTACCAGAGAGCTGCCGTGTGCCCAAAAAATGATTATCCGTTCTTAAAATGAACTTAACATTACCCCCCGTCATGCTGAACCAGGCTCCCCATTCCTGGGTTCAATGTCAAAAGGCAGTGTTGCAAAGACATACAACTCAACATGATTTCATGCCAAGCCTTGGGCCAGATTATTAAACTACAAGGTTTTTGAGAGCTAGCCTCGGCTTACCCAGGCAATGGATCATTGGCATTGATTTATGCCTCTATGGAAACACATTCTTTAATGGTTAGAGCCCAGCAGCAACCAGCAATAAGACTGGCTCCTTCCACTCCAGATGTTTGCACGAAAGCAGCTACCAACCTAATGAGAAAGTCTGTTCTTGCTTCCCTTCCTATGCCCAACGCGGATCAGGCTGACTCAGCAACTTGGAGGCAAACACAGGACTGCTGCGGCTGCAGAAGTGCAGAGGGCCAGGCTGTCACTTGTGCCCAAGGCCAGCCGTAGGTAAATATGCCAGGGTGTAAAATCAGCTACTTCATCAGAGAAAGCATTCAAAAACATTGCTTCTAGTTAGTCACTTTTCTGAAGTGCCTGAATGAAGATAACAACCGGTAACCTGAAATAGGGGACTAGGCTTTTCTGATTTTTTTACGATTACCAGGTCGGAGGTGAGCTGTACCCGTGAGCTCTGCCCCAGGGTCTCTCCAAAACAAAATGCTTCTTCTACTTCACTTCACATTGCTGAGCTATAGCATGGCTCTTTGCATCGCACAGCGAGGATTATGAGACAAGAAAGGTCTTGTGTCCCAACTGTAAAGGGATACAAGTCTCTCCTCTGGCTAGAGGTTTCATTACTTTCACTTCATTATACGTGAAACTCCATGGTTCTCTATCCTTGGTAGGCGGAAACCTGGGACAGCAACCCCACTTACCCCACTCCGTGATTAAAATGACTCAAAATAACTCCTTCTAGACAGACATCTTCTGTTCCTTAGACACAAAAGGTTAATACCCCAGAAGATCTGTATTTCTGGGTCTTATCCAAACCTTATCACCACTTCTCTCAAAGCTTAGGCAAGACTAGTTGCTTCAGATAAATCCTGTTGAAACACTGCCTCTGACAGGCTGCCCTTCTACATCTTCTCTTCACCCACATCCCAAATGTACGCCAACCACTCGCCCTCCTCTTTCCTCTCCGGGACGAGACTTCTCAGTTTAGTAGCATTTTGGTTGTAGGAGCCCTAGCCGTAGAACAATACACGTGCAGTCACACAAGTAGACACCTCCCAACTGATAATGGACCCATTGTTCTTCTAAAGATCCCACTGAAGAAAATGCTTTTGTCTCTAGTCATCCCTTTAATTTCATTCTATATACTACCAAATAATATAATGGGGGGGGGGGGAAGGTTATGAATATTATAAATATATCTCAGATTGCCCTTGTATCACGCACAGGCCAATATACAGCCAAGCTGCCATCTGGCTACAAGACGCTCCAAATCCTGCCATTTGTTCGAAGTAGCCCGAGAAAGGCATTTACGTGCTCTCAAAAGAAAGCTCCGTTGACAAACCCTTCCTTTCTTTCCCTCTCCGCCACAATTTTGGACATCTTGAACTAAAGAAAGGCATGTTTGCTGATGGAACAGAGACAAGTCAGTTCTCCAGTATTTTTGTGAGCGTTCAGGATTTTGGCTAGCTTTTAGAATTAGTAATGCATTTTGGAGCTTCTCGGCTCATTTGGCAGTTCAGACAGCGCAAGTTTGCAGGGACCAGAAGGTTCTGTCATCAGTTATTAGTTCTTAAAACCAGATAAGAATCGCTCCTCTCCACGTGGGACAGCTCCTCGCAGAGGTACTGCCGCAGCTCCTCAAGCCAATGCTGGAGTCAGCTGTAACATCCCCCTGCTTTGTACTTCAGTAAGGCTACTTACATTAGTCAAATGAACTGGGGTATTTCTATTTAAGCAGGGAAAAACAAAGATGAGATGTCCCGAGACAAAGCAATCAAGCAGAAAAGCATGAGGGGAAGGAACTTAGCTTCACCCAGGAAGAATTTGGCGTGGATCCTGACTTCTGATTGCTGGTCTGGTTGAATTTTGGAAATCTCTGTGCATGACCACTTTTTCAGACTTCTTTCAAACTGTCCTTTGATTTCTTGAGCCTACGTCTGTCAGCACCGCTGGTGCTCAGAACGTAGCCCGCAAGTTCTTCCATCCTTTAGCTTTAATAGGACACATTTGAATCGAAACATAAATGAGGTGTCTGTGGTCTGACTGCCCAAATGGCCCACGGGTTTGAGATGAGGACTGAAAATCAAGACAAATTCTAATCTGAGGTTTCCCGCTATCTGTTGTCACAGGCAATCAACCTCTGCCTTCTTTCTGCCATACCCAACATGGGTGTACCTCCCTAAAACCCCACTTGGGTTAGGATTCAAAGGGTTTTGCCAACAAACAGCAATTAGAGGAGTTCACAACATTGCTGGAAAGACTGTGCTGACTGGGCCATCTTAATTTTAAAGTGTAGTAGCACTAAGTCTCAATTAATTTAGAAATAGACTCCAAAATAAAGTTTACCAGGCTTAAAAGCTTTACAAGTCTCCTAGAAAACAACACAAGGGCTCCTAAGTATCTCTGACCAAATGGCTACTGATTGCCTTGAAATTATTCAAATGTCAAACACCAGGTTCCCAGAAAGGGCCCCGACTTCCATTACCACCTAGGGAACATAACAGTCAATATGTTGTTTCTCTTGCAGCCAGTCTCTCAGCTCATGACTTCTATTCATATTCAGATATTGTGCCCTTATCAATCCAGGGCTTCTCCAGTCTTTAGCCTTGCAAGTTTTAAGCCACTCCCAGCTGGAACCTGTTTGAAGGCTAGCTGGTTTATTTTTTCTCATTTGATATGCCCCTCTGTGCCCTATAATCACATCTACAATAAAAGCTCTTTATCAGTGTACCCCAAGACAGCCTACAGGCGCAACGCCAAGCCGTGACCCAAGGTCTGCATGGTCAGGTTGGGTGAATTCAGATGGGACAGAGGCCTCCCAGGAAAACCCCAAGGTGCTCAAAAAAAGTATTCGTCCCTCCTGCACTTTGCATGGCATCTGACTGTCAGATCGGAAAGCAAGTACCAGTAGCATTCTCCCTTATTTTGTTAACTCAGGTTTCAGTTTCCCTGCCACTCCGGGAGAGAAAAGATCCTCCAGCTTCCCTAGGAAGATCCGTTATCTGATTTCCAGCGGTCAATACATCTGTAACTCCCCGTGCTGCAATCTCTTGGGATGAGAGGATTAAGTCACAATGGTACAAAGCAATCGAGGGTAAACTTTTACTACCGCTGCCAGTGCTCTAAGGGCCCCATACACGACTTCCTCTGGCTGCATGCAGGACTCAACTTATACTCTGCTAAGAACAAAAAACAGACTCAATCACACTTGAGCACATTCCCCATACAAGCCACAGAGTTATCCTCGTGCTCAACTCTATTCATTCGAAGCAAGTCACTGCCTCACAATACTCCACAAAGTCTGAATATACTGCAGATTGGGAGACGGGGCATCCTCATCTCCCATCCTTTAGCACCTTTTTTCCACATGGAAGAACCCATGAAACAGGATGCGCAGGACTAAGCTACCCGTGCTTAGCTGCTGGTTTACACTGCAGAGGGGGGTAGCGGACAGGCAAAGTCTAGGGAGATCGCCAACACTTTTGCAATGCATGGCCTCTTTATTTTTTCCAGTCAAGGTTAATAATCTGCAGAATTCAACAGGCTTTGGCCCTCCTTGGCTAACACCCAATACTGAAAGACAAGATGGCAACAAATTCCTGAAAAGTCATTCACTCCCGAAGCCCTGCACGATGGTGACAAGATGATCCCGTTGCCTGCGGAGCAGCCTGACCGTAGGGCTTAATCAACTCCAACTGCTCCCAGCACCGGAGAATCAGGCGGCTAGTCATAACATAACGGGTTCAGATCGGAGTTCGGGACGCATCAAAGTCCCCCGAGGTTTTCATACGAATAGCCGGTTCAGTCCGATCCACTGACTACCTTCCCTTGCTTTCCCAAGACGAGCGGCCTCCGCCTCTATGCTCCTACAGGATGCTCACACACAAGCACGGCTGGCACTTTTGCTCTCTGCACTTCGACTCCGGCGTCAAAAAAAAAAAAAGCTCTGCCCCCGTCGCACGAACCCACGCAGCGCGGCGGTCCCCCGGCCAGCCAACCCCGCCGGCACCTGTTTAAGGCTAAACTCAAGGTCACCAAAACCCGCACGCTCCCGAAACATCATTCACCCCCAGGGCGGGGGGGAATAAATCCCCATCACCGCCTCCCCGGACAGGTGCCCGGCCTGCCCCCTCCCAGCCGGGACACGAGAGCGTGACAGGAGCAGGGAGCACGCTGGCTGTTAAAAGAAAATTAAAAAATAAAGAAAAAAAAGAGAGCAATGGGGACATAAACTGTTTTTTTGGGGGGGGAACCTGGCAGGAAAAGGATGCTGCTGGGGGTGGGGGGTGGCTGACAGCCCCCAGCCCCCCACACAAGGGGGATGAGGCGGGAGCAGGGTACCAAGTGCCCCCCCCTTGCATGGGCGCCCCCCTGCATGGGCACCCCTCCCCCCCGTTGCATGGGCACCCCCCTGCATGGGCACCCCTCCCCCCTTGCATGGGCGCCCCCCGGCCTTGCCCCGGGGTCAGCCAGGCGGGGGGAG